>NC_136386.1:54972122-55427122 GCF_965140285.1 Lepidochelys kempii | reverse complement strand
CCTCGGGGCCCTCCCAACTTCACTAGTATCCAAGAACCCAAAGGTCTGCTGGACAAAGTGGGAGTTGCTCCCAAGAAGCTAAACAAAGATGTTGAGGCCTGGTCTACACTTAAAACTAAGGTCAACTAAGCTATATCGCTAAGGGCTGTGAAAATTTCACACCCTGCAACACAGTGAAGTTAATATAACCCCCACTGTAGACACAGCTAGGTCAACAGAAGAATTCTTCCATTGACCTGGCTACCACCTTTCGGAGAGGTGGAAAAACTATATCAATGAAAAAAACCCCCTCCGTTGATGTAGGAAGCATCTACACTACAAATACAGCTCTGTAGCTATGCCACTGTAGTGAAGACATACCCTGAGGTGACTGGGTTGAGAATGCTCCTTTAATTCAATTGAACACTGGGGAGTAATGCGGGGAGTCAACATGGAGGCTGAATTCTTTGTTTCTTCCAGGCTTTTTTTCCAGGTCAGGAGTGGGGGATTCATGAGTGGCTCAGTAGAGAAGAAAGCTCTGGTGGGAGTAGGCATGGAGATGGAAGTTCCTCTCCCACTCCAAGAGAGGGTGTCCTTTTCAGGCCAGGCTTTGGGACAACGGATCTGGGGAATTCATGATGGTGTCAGGCAACTTAGCACAGCTCTGACTGCGGCTTTCTGGATGCTTTCCATGTATTTATCTCTCAGGTCATTGTGCTAACAGTGCGGGAAGCCTGAGGACTGACTTAATTACAGCAACCCAATCTCTCACATCTCCACCGTCCATTGAAACTCGAATCCACCTTCATGTGCTCCCCCTTTCACAGAGAGCCTCCTATCAGGCATCTAAACAAACAAGTGGGTAAGACAGAAAGGAGCTTGTTTCCCAGGGCTGTGTCTGCGAGGGAGGAGTGGCAATTAATGCAGGAGGGACCGAGGTGAAACCCAACATCAAAGGCAAGAGGCTGTCAGCACATTTAACTTTAGAGAAACTCTTCTCCTAATAAAAAAGGAATGACCTCGTTACTGCGGACACTAACAGTTCCCAGGGGAACCCCAGAAGGCTGCTGCCTGCACTTTTAATATTCGCTTTACAAACAAATGGCAAACCTTGGAATTATTTCGGTGTTGTTCTTGGCAAGTCGTTACAATGTTGTGTCCTTATAAAAAATCATTGAAGAATTTATGTAGTGTGAGTTTACTTTTCATCGGCCTCTTTTCCTTCCTATCAGTCTCTCTCGTGCTCCTGGAGTCTGAGTCATTTTCAGAATGAATGGGAAACATGGAGGAAGGGGCATTCGCTGCTACTACAGTCCAGCAGGAGGCGCTGTATGAAATAGTAAAGGCACAGGCTGTAGGAGAGCTCCCTGCTCCTGCAGTCCCAGCTGGAGGCGCTGTATGAACTGGTTTTGTAGCACAGGGTCAGTGGATTCATAGCTATTTTAGTCCCAGCTTCTCCAGGCAGGAACTACTGTAGCAGTGATGTCAGAAATGCTAGCTGTGACTCAATTTGCAGATACACCAGTCCTATATGAAAGCCAAAAGGAGAGAGAGGGTGGGCAGAGGGAGGGGGAGAAGGTTGCTGTTAATAGAAAGAGGACCTGAAAAGTAGGAGCACAGAATGATTCTATACAATCAGCTAAATAACTCTAAATTATACTAGCCTTCTCTTCTCACCAATTAAACCTTTTCCCCAAATTACCATATTTTGAGTCACACAGAAGTATTCTGGCATGCTTTCTTGGTGTTAAATTCTCGGTGTGATACACAGGAGGTACAGACAACAGTTTTGTTTCTTGTTGGCAGTATATGCATTGCACTGAAAGTATACCCTCTGGTCACATATCTTGAGCACTTGGACAATGACCCACAAACTTGCATGCACTTTCCCAGCATGCATGGATGAACAAACGTGGGCACACTCAGACACATATATGCACACACCGCAACACTCCAGTTCACACAGGCACATGTAAACACATTTGCATATCTATATACACAACACCTAGCTGCCTACCTGTGCTGATTTGCATGTGCGCACAGCCAGATGTATGTACGTCCATGCATACATATGAGTACATACATCCTCAATCACACAGGGTACTACACAGTACATGCGTGCTGCCCACTACTGTACACATGCCACATGGTGGAATCAGAGATGCTGAAGCGTGGATCAAGCCAATGTGGAGGTCTTCCTGGGTGGTGCCATGACAGGGCTTTCAACTAAGAGACTGAAATCCTGCATTCTATTCCCAATGCTGTTGTTAACTTGCTGTGTGACTGTACACAAGCCACTTAACTTATCTGTTTCAGAGTAGCAGCCGTGTTAGTCTGTATTCGCAAAAAGAAAAGGAGGACTTGTGGCACCTTAGAGACTAACCAATTTATTTGAGCATAAGCTTTCGTGAGCTACAGCTCACTTGATGAAGTGAGCTATAGCTCACGAAAGCTTATGCTCAAATAAATTGGTTAGTCTCTAAGGTGCCACAAGTACTCCTTTTCTTTTAACTTATCTGTGCCTCACTTTCCCTTCTATAAAAGGGATGATAATGCTCCTCTGCCTTGGGATGAAAAATTCTGTACTTTTTTCACATATGTTATTATATACTCAGCCTCTCTTCACCTCCGGATTGGGCCAAGGGAGCCCAAGGCTTTTGACTTTTAGTTTGAGGGCTCAGTCTACGGCCCATCTATTTCCTTGGGCTCTGGCACGTGAGGCTGGGGTGGGAGAGAGGAGGAGATGGGGGTTCAGACTGGGCCAGGCCAGGTGTATGGTTTACAGCTGGGCTGAGTCTGTTGGATTTCTGATGGCTGGGTGTGTTCAGACGATGATGGTGGACACATTTTAGACATTCTAAATTAAATAAATAGCTGCCAGGAGTGAAGACTGGCAGACGGCCACACTCAAGTATATGAAACTGGAGCCCCAGCTGTGAGCTGGGCTTTGCATCAGTGAGCTAGGCAGGAGAGATGGGCCAAAGGGAGCCTTTTCATTCCCCGACCCTCCTCCTGATACATAACAGAGCAGGATCTTCCACTCCGAAGGATCTTCCACTCTGAAGTGCATGCCATCTGGGTCAGGTCTAAGGTCTGATCAAGCCCCCAACCAACTAGCACCCAGGATGCGACCAAAGAAGCTGCAAGGAGGACCCAACAACACATCCCTGCTTCCCATACCCAATCCACCATGAGCCATCCTTCCCTGTGCCAGCAGGTTGGCTCCACTGTTGGATGTGTAACTGGTACCACTTGCCTCTCTCTGCCCCCATCTCCTCTGCATAGTCACATCAGGGCAGTGCTTCACTCACAGACCCTCTGGAGAGCTCACGCCAGAAGAGTGAGAAGACCCAGAAGAGTGGGCTGGACGAATGGCTTAGCAATAACGCTGTGTGCTCCCGTGCCACCAGCTGGGGGTCAGGCTTTCAGGAGAAGGTGGGTTTTGTCTCATGGCACTAGCACCCCTGCCTGGTGAATCAAGGACCCTCCATGGACTTCAGTGCAGGCATCCCAGCCAGGTGCAGGGACATGATCCACAGCATTAAAACAAAAGGAGGAGGAGTAAAGGGTTATCTGGAATTAAAATTAGTCTTCTACACAGGTGCAAAGGAGGCCTTGAGGCTTGGGCCTGAGATTCTGCTTATTTCCAACTAGCCTAATACAGGCCATGTGGCCAGTAGTGACCTCAGAGGATCCAGAGAAGGGGTTTGCGGAGGCTGAAGAAACCATACACTGGGTTATCTAAAAGCAAACGCCCCTTTATACTAGTGCACTCAGGGTGTCACCAGAGACACTCAGATCATGCCTATCACACATGCCTGGAGAACACAGAACACACACGCAGACTCTCAGCGCAATTCACACACGCAGGAACCAATGTACTATACCTGCTGGCCCATGCACGAAACTCCCAGCCCTGATGGGGAACTCGCAGCAATGCAACAATGGGCCTCATTCTCACTTATGCTAAGACCCCTTTGTGCTCCTCTTGCAAATTTAAGGGGGCTTAAAGGGACCGAAATGGCCTCTGGGGAATCTCTCTGCACAGGGGGATTCCCTGGCTGGTGGAGAGTGGTGTATATGGGCTCTGCACTGGCCCTGCTGTCAGTCATTGCCATAGAGGGAATGGCACGAGGTAGCTGGTGGCAGGAAGGGGCAGGTGGAAGGGAGAGGCGAGGCCAGAGTGTACCGCACTGTGGGGATTCTCAGCCACCTTGGGCCCCCGACGCATTTGGAAATGTTACCCTTGTCCTTGTTTCCCAGAGATCGCAATGACCCGATTGCCGTTTTTCACACAATTTCATATTTTTGACAGAAATATTTATCAGCACCATTGCCAACGTTTTTCACTGACTGAAAAATCTGTTTTTCTTTTTGTTTAAAAAACCCCCAAGATCAGCTCATGGGAAATGCTCTTTAAAGCTGAGCATGTGCCAAGTGCTGCCCCCTGTTTGGGGAAAGGGTTCATTTTTGAAAAAAAGCCCTTTTTTTTACACCACCAGTGAAAAACATTTAGCGCCAAAACTCCGTGCCCAGCTGGAAAGCTGCATGGTTCCTGGGAGCTGCAGCGCATCTTGTAGGCTTGGACTCAGACGGAGCTAATAAAGTAGGGTCTGATTTTCCATCCCTGATTTTGTGGGAGTTTTGGCATTGACTTCAGTAGCAGGTCTGAGCCCTCAGTTAAGGGGTTATATAATGCAGGTACAGAAACAGGCCGTGAGCCTGCAAGTGCAGCCACAAAGGCAGAATCTAGTCCCCACACAGAGCCCATCTGACTTCACTGGAGCCATCATGCATGCAGAGGGGACTGCCAGCACAGGAACAGCTGTATGCTGTGGTGGTGGGAGCCATGGAAATGCCTAGCTAGATAAGTAGGTACATAGGTGAGTGGCGCTGTCGCTGCATGACCTTGGTTTCTGGGCCTCAGTTTTCCCCATGTGTAAAATGGGGCTTACCTCCCTGGTAAAGTGCTTTGGGATCTCTGGCTGCAGAGTGCTAGATTAGAGCCAGCTGTTATTACAGAGCGACAGATTGGGGCCAATTTCTCTCTCTTGTACCAGTGCAAGGTTGGTGTTGGAATAGCGGCTGTTCCATGGGTGTAGTATAAAGTTGAAGTCTCGTAGCCTTTGCACTGGTGTCCCAGTTCCCAGCCCTGAGCTGGCAGAGCTGGGCTTCGCAATTCAATGTCCCCAGTGCCCCCTGCAATCTGGAGGGAGCCAGGTTGTAGTCTAAGAGGTGAAGTGAGACTGAGTGCAGGGTGTGCCTTTTAGCCATTGTTCAGCCATTGAAATGCATGACACCGAATCTGCTGCTGCTCAGTGTGCCAAATAAGCAAAGGTGCCGTTTATCAAGGTGCCTGTACAATGGAGCTGAATATACTCACCTGAGGCTGCTTGTTGAGCTGTTGTGGCACTTTCATTTACTCTGTCTGTCTGTCATGGTGTACGTGTGCTGACGCTGATTTACTCCCATTTCAACGCACTATGGAACTTCTAGGGCACGGCAGCAGGGTCCCCATGGCCGGTTAGTGTGTGGCACTCAGGTGTGTTATAGATTTACACACCAGCTTGCCGTGCACCAGCTCTCCATCCAGACAAGCGCTCAGATGCATACTGTGCCTGTGAGCACATAACCATTCTCAAGCGAATTCAGGAGCAGAAGCAGTCTCATGTCGTCAGTCAGACTCTCAGTTGTGATGCGTGAAAATGGGGACGTTGTTTTTGCCAACCCTCACTCCCAAATTTTCACAGTTCGTCATGGGCCAACCTGCAGCCCAGAATGTTCCTTTACATGCACCATCAGTCCTTGCCTCAATGAGCTTCCACACTAAGTAGGCAAGACAGACAAGGAAGGGAGGGGAGCCAGAAGCACAGTGAGGGTAGATACTACACTAATGGGGCAATATAAGCACTTACGCTAGAGAAGCAGAGCCAGGAACAGAACCCAAGTTCCCGATTCCTAATCAAGTGCACTATCTACTAGGCCATGCTGCCTTTCAAGTGAGAGTAACACGCCTGTTAGCGTGTGTGTGTGTGTGTGTACATGCGCACTAACACCCACACCCAGGACTGCACTGCAAAACTAGCCTTTTCCTAGGGGTTCGCTCCCACAACTGATAACTAAGGTTTGCCCGTTGTCCATGGCCGAGCTGAAGCAGTTTAGCGACAGGACAGACATTGGTCTCATGTGTAGGGAGCTTGCACGACCAGGCCCTTTGTTAGAAGGTTGGGGCCTGCAGCCCTGCAGTTATCAAGTTACTTCGAAGTCTCGTGACACTTGCAGTGTCCCAGTTGCCAGACTGGAGCCTGCAGAACTAGGCCTCACCATTCAGCGGCCCCCATCCCCCACCTCTGTAGTCTGGAGGGAGCCAGGCTGGTGGCCATTGCTGCTGTGCTGTGAGGGGAGGCATAGGAGAGGGTGTGAAGAGGAGAGGGGGAGAAGGGAAGAAGAGGCCATAGGAGGAAATGAGAGCAGCGATGGAGGATGGGGAGAGGTTGTGCTGGGCCTTGAAGTTGATGCTGAAGAGGTCGTGGCTTGATTTCTGCATTAGGCGGGTGGGGCCCAGAACAGAGGAGCAGGAGACCTGATCCAGTGCTGGCGACAGTCTGAGTCCTCCCAACCTGAAGCAGGTGTAATTGGGAAAAGCCTTGAGCATTTCCAGGCTGCAGAGAGTGGCCTCTTTAACCCCATCCCTGGATCAGCGCTCCCCAGCTGGCGCACTGACCCCACCTGCGTTAAACACGTTCCTTGCGACTCCTCTCCCGCTCGGCCCGGTGCCTGCATCCCTCTCCTCATCCCTCTCCCCTGAAGCCCCCTGCTTGTGGGCTCCTTGATATTTTCCAGTCCTTTCCTAATGAGCACTGCAGAATTACAGCTAATTAAGGATGTAAATGATGCTGGAGAGCGAGGGGATGGGAAGGGGGGGTTGCTACTCGCTGTGTGCAACTCTGCAGTAAAGTGTCTCCTACCTCAGCAGAAAAGTTATCATGGGAGACAATGTCAACTTTATGGGAGGGGGAGGGCCCTTTCGCCCGCGCCAGCCCTGCCTGTAATCACGGCAGCCTCGCTTTTATGTGTCAACTCTGCAGATGCTGCTGCCCTGCCTCCCAAATGCTGCTTCGTCAGCTGGCACTTTTGCAGCGCCTTGGGTCTCTCGTGCTTTCCCTGCCGCTCTCCTCGTCTTGCATTCTGGGTAGAGAGGGGCTCAAAGATTCGGAGCCGTCTCTGGAAGACACCTGGGCCCCGATGGGGCTGGGGTTTGGTCCAGCTCAGTGCAATGACCAGGCCCGCTGAGGGATTCGGATCTGTTCCAAATGCCTCTGGCTGCTCGCAGGGATAGAGGTCTGATCTGTGAGCTGGGGTGGAGATCTGTGCTCAGGGCCAGCTGCAGCACTCCTGGGAACCAGGAGGCCTGCCAGGAGATTTGGAGAGAGGCCGATGCTGCGTCTGAATCTCCCTCTGCGTCGGCCCTCACAGCAGCGCTGCCTGAAGGGAGAAGGGCTGGTTCCACTATCTTGGCAGAGATGGACGGTGGCGTTAGGAGGCGCTCCGCGGCCGGTGGCACACGCTCGCAGCCAGAGCTGACGGCTTGCTCCACGTGGCCTGCAGATACATAAATAAATGGGCTGAGCACCCCAGGCCTGACCACTGCTCCGCTGTCTGTGCCCTGCTGTTATTCATCTGTCGCTGACTGTGGGGTGGACCAGGGCACAGGAGTCCTGGCCCTTTCAGGAGACAGCTGTCCCTTAAGGCTGGACCAGACAATGAGGGGTGGGAGGCAACTCCCCTAGCACAGCACTTAGACTCTGGCTGACACCCTAAAGTAGCTCCATACCAGAGGCCAAATTCGTCCCTGGCCTAACTCCACTGACTTGGGCCCTGGTGTCAATGAGGGCCGCAGCTCAGCCACCCTGAGCTCAGAGCCCTTTTGCCCCTCTCCAGCCCCATGGACAATATTCTCTTCCATGCCCCTTTGTTTCGGAGCTAGCCAGCCTAGGGCTGTCGTGCAGGCTGGTGAGTGGGACTCTACTTTTCTCACGTGGACGTGAGCATGCACCAGGCCTAGTGCTCTGGCCTGTGTATCCTGCAGCATGCAGAGACTGGGAGGTGTGAAGCCTGGGATTTATGCAGTCCTCTGCTCTGCAGGGAGCCCTGCGGCCATGAGCACCTGGGCACGTGGTTTCTTCATGCACTCCAACACTGGGAGCTGGCATCCTGGCAGCAGCGCACGGGGATGTGGATTCTACAGCACTGAGCAGCTGTTTGAATTCATGCCAGCCTCACTGGGTCCTCCTGAGTTGCATTTCAAAGCGCTTGGAGTCCCTGTTGGTGTATTTCTCCACACATGGCCCAGTCAAATGAATTGTGAAGGCACGTTTGTCCTGGCCCTGAGTTCAGTCTGTCTGTCCTAGTGCAAGCAGGGCCGGACCCCTGACGGTCGAGCCAGGAAGCTCTCTGGTTGTCGTTGTGGGTTTCATTGTTGTTGTTGTCTCCCCAGATCACTGTGCAATATATTCCGATTTTTTTTCTTGTCATTAAGCTAGTGCCTGGGAGATGATGATGCAGTCCCTATGTGGGCCGCAGAAAGCACTTTGAGCCGTGCTGGAGTCGTGCTGGGTGGCTCTGATAGCAGAGCTAATGGGAGCGAATGGGATGCAACGAGCTGTTCTAATGACACCAGCCAGGGAAGAGACAACAGTAAGAATAAATAAATGTTAACTATTTTCCTCTGCCAGACATTTGCATCTATTGCCATTAAGTTCATTTAAATAAGAGAGAGAGGGAGAGAGAAGGGGAAACTTACTACCACTCTTCATAACGAGTATCTAAAAATAAATTAGGATGCTGGGATGCACTTAAGGCATTTTAAAAATAAGTCAGATTTTTTTCCCCTTCTTTTTTCTTGAAGTGTTGGAGGGTTTTAATTTGGGCCGAGTAATTTGGGTGCAAACGCTTGGGCGCCTTTCGTTGGGAAATTGGGAGGAATGCAAACAAGATTTCACTTCATTAAACAGGGGCAAACACTAGAGAAATTGCACTTACTTATGGAAATGACTTTTAAACATGAACAGCATTTACTTGCATTGCCTTGCGCTGAATTTTTTTTTCCAAAAGATTATACATGTGAATAATTCACTGCGGGCCAATTAGATGATGGCTTCATTTCTAACCTCTCACTTTCTTTCCACCACCCTGGCTATCTCCCTCATCACAATTTCAACCCACTTCCTGCCAAGAAAGAAAGAAAGAAAGATCAAATATTACACACTCACACCAGCTTCCTGAGAAATAGATGCAGAGAAAGTGTGAGGGAATAAAGATCAGGGACTGCCATCTAACCCCAGAGATACTGGTGTAAAATAGGAGTAATGTCATTGAGTTTATTCCAGATTTACACTGTTGTTGCTGAGAGCAGAATCTGACCCAAAGGCTTGAAATGGAAGGAAAGAATGAGGGGATGACATGAAAGGGAAAAGGAGACAGAGGTGGAGAGATATGCATGCCAATCGCTGGCAACATCGGGCCTTGGACTTAGACAAAGTGGTTTGGATTCATCTGGTTTAATTCCATTGGCTTCAGTGGGGTCACGTCAGGGATGTTGGAGTGGCAAAGCTCAGAATCATGCCCACTGAAGTGAGTGGGAGTGGCACATGCAGATACAGGGGCAGAATCTGAACCAGAGGAGTGTGGAATTGAAGAGGAAAGGAAGAGAGAGGAGATGAGAGGGGAGTGAGGTGTCCCCTGAGCCTTTGGCATGGGGCCTTTTGTGAATGTTCCCTCTAGCAAGAAGGTTCACATGTACAGACAGTGCTCCAAGGGGTTTCCTGTATTTCTCCCTGTAACAGATCATATGAAAAATCACCTGTTCTGCACTTAGCACTGTCATTAACCTCTGTGCCTGGGGATTTTCCTGACTGGATATGGACAGCCAACATGCAGCGTTTGGTGCCACCAGGCTGTGATGAACCTTACGGGGTGTTTGGAGGATTGGATCTTCGTTTCCATCTTTGTCAGGGTGAGAGCAACCGCCTTGCATTCTTCTCCAGTGGATGCATTTCATCAGTCACTTGCCAGATTCAAATTAGCATTGGCGGAATCCAGGACTACAAACCCCAGTCACTATCTTACATGGGGTCCTTGAAGAGTCATCTTCAAAGTGCTTTACAAGTGTCGATGGACTGAGTCAGTGCCTATCCATTGCTCTAACTAAAATATACAATTCAAAGAATAAAATCCACCAAAAGCACAGTAACAAAGTGCATATTGAACTCTCCATGCAATATCTATCTATCTATCTATCTGTCTAGTTTCTTACATGGCATTTCAATATGATTTTTAGGGCTTAATGTGTGTTAAGTTAATACTGTTTCCAGTAATACATTAAAGTGCTCTAGGGAACTTTTAGTGTACACTAACAGGATCTACACGGGCCAGTTAGTGCACAACACATTGGTGTGCATTGGAATTCACTCCCCACTATCTGATAATACACATTACCGCCCTGTGGAGACAAGCCCTTCTATAGCAGTTATATATGGTTCCAGTGTATCCCAATAATAGTCACCCACCGTAGCAACAGTAACAACCCTAAGATTCCCACACTTGACCACTTATATCCCTCAACCTACCTGTTCTAAATGCCTAAAAGAAATGATGAATTTTGCAGCTTGTCTAGGAGAATTACACATCTGAGCTCTGGCAGACCACAGAGAACACTTAATTCCTATCTTCCCTTCTTAGAAAACCCCCTGACAGCACCCCTTCCATTTCTAAGCAGGAGACTGCGTAGCCCAGCACCTGCACTGATCCCCGCTGAAGGGGTATTGCCTGAGATTTGTTCAGCTGGAGATGATGCCTGATGGGTGCTCATGACACCACAATGAGATGAGTCTAGTCTGATCTCATCAGCTACATGTTACAGATACAGAGGTTAAGGCCAACATTTTCCAACACATCTATTTATTTTGCGTGCTTCCATTTTTGAGTGCTCAACCTGAATCCCCTAAGGCAGCTCAAGGTGTGCATAAAAAGCTAGCAGATGTCATTTGAAAATCTGTGCCTACGTGACTCAGCTAACATCACAAGGCAAGTTGGAACTAGGCTGAAGCTAGCTAAAGTGGGAGCTAGGTCAAGATTTGGTAGGACCAAGGCAGGTGCTCAGATCATCGCTCTCTCAAATCATCCCAGCTTGATAAGACTTCTTCTTCATGTCACATCTCAGTGAAAAAAGTTATCTGGTGAGGCCCATCTTTTTTAAAGACAATGTGCCAACCAGAGACACTGCTGGTCTGAGCATCTCTTAAACGACCAAACCAGTTGAGTTTTGCATCACAGAGATTCATAGAGTCACAGTTTTGCGTCACAGAGATTCAGGTTTAGGTTGGATATTAGGAAAAACTTTTTCACTAGGAAGGTGGTGAAGCACTGGAATGGGTTACCTAGGGAGGTGGTGGAATCTCCTTCCTTAGAGGTTTTTAAGGTCAGGCTTGACAAAACCCTGGCTGGGATGATTTAGTTGAGGATTGGTCCTGCTTTGAGCAGGGGGTTAAACTAGATGACTTCCTGAGGTCCCTTCCATCCCTAATCTTCTGTGATTCTATGATCTAGTCTGATCTCCTTTAAAACAGAGGCCATAGGACTTCCCGCAAAATAATTCCTGGAGCACATCCTAATTAATAACCCTACCAGGGACAGGTTGAGGGGAATGGATTGTTGTACTGAACTGCATGCTGGTTTTTCTTCTTGTCTAGAAAAGATAAAGAAGGTGTGTGTTGTGAGAGAAAATATGGCAGAAGCGTCAGCAAATATGGAAATCTCAGACTTCTCTTCATCCTGGACTAGATCCCACAAAAGGATCGCCATGGGCATAGCCATATGAACCCTTTGGCAGGGTCTAGCCCCCAGATTCCACATGGCAAGCTCCTCTGCTCATCTCACCCTTTCCTCAGACCTGGTCCAGACTCATCTGAGAAGAAGCCATTTGTCCAGGTGGCTTCTTCCTCTTCTAGGCTCATTCCCAGTAGGATGGGTGATTAGGTGGAAATAAGGGAAGCTCAAACCAAACCTTTCTGGAAGCTCTGAATAGTTTGCTTATATGTGTCTATTGTTGCCTGTACACACCCATCTATCTCTCTTTCCATCTGTCCCTCACTTAGGTACCTGAGCTCTGCACGGAGGCCTGGCTAGTCCTCACTCTGTCTGGAAGCAGAAAGGATGAAACATCACAAGTGAGGCTGCCCTTGTGGATACAGACAGCACGACCTAGAGGTCTGAGCATCAGGCCAAGTCCAGTCACTCCTGAGTCCCACCCCTGGATCTGCCACCGACTCACTGTCTGACCTTGGACAAAGTCACTTCCCCACTCTGGGTTTCAGTGTCCCCATCTTTGACCTGGGATAAAGACACCCCCCCCCAAACACGGGGTGTGGTGATGGCTAAAGCCCACCCTGCTCCCAACGATGTCAACAACAAAACTCCTGGGGGCAGTTGGTGTCTCTCTAGCACTTTGACAGTGCAAGCGCTATCTGACTGCTGAGTGTTGTTACTCCCGACCTGGCTACAGAAGGGGTAACTGGAAGCTTGCAGGAAGGCCTGTGCTAAGACGCTTCCAGTCCTATTTTACAGAAGCAGGAGGTTCAGATACATAGAGTGTCCATCCCAGGTCTCTCCTGGGCAGGTCCAGTGTACACAAAGAGGAGGCCTCAGGATGTGAACTCCTTTCCGGTTGCTAGAAAAATCCCTTCCCTCACTGCTAGGAATAGAATCACAGTCCTGAAAGTGCAGCACGAGACTTTTCCATTAACCCCTTTTCTGTGTGGCTTGCTGGGCGACTCCCGGGTCCTGCCTGCACTGTGGTTTCTGCTGCGCTAAGGGACAACAAAGTTATCCCCTGCCATGCTTAAAACACACGTCAGTGCTGCTGTGTCAATGGGACCAGCCAGTATCCAAAGCATGTTCCTGAATGGCGCCACTGTCTTGCAAAAATCCAAGGCACAAATTCAGAGTGGAAGGAAGCCTGAGCTCATGGGCCATACACCTTTCTGGCCCCTCTTCTCACACCTGCTGACACATTCCCTCAGGATGGATCCCTTTGGCGATAGCATAGCTCGGGGACACTGCGTGGTCCCACCTGAATGAATCATATTCCAGCTGCATTGGGGGATGATTATATTGTGGACAGGTCCCTCCATAGAGTAGATGAGCCCTCCCAAGCACCATCCACCAACGTGCCAATTCTGCCACACCTTTGCTGTCCCCGTGCTATTCACACACTGTCCCGTCACTGCTGGGTTATAGTGCTGGAGCCCACAGCCTAGGGGATATTGCCTAAATTAGGGGAACAGGGGAAGAGTCCTGCTTTCCCTGATTGCCTGACTCGCTTCCTCCGGGAGCTCCCCGCCGGCTGTCTTCCCAGCATACTAGCTCTGAACTGTTTCCCGGGGTATTTCATGGTCATTTTGCCAAAACGTTTCCTTTCTCGTTATATTAGTCAACCCATCTCCCGGCCTTTCACAGCTCCAATCCTTGGTGCTTTTACAGCCGCCTAACTGATTACACTTTTATTGGGTCACAAGTGATGACCTGAGAGTTTCAGGGATGGAAGGAACAAGAAAACTCCTGCTGGGAGCAGCCCATTTTAGAGCCACCATGTCAATTACGGTCTCAAATGGCACCTCGCCTCTTTATTTATTTACCCTGGAGGACCCTGCTATGCCCTCTCCAGCTTCCACTCCAGACTGATTGACGGGCCGAGCAATGAGCTGAAGGTTTCTCAAGAACCTTCTATAAATACATTTGAAACCAAGTCAGGCCCCTCCGCCCCACCCCGCTGCAAATCCAAACCTTATCAGAAAGGCTTCCTAACCAAGCAGAAAATGGAATATTTAGGCCATGCACATGAGGCTGCTCTAAGTTCCACTGGTGGTTCGGCAGCTGCAGCCAGAATACAACAGGTGCTAAGGTCCACTGAGCCCAGTTTGGCTGGAACAGAGGATGTGGATGAGCAGCGTTAGTCCAGATTGACACCAGTGGATATGAGCCCAAAGAATGGTGCTGTTGGAGTCAGGGTAAGGGAACCAACCAGAACTGTTCGACCAGTGTGAGGCCTTTCATCTGTGGGACATTTGGGAAGACATGGTGTGTATTGTCTGGGGCTCAGCCAGGTGCTGGTTCTGGGGACCTAAGCTCTGGGATGGAGAGGTGGAAAGAGTCTGGGCTCCTTTGGAATATAACAGGAAGGAAAGAAGGGCAAGAACAAGGGAGCGTGCAGTGGAACAGAAGGGTGGCCAACACCAAACTGGTTAACACAAGGCAGTTAGCCTGTGGAACTCATTGCCACAAGATATCATTGAGGCCAAGAGCTCAGTACGATTCAGAAAAGGATTAGACATGCATATGGATAACTAGAATAGCCAGAGTTACAATGATAAAGATTACAAAACAACCTAGAGTTTGGGAAGGGACCTAAACCTTCCTGCTTCAGGGCAGGCGCTGACCTCTAACTACTGGGAGCAGGATATCCCATAACTGCCTCTTGCAGGGGTTCTTTTATCTTCCTCTGAAGCAGCTGCTGCTGGTCACTGTCAGTGGCAAGCTACTGGAATAGATGGGCACGTGGTCTGATCTAGTCTGGCACTTCGTATGTTCCTAGGACATGGGGTAGAGAAGCTCACAGAATGGTGTTTGTACAAAGTCATCAGGAAAATATGCAATTAAAACAGGATAAGCAGATGTGTTGTTGCATCTGTATGTGTATTCTCCAACCGCATATTAGCTGCATTAAGGCGAGGGGCAAGAAGGACTAGGGACATGTAGAAAGGCGCAGAGATAGGTCATTATTAACTCAATATCATGCTGTATCTCCACACATCCTAGCAAAAGAAACAAACCTAAAGGCCTCACTGAACAGTGGAATCCTATCAGATCTGAGTGTCTGCCCCACTGCACTCACAGATCTGAGCATCTTCCCCTGCCCGCCCCCTGCACTCACAGATCTGAGCGTCTGCCCCCCCAGACTCCACAGCCTGCTGTGCCCAGAGATCTGAGCATCTGCCCCACTGCACCCCTTAGCCCGCTGCAACGTCACAGATTGGAGGTGCTTCTGCACTGTACCGTACGCTGCTTTGCTGCTGTGTAAGAGTTCTGAGCTTCATCCACCACTGGTCTTCCTTATATAAGAGGATCCTGATTGCATAGAGAGCATGTTGTGTGTCTCGATATCACAGTGTAGGAGACACTCTCATTTCTATGTGGCTGTTGGATTGCTAACTCTATGGAATTTATAGGGCTTATACCTGGGCAAAGTCAGGCCTGTATGTTTGCATGGTTTCCTAGAAGTTTATTCTAGTCCAAGGGCCTTGTGGACTAGGCAGATACACACACACACTGCTTAGATGTCAGCTCTCTAGGGCAGGGACTGTCTTTCTGTTTGGTGTTTGTCCAGCTCCTGGCACAGCGGGGTCCTGGGCCATGCCAGGGACTGCGTGGCGCTACCACTGTACAAATAATAAATAATCCCAGTACATGATCCAACAGTTGCTCAGCTTCTTTACCAGGCTCTGCAGGTCCTCCTGGCTCAGAGGCTGGGCAGGAAGGGACCTGAGCTCTTCCCCCACATGTGATGCTCAGGAGCATTGAGATGGGGAGGGCTGTTATTGATATATCTGACGCCAAAACAAGCCTCGTTCTTTTCTGCAGCCGCCTCACAACAGATCTTGTCTCTGGGCGGCAAATCAACCCCCAAAGGCTGAGGTGAGCAAGTGCCAACCGCTTGTATTGACATTTCCAAGGACACAGCTACCCAAGGTACCATGGTGCTTAGGGCTGCAGCCGGCTGTGGAGGGAGCTCTGTTTAGTTATCAGTGCATGGGGTGTAGGGCTGAAGAGCTACTGGAGTTAAGCGGTGGAACTTCCCGCAAAGTGCCTGGTGCGTCCCTTTTTTATGGGTGTCTGGTGTGCACGGAAGTCACCTCTGAGCTGGACTCAGCAGCACTACCTGCATGATACATCTGTCAGGCCAAAGACAGTCATTGCCTCAAACTGGCTTCCCAGTGGGGCTGACCACCGCTGGGGTGCGTACAGACGCTGGAAAGATGCTGCTTGTGTTGGCTGGCGCTGGTGGGGCATTGCCACAAGCAAGATTACGCTGCTAGGGACTCAGCCAGCATCTGCAGGGCATGTTACTGCTTCCTGAGTCCCTGGTGGTGTCAACACCCCATTGGGGTGAGCACAATACCCCATTGGGGTGAGCACAATGCTGCTGTTTCAGCCCTGACTGACACCAACTAGAGCCGCTTGAAAAATGAGTGATTTTGCAAAGGGAACGTCCCACTAGGATTTGATGTGGGGGTGGCTTTTTGACCACACTGGCTGTGGACATTTTTCATTTTAAAAAAAATTTACCCCCTAAATGTTTGCTGTGCAAAAGCCATTTTTTGGCTTAGAAAATACTTTGGGTTTTGAACAACAAAAATGTCAGTTCCCAACTTTTCTGAATTTTTGGTTTTAGTCCAGTCCCACTTGTTTCTGGTAAATGTCTTTCAATTGTCTGGTCTTGGGGTCCAGAAATGGGACTATTTTGACCAAAATGAAAAAAGTTCATGCTGGTGGAAAAGTTATTTTTTTACCAAAAAAAAAATGGTTTCAGGGGGGAAAAATGTGACCAGCTCTATTAAATTTTAAACACAGCTGCTGCTGCTCACCCTGCCTTTAATGCAGCTGGGTGCACACATTACATTTGTTTCTCCAGTGCAAGGGGCAAATGCTGAGCACCATGTGGCTGCCGTGCTCTTTGGGATCGGGGAAAGACGTTCTGCTTCTGTCTGCTGTCTGCGTGGCCCACTCTCTCGTTCTAGCAATGACTGGGCCGTGAAGGCAGGTTGCGCTTACATTGGAAGAGTCTTTACAAACTTCAGTTAATTTTGCATCCAAACCCCCAGGCCCATTATTATCCCCATTTTACAGATGAGGAAACTGAGGCACAGAGAAAAGCCTTGTCTTTCCGAGGATCACAAACTGAGTCAGTGGAAAAAAAAGGATGGAAGTCAAGGGCCAGCTCCTCAGCTGGTGAGAACAGGCGTTGCTCCATAACACCAGCTCAGGATTTGTTCTCCCCATGGTGGCACTCCCAGTTCAGTACCTCAACCACAACACTGTCCCTCAGATCCACTCTCCTCTCGCCTAATGCCCCCACCATCTCCTCTCCCGACAAGCCAGAGAAAAGCATGGAGAGGAAGGGAGAACCCAGACCCCATCTGCTTGTAGCACAGTCAGTGAAGTCCCTGGGGAGGTGGGAATGGAGTGCAGTGGGGACTGAGGCTTTCCCCACTAGTCAGGTCTTGCTGTAAGCATGTTCCTGGTCATGGTTCAATGCTCCATGCCCCCTAAGAACACATCTCTGGCTGGGCAGGAGCCCATGGACCAAGTAACAAAGGGATGAATTCAATGGTTATGCTATTGCTTGGGGACTGAGGGTGAGCTGGCCCTGGCAAACGGGGGTAGGGAGGTACCCAAGGGCATGGGGTGACTGGGAAATGACTGTGAATCCTGCCCATCCAGCCTCCCCCGGGTTGGTTTTCCCACTGTGTAGGTTCCCCCCGTCCCTCCTAGGAACATAGGGAGAAGCTGCTTTGGAGAGTAAGTCAGTAATGGAGGTGGGGCTGGGAAGGCAGTGATTTAGAACCAGAGGCTTACAGTATTATTGCCTGCAAAGCCATTCATGGGAAATGACTCCCCCCATCCCAACCCCTGTGACTCCCCCTCCCCTTTGCCCCTCCCCGCTTTCTCAGCTCTGCAATAACAATAACAGAAATGCCCCCAGGAGCCTTTTCTGCTCAGAACGGGGGCAGAGGGCTGCAAAGGAGCTGCTTTCACCCCACTTCTTCTTCCTTCCTTCTCTGCACCGTCCCTCCCCACCCACCCCCCACTCCCACCACTCCAGCCCAGCCACTACCCCTCCCTCTCCAGTCGCAGGATTAAAAAAAAAATAAAAATAATAATAGGGGTAATAAGAGAGGAGGTAATGGAACGTTCTCCAACTGGGCACATGTCAGAAGCCATTATATGTGGTGCAGATTTGCATAATTCAAGAAGCATCAAATTAAATTTGCATAATTCCTTTGATTACACTTGTTATTAAATGTAAGTGACATTGATTTACAAAATGGCCCAATATAAGGTTAATAGCGAATGTCACCTTCCAGGAGGGTGAAGAGGGTGCGTGGGGGGAGGGGTTTGGGGAGTAGGGAGCAATTGATTCCTCTCCTCTCTCTGCCTTAAAGGGCTCAAGCCTCCTTTCCGAGGTGCCCTCGGCTTTCGCCAGGCTGCTCTTGGGTTTCATGTGGACAAGATGTAATTAGGATCGCCTGCCAAGTGAAGTTAATGCCATGATTCTATTACCTCCCTGCTCCAGCTCTAAGCTGCGGCAGGCCCCCTCGGCGCCGGCTCAGGGCTCCATCAGGCAGAGTGCCTGAAGGGATTGGGACATAGCAGGGTGGGGAGGAACGTGGCCTTGCTAGGTATGCCGCAAAGCTCTACTCAGAGGCGAGGAAGACCAAACGTGCACCCCAGGCCAGAATCGTGGCTTTTGCCGGATACCTCTCACGGAGGTGATTAAAACACCACGTACACAGGATGGACCTGAGCAGTTATTCATGGCCAAGATGTGCCGTGTGCATCTGACAGGACACTATGCAGAGAGAGTGAGTGTGGCCCAGAAAAACCCTGGGGCACTAGTGATGTGGGGGAGGCAGAGGATTGTGGTACCTAAAATCCTGGGAAATGAAAGAGCATATAGATTCCCAGTGGTTATAACAGGAACTATCAGGTACATATAGATCCACTGGTAATTACAACAGGATGTGGGGGTACATATAGATCCATAAGTGACAATTACAGGGCCTAAAGGGGTACATATAGCACCATATTCGAGAATGAAAGAGTCAAGGGGGTACGTACAGATCCACAGTGGCTATGATAGGGCCTGTGGAGTACGTATAGCCCTACAGGTGATTACAACAGGGCCTAAGGAGTACATGGAGATCCTAGGATAACAATAACTTAAACTCATTTTGCCAAGAGGTGCCCAAGCACCACCTTGATCACTTGACTTGTGTGTGGGATCCCCTCCCCCGCAGTCTCTGTCTGCCACTGCAGGCTTCTTAGGGCAGGGACCAAGCTTGTCCAGACAGTGACTAGCAGTTTGTGTGCACTACCACAAAACGATGGTCATAAAATGCATAATAATGATGAGACATGAACTCACGACCCCCCAGAGCCCATTTCTGTGGATGGGTAAACAGAGGTGTCCAGGAACACGCAGCAAGTGGCAGAGCTGAGGCTGGAAGGCAGGAGTCCTGACCCCTAATCCCCTGCTCTAACCACGAGACAGTGATGCTGTTTAATGGCAGAAACGGTATAAAGATAATGGGACATCCTAAGCAGAGCTGGGCGGGGGTGGGGCGGGGGTGGAGACCTGATGTGCGAAAAATACAGTGCTATGGTACGGAGTGCTATGGTACGGGGTGGGGGATATTTACAAAACACTGTGTGATAATGACAGAGCCTGCAAGCTAGATGCATGACCCAGGCCTGATCCAAAACCTATTCACCCTATTCATCTCAGTGGAAAGACTCACACTGACTCCTGTGTGCTTTCACTCTCGCCTCCTGAGCTGATAAAGGCTGGACCTTAGGGCATGAATGACAGTGGCTTTAGAGTATAGGGATAGCTCAGTGGTTTGAGCATTGGCCTGCTAAACCCAGGGTTGTGAGTTCAATTCCTGAGGGGGCCATTTAGGGATCTGGGCCAAAAATTGGGGATTGGTCCTGCTTTGAGCAGGGGGTTGGACTAGATGACCTCATGAGGTCCCTTCCAATCCTGATATTCTATGATACGTCATGGTATGATATGAGCCTTGGTGATAGGAAAAGCTGTGTAACCCAGACCAGGCGCAGAGCAAATACACACCTGGGGATAACCATGCCAGGGCAGGGAGAGGCTCTTGTTTGTGTAACAAGCGCAGTGACCCTGGTTGTGGGTTATATACAAATCCTGGGTAATCATAAGGGAGAACCAGAGTTTCCAAACCTGTTGCATAAAGTGAGGCTCCTAAATCCCTACTTAGGTTTCTAAGGGCCTGATTTTCAAAATCCCCGCGCTCCCTCAACAATCCCTTGAAGTGCACGTGCCTGAGGTGAAGTCAGTGCAGCCATTTCTGAGACGCAGGGCCATAGGCCGTGGTGTGATTGTGGATCCCAAAGGACTCACGGGAAGCCAGGTGTGGTAATGTAGGGTGTGGGCCGAACCTGGCCTAGCCATTAACAGAGCTGTCAGGGATATGTCACAGCACATCAGGTTATAATGAGAGGAGCTGTAGAGGATACAACATTAATATTCCACCTATTCCACAGGAGGTTTCCTGGCCAGCCATATGAACTCCACTGAGTGACACAGAGCTTCTGCACAGCAGGCCAAAAGTCTCAAAAGGGACTCGAGATTTTGGGTGCCTGGCTTGAGTCAACTTAAAGAGACCAGATTTTTCAGGAAATGCTAAGTACGCCTCTCGAAGGTTTCTCACGTTGGGCTCCCCAAGATCACTACTCCCTGCTGAGAATCCTGGGCCTGAACTGCTGACAGATCCGGGGCGAGAAGATGAAGAGGAAGTATGTACAGTTGCTGATGTGATGCTGGAGTTGGGGGATTCAGAGAGATCTTGTGGGCAGTTAGACTTTATTGCAGACTTACTAAATTGCCTGATAAAAGGCATGAGAAGAAAAGGAGTACTTGTGGCACCTTTTCTTTTTGCGAATACAGACTAACACGGCTGTTACTCTGAAAAAAGGCATGAGAGACATTTTTGCCTGATACCAAGGAACCATTTTGATTTAACGTATTTGTAACTTAAAAGCAAGTGCTGTGCTTTTTGGGCGGCAGTGTTCTGTAGTGCATAGTGCACTGGGCTGGGCCTCTGGAGACGTGGGGTCTATTCCTGGCTCTGCCACTGGCCATGGCAAAGTCACTTTGCCTCTCTGTGCCTCTGTTTCTCCTCCCATCCTTTGTCCATTTTGACCATGAACTCGTTGTGGTAGCGACTCGCGCTCAGTGTCTCTGTGCAGCGTCTAGCTCCATGTGGCCCTGGTGTTGGCTGTGGTCCCTAGGTGCTACTGTAGTACAAACAATAATAATTGTCAGTTGATAGGCTGTGCTGTGAGTGGGACACCTTGTATGCTAGCTCCGAACATCTAACCAAATGTGTGGGCAACAGCGTTACTCAGCTTCCAGACGAGAACGGGCACCTTGGCAACAGCCATGTGTCACAGCACTGACAGTAGTGCGCTTTGGTCCTACCCCTGGATATATAGGAGTGCTCACAGCTATCTGCACCCTGCTCCTGCCCCTCCCCTCCCCCGACACTTTTCCCATACAGCGTATCTGCAGCACGCATAGCCAACCTTGGGCATCCCAAAATCCCAAGTCATCCCCCACACCATAAACAGTGAGACTGGCTTCAAGTCCATGAGCTTCCTAAAGAAGGAGAAGGATTGGGTTCATTTCCTGTGCCTTTGGGTTTTGAGGCCTTTCGGCAGTCACGGTGCCAAGCTTTTCTCCGGAACCAGCAGGGCTAGACACTCCCTTAATGTTTTTAAGCTCAGTCGAGAGCCTCACATATTTTAACGGAAACACTGGTCAGAGCTGGCGTTTTAAGAGCTTAGTGCGGGAAGCTGTTCCTGTCCCTTTGCCAGGGAAGCGGCTCACTTGTATCCACGCCTCTGTCCCCCTGGAGCCCAGTCAGGCTGCTGAGGAGCCCCTCTTGTGTCTGAGAGAGTAGCACCCCAAATAGCCAGTGGAGCGGCTGGGGGATTAGGAAGAGGAGAGGTTCTTATTAAGGGGAAACCTGGCTATTGTTGGCTGACAATTGCTGACATCGTCATATTTAGCACCCGCACGCAGTGAGCCTGAGCCGCTCGCGCGCCGGGTGAGCCGAGCTCAGCAACTGCAAATTAATCGTCAGTTCATTACTGCTCGGTGCCTTTCATCCTGACAGCAGCCTTTCAAATGCAGGCATAATTGGAAGGGCCCATGCGGCAGGAATTTGGTGAGGGCTGGGAGCTGAGGTCTCTCTCTGGCGCTTGGTGTCTAGTTCTGGGAACAAGCAGCAAGGCCTGGACTGGAGGAAATATATCGCTCTGGCCCCTGTCTAAGGCCCTTGCCAGCCCTACTGACATACACACAGGTCCTAGTGCCACAGTACCTGTTCACATTCTGCAAGGAACTTCCCTTGAGCCATAACTGCCCACAGCTGGCAAATACAATGTGCAGAATAACAGGGTTTTCTGTAACTCTTCCAGGCATTTATTATTATGATGACGATTATTTGTATTATGCTAGGAGCCCTAGTCATCGACCAGGAGCCCATTGTGCTGGGTGCTGTACAAACGCAGAACAAAAAGCTGGTCCCTCATGGTGGCATGTTACCTGGGGGAAGGATGGTTCTGTGATGGTGAAGATGCAAGCTGGGGATTAGAATCCAAGCAGTGCGGGGTACAAAGGGCTCCCAAAGTCTCCCATTAATTTACATCCTGTGATGAAGAATCGGGGCCAGGGGTTTTATGCCTGCCTCACTGTATGACCTTGGGGAAACTTTCCTGTTCCGCACTTTCCCATTGGTAAAGTTGATATAACACACCCTAGCCAATGAGGAGCAGGGAAGTTAAATTAATGAATGCTTGTCTAGTGCAGCAAGATCCTAGGGTGTGGTAGGTATGAAAGAACATAGGCTCATAGATTATAAAGTAGGATGGAACTACTGTGATCATGTAGTCTGACCTCCTGTGTAACAGGCCATAGGACTTCCCTGAATTAATTCTTGTTTGATCTAGAGCATACATCTATCGCAACTCTTGGTAAGTTGGTCCAATGGTTAATTACCCTCATGGTTAGAAATTTACACCAGCTAGAACTGCCTGGCATTCCCTGTACCATTACCAAAAGTTGTCTTTTCTGTTATTGATGAAAAATGGCCTTTTTTATAATAACTAAATCAAAAATCCTCACCACCGCCAAACTGTTCTGTTTTTCGCCACATTTCCCCTGGCATTTTTCAATCAAAATCATTTTAGACATTTGCCATTTCTCCAAAATCTGGCTGGGCAGGAAGGAAACGGGGTTTCCAATAAATGGAAAATTAAGAAAAGACTTTTGACAACAAAAAATGTCATGACAAACGGGTCCATTCTGAGCTCGGCTAAACGGAAACAACTTTGGAATTTTCCGCAAAAATCGGTCTCCTGTTTCTGGACCAGCACTCATTATGACTGATGGCCATTGTGCGTCCTTCTTTCTCTAGCTCAGCAATGTCCAGGAACCAACCTCACACCAACCTTGTTCAGCCTGGCCCATCCCCAGAAGTCTATCCCTGCATGGGAGCTAGACTCAGATACAGTAGCACCAATGCCACAGATCACTTCTTCTCCACTGTGTGTTGCTAATCAGTGACCATTGCTAGCCACCAACATGGAGGTCTGTGGGTGTATATTTTTCTCCTGGCCTGTTTCTCAATTTAAGGGAGTTGGCCTGCCAGGAGGACAGCAAGGGTTAAGCATTTCCTACAACCTGTTTTGCTGCTGCCTGAGATGTGTTAATTTGTTTCCCTGAATGGCCTGAAGGATGTGGCCTCCATGCATCTTAGTGAGGCAGAGGGAGCCCGTCTCTGTGGATATTTCCCTCCCTCCGTCCCCCCCACCCCCACTCCTCCTGTGTAAAAGTTATTGTCGTATTCCGTGGAGGCTCAGGTAGGCAGATGAATGGGAAATGTTCCTCTCCATTACTAGCTGCACTTGACTGGAGTCTCATTACATTACTATGGCGCTTTAGCAGGCGAATGGGCCTTGCGTCTGGGTTCCGAGCACCCCTCATACCTCCCTGATAACGTAAATTACCCTCCGCCTCATTGCCTCAAATGATCAAACATCAAATTGCTAGTAAAAAAAAAAAAAGAAAGAAAAGGGAGAGCGAGGGGGGAAAGGAGAAAAACTGAACAGAACCATGGGTTGAATCTAGATGGTTTGTCAGCAACAGAGACGAGTCAGTGGCTGTTAAACACTTGCTAAAGATGAATCCATTGAAGGCTTTGAGCACAGTAATTTCCCTGACATTAAAGTACACCTGAAAAACCCAAACAATGCTCTATAATTCCAGATTACACCCATCAGGACGTGACTCTTCCAAGGGCCCTTGTTTCTTTTGTTCAGGGAGGGGGAAGCACCCGCAGCTGATCCTTCTCCATCGTCAGACTTCGGTGCAGCCACTTGAGATAAATGGCGTCGATTTTTGTTGTTGTTGTTGAACAACGCAGCCGGCTGCTGCTCCCCAGATGAAAAATCCCTCAACTGTGCCGAATCCTTCTAACCCGAACAAAGCAGGAGAGAGCTGTCAGGGTGAGGGGTGAGGGTTCACATGTGTGCAGAGGGACAGTCAGCTCCATGTAGAGAAATATGGATCTAGGGAGGGTAACGAGGCGCAGTGGAAAGACGAGGCTGTATGTCTTTTCCCAGTATTTAAACGTGTGCTTAATGTGATGCTCAGTGGAATGTTTAATCTGATAATGCTGGTTGTGTTTGCTGTAGTACTCAGAGAAATGTTTACTGCAGTATTTCATGGGGATTGTGTTCTGGATGGCACAAAAGGAGGAATCGCTGTAGCGTACACGGAAATGTTCATTGCAAAATATACTGGAATATTAAGAGGTTTATTTAGTGGCGTACTTAGTATAATATGAAAAGAGCTAAGTGCAGGGTGTTTTATTAATATTTTTGGGGTGGGGATGAGGTTTAATGCTCAGGAAGGTTATGGATAAGTAATTCTGGCTAGAGATGGTCATATTCATAGATTTATAGATTTTAAAGCCATAACGGATAATTATGATAATATAATCTGACCTCTTGCATCGCACCAGTATAGACATCCCGTAGCATAGTTCCTGATTCAGCAAATCGCTTACGCACATGCTTGATTTTAAGCATGTGACTAGCCCCTCTGAAGTCTCATTGAAGGGCTACTCATGCGCTCAAAGTTAAGCATGTGCTTAAGTGTTTACTGAATTGGGACCATAGTAGGGTAATGAAGCCAGGTGAATAATTCATAGCAAATAATTTAGCCAACAGATTTTGCCTCCTTTTCTGCTTGTGGATTCTTCCTGAGCTGATTGCCTTTTCCTCAAATGTAGTCATTGTTTGAAATCATTCACTGAATAATTTCAGACAGTGAAAAGTTCTTGGTCTGTAAATCGTTTGTGAGCAGCTCACTGTGAATACTAGAGAGTCCAGGCCAGATCCTCAGCTGTCGGAAAGAGCTGTAACTCCACTGATGGCAGGGGAACTGTGCTGAGTTGCTGATTTACACTAGCTGAGAATCTGGCCTTCCTACCTGAAGTTGTATTGCTTTTGTATCCATTGGACCTGGCAATCACATGGTATTATTTCTGTTCCCTGATTGGGCAAATATAATTCTTATAATCTGGTTTCCAATGCAAATATTTGCATTTAGGATTTCAAAATTTGCTTTCTGTGAATTCTCTCCAATATTCACTTTAAATGTGCTGTTTTGGTGCAATTCTTGCCCGTCAAGTGATTTTGCTAGAATGTTCACAAGAAGCAAAATAGAATGAGGTGCGAAGGCAGCCAAGGTTAATTTAATGCAGCATCAGAGTGTGTTTTTAAATGGATCATCCTCTTTGTCTATATATTTTTTTTTTGAGTTAGCAAAGTGTTCATGAACCAATTCTAATTAGGGATTTATCAAAATAGTTGGACTGAATACATTTCAGACTAGATTGTGCGTTATTTTCAAACAGTTCATGGTGTGTGATTGTTCATCTAAGTCACATGGCATAGTCTGTAAGCATGAAAATAACAAATAACATGGAATTACATTGGAAACTCTTCATGGAAGGGATTATATTTGCATAGTGCCCAATTTGATCCAGCCCCAATCCTGTTAGGGAACTCTGGCTGTTAGCGCAACATGCATAATATTAATAACATAGTAATAGGGCAGTTAGGGTACAAATTTTAAGATGCTAAAATTTGTGAAAATTGTAGTATTCGCTAATATTTTCACCAGTACCCAGCAGTGATCTGGATGTTCGTGAATAACAAAGGCCATGAACCTTTGAAACTAGTGACCATCCATTCACAAAAATACTTTCACATGTTTTTTTTCTTTTTTACTCCGATGAGCACTAGACCAAGGTGTATCTAATGGAACATTGGGAGTGTGCTTTGTACAATCTCGGAACAGGGATGTTTCACGTAGCAGTGGTAGGTTCTTTAGTGCAATGTAAGATAATGAGTTAAGATTTTCAAGTGACCCGTAACTCTGTGTGTCATCATTTCTGGGTGCTCAAACATAGACACCTTCAAGGGCCATTTTCAGAGAATGGGTGCTCAGCACTCTCTCTTTGGGTGTCATCAGTTGGGCCACTAACAATGGAGGCAACCAAAAGCACTAGTCCCTTTGAAAAGCACATCCACTCTGCTTAGTTCAGTGTTCAAGCAATTTTTAGTCCCACGGGAATGATTTCCTTGGTGTGAGGTTGGAGATGTAGCTCACCTGTTGAGAGTGGGGGTGTTGCACCTGGTTGCAGGGTCAAGAGGGAGGGGTGGCTTCTAAAGAAGTGGGGGAGTTGCCTGGCATCTGGCTGATGGTGAGGCTGGCCTCTCAAACCAGGAGTGCGTGATGTGAAATATTGCTGACGCAATGACAGGGGAAGTTTGTGTGGAGTTGTTTTAGACCAAGTTTTGTTGCTATAGTTGATTGTTGCGGTGCCAAAAGAGATTTGGTTGGTGCAAGTGCAACCCACTGGTGAGTGTGTGTTAAGGGTCCTCCTCTGTGCCAATCCGCAGAGGATAGGAGTTGTTACAATCCCTAGCTGAAGCAGCTTATACCTGTAGCTCTGGAGGTCCCAGTTACATTCCTGGTGTGCTGGCCAAGATGGTGGCCAACAGCAGTGGAGGCAGGTTGGTTGTTGCATTGTGCCAGCAGGTTGGTTTAGAGAAGGGTCACTTGATGGGGAATCGGAGATGTTTTAAAGGAGGGTGTGTGTCTTCCCCTGAGCTAGCACACCACCTAGTACAATGTGAGCCTTATTATAGTAATGAGGAGGATTGGTTCCCAAACCACTAGCAGTGTGGTGTATGGCATGGATGTGTGTACGCCATGGCACAGATTTATTTACACAGTGGCTCAGTTGTGTTCAGTCCCCTGTAGGTTCAGCTGCCTTTTTAATGAAAGGTTTACTACTTGCACACACAAAAGAATAATTTCTTGATGCTTTATTTGCCAGTGTAGCCCCATGAGTTATCTCAATAAAATGTCTTTTCAGGCCTAACGAGAGTGGGTCAAAAATTTTCCATCTAAAATTATTGTGGATGAAAAACAGCCTTTTTTAAAAATGAAAATGTTCCGTGAAAATTCTCCTTGTGTTCAAAAAGTCCCATTTTTCTCTGTGAAAACCCAAACCTGTGGTTTCTCACAAACCAAAAACTGAAAATTTTGAGTGAAAACTGAACTTTAAAAAAAATTGCCATAGAAAAATATGGAAAACGTATGCAGAAAACCCATTTTCATTGCTTTTTGAATTCCTCAAAGAAAAAAACTTACAATTTTCCAGCAAGTTCTAGGCCTCACTTTAAGCAGATGCTACAATATTTGGGGTACGGTTTGGAGGTTCTTCCTTATAAACATTCCTTTGTAACCTCAATTTGGATGAAATGCAAAATCAAGTCCTGCAAGATGTGGTCATTAAGGATTCTGTGGCATGTTTTGAAACAGGAAGGCTGTTAGCCTCAGTGTCTTGGCCATAGGCCAGCTTGGGTAATTACATTCTGCTGGCCTGTATTCCACCCTGCAGTTCAAATGGAAAAATTATTCTCCCCTTCCCTTCCTAAAAGCACTGCTGCATGGCGGGTTGCAGAATGGCTGACACTTTTCCACCCCAGAGGTAGCTGCATTTCAGTGATGGAGGAAGCGTCACCTGCGTGCGTTAACACTGGTCATGCAGTTTGGATGAAAGGTGCCGCGGTCATTACTGGGCCAGATTTTGGCTGGCGTAAATCAGCAGAGCTCTCACTGACTGCAAGCGAGCTGGGCCGATTTCCACCAGCTAAGATTCTGGTCCTTGGTCACCTTTTGGTCCTGTAAAGAGGTGCTGGGTCTAGTGCCGCCGTGATGAATGCGGCCCTGGATTGGGGCAGTTTTATCCTTTCAGCAGCATAAGCACAGCACAGGGAGGAAGGGGCAAGCGGGGAGGGGAGAGCTGTGTGGGCTCCACGGAGCTGGCACCGATGAGAAGAGGGAGGACTTGCTGGCAGGCTTGACCCGTGCATGTAATTTGTAAAGAGCAGTTTTTACTCCAGATCGATGCTTTCCTCGGCACTTTAATGCACCCCATTGGTGTCCTTAAACTCTAATGATGCAGTCTGTGAGAAGCTGCCATTTATTTCCCACAGATGGGGTGATAATTATTGACAAGATTGTAACTAATAATTAAACCCATTTGCTCCTTTAAACAAGGTGGTGTGAATTATTTCCAGGGGATCTTTTGCAGGGCTGTGGTCACCCTCTTCTGGGGGCTGGAATTCTAATGCTGCAATGAGCCAGGCCAGGGGAAGGGCACTCTCCGGGATTCCCAGGCACTTTGCCAGGCCTGGGACCTGCTCCCCCAGCAATGGGATCCCCCACCGGCCGCATTCGTGGGGCTGGTCTCTACCCTTCCAGGCTGTCACTGTGCAGTTCCATTGCTCTGACTCTCGATGGCTGGTTGTCGCCTCCTATCCCAGAGATGGATCTGGCCCTAGCTGACTCAAGTCAAAAGGCTGCTCCAGAATTCAATCCCCCTTCCCCCTGTACTACAATTGCTGCTGCTCCCCCTCCATGCAATAAGAAAATGTGGCCTAGTGGATAGGGCACTGGAGTGGGACTTTGGAGACCTGGTCCCAGCTTGGTCACTGGGTGATCTTGGGCAAGTCACTTTGACACCCTGTGCCTCAGTTTCCCCATGTGTAAAGTGGGGATAATGATACTGCCCTCATTTGCAAAGTGCCTCGAGATCTAGTGGTGAAAAGAGCTTGGAGCAATTAGCATTGTACCCCTTCCCCAAGGACAATGAAAACCATGGAACGCACCAGGGAGTGAACTGTGATGCAGAGAACCACAGCCTGCTCCCAGGTTCCCCCTTGCTCCAGAGGGAAGTAATATACCTTGTGCAGCTCACCTCCCGCTCTGAGCCAGCCCGGCTGGGGCACTGGGTGTGTGGGGAAAGAGTCTGCCACACCTCACCCCTTGCCTTCCACTCCCTGTTCACTGGCTCCCTCCACAATGCACAGACCGGCAGAAGGGGCAGCTGATACAGGAGAGCTAGGGGCTCCTGATGTACCTGTGCTCCCCTGTGCAAGCATATAAGGCAGCTCATGATCATCATATTTTGCACATACATGTCACATTTTGTGTATATGTCACGTGTACATCTATGAATTGTAATACATGACAGGCCACTTTCATATTAGCTCCCATGGGAATCAGTGCATGATCTCACACAGGTTCAATAATGGAAACCAGCTCCAGTACTTATTCCAATCCCCCTTCTAGGGCCCAATAGGGCAAAGGGCTGTGGGTAGATCTCTAATCTCAAGCAAAACCTCTCTCTTAGGCTAATCTTGCAAGTTAGAAAGAGCTTTGCAGGTGAGAGCCACCTATAACCTGCTAAATACCATTATGTCCCCCCAGCTGCCACTTAGCTAAGCAGTACATAAAAGGTTTTCCTCATAGGCACAGCTAGTCAAAAGTTTCCAAAATTTGGTTTAGGGATGAAAATGTTTGTTGACATTTTAAATTTCAAGAGGAAGGGGGAAAAAACACAAAAAACTATTGAGGGATTTTTCATAGTTTTGTGTCTATCTCATTTTGACCAGCAAAAGAGCTGCTCGAAATGTTTGGAACTGAGACATTTTGATGAAAATTTGTCTGAATTTTGACAAAAGCAATTAAAACATATTTTTTTTCAACTAAATGAATTTATGCCCCTAATAATTTTCTTCCTCCTCTCAATTTCCACTCCAGTTCATTGACATTTTCCAGGCTATGCTGTGTCCAGAGATGAACATAATATTTGCACCAGTATACAGACAATGCCTATTGTCTCCCTGCTCTTTGAAGGACTACCTCATCTGCTGCATTGTTGCATCACAAAGTCATGTCTAACTTGCTGCCCATGCTTATCTCCAAGTCCCTTTCAAAAAGGACATGTTTCACAGGTCACCCAAGCAATGCAAACGATTCCATCCCAAAACTACTATGCTGAGTTGGAGAGGGAGAATGGTGCAGTGGTTAGAGCAGTACATTCAGCTTTACCACCAACTTCCTGCATGACTTGGGCAAATCATTTTGTCTGTTTTCCCATCTGTAAAATGGGGGGAAGCAGTTCCCTACTCCCAGTGGTGTTGTGAAGGTGAATGAATACATTAAAGATTGCAGGATGCTCAGATCCTACAGTAACGGCAGCTGTAGACGTGTCATAGCTAGATTGCATCTGTCTGATTGTGTTCATTCATGTTCACCACGCCTCTACGGAGCCAGCTGCCCAGGCATGTTTATCTGGGGACTGAGCTGAAAAGTTTTGGGTCTAGGGCTGAACTTCCCCAACGTTTGGGGCTGTTCAGAGTTGGGGTTTTGCTCCAGCCACTCCCTGCTTAGTACATATCCATTTCCCCATGGAGAGAACCCAGCACAAACTCCTCCAACCCAGAGCCCGCTCTTGAGTTTGGCTGCTCCCTGGCGGTGGGATACCCAGGGTGCATCTACACTGCAATTATGGCGTGTTTCATGGCTTCAGTGGGGGCAGCCCCACAAGTAATTCAGCAGGGTGCCAGGTAGGTTGGCGCAGCCTGTGCTCAAGTTAACTCAGGTACATCTAGATGAGCTGCAGTCCTCCCCGGGATTGCAGTACAGACATCCCCCCAGTCACAGAGACACCACACTGTGCCACACTCACCGCCCACGCACAACTCCTGTTATGTGTGGAGCACTGCATGTGTAACCCACACACCTTCTGGGTGTGGTGTTCTGGCACATCTAGTGGCACTGAGAGCATTCAGAGAGAGGGATAAAACGAGTCTGCTCTAAAGCCTTAGCTAACAGCCAGTTGGCTTTTAGCTCATGCGGTAGAGCGCGTGTCTGGGGGTGCCAGTCTGCTCACTGTCAGCAAAGAGCTACGGGCAAAACCAAAAGCACCGTGGTCCTTCCTGCTCTGGGAATGCAGGGCAGGATGTTGGGACGCGGGATGGCGCGTGCCCAGGAGATCAGCACTGAGGGGGCAGGTTGGGTAGCGAGGAGCAGGGGGCTGCAGCACAGTGACATTCAGTGGCCTGGCTGGGGGAGCTCCCTTTGCCCTGCGTATGCTTCCAGGGAAGGTGTAAATCTAATCTCCATGCAAGGGTCCATTAGCATTACAGGGGAGTACTGGCTATGCAGTCCTTCCCTACCCCCCACCCGCCCCGCTCCCTGGATGACAGAGTACACCCCTCTGCTGTCCCCTGCAGGGCACGAAGGAGGCTGCACGTGCATTCTGCAGCGTCACCGTATAATGACCTCGTAAGTCAAGGGACCCTCCGCAATTTTGTGAGCGGATTTTTACAGTAAGAAACACCCCATGGATGTGCCTATAATTATTAGCGTCTCTCTTGGGGTGTGTCTACACTGCAGTCCAAGGTGACCAGCGCGAGCTTGAAGCTAGCTAGAAGGGCCAAAAGGAGCAAGGAAGCTGCAGCAGCACAGGCTAGAATGCAGGCTGTGTAGGCTGGTACATACTTGCATTGCTGGCCTGCGCCGGGGCTTGTGCCCCCACATCTTCACTGCTATTTTTAACCATGCTAGCGAGATTAAAAGCCACACAGATATGCCTAACTGAGTGGCAATCAGCTCTCCGATTGCAGTGTAAACATATTAGTTTTGCCTCCTGGTGCAATAATATCTCTGTTTTTTCACTTGATCCGGTGGGGTTCTTCTCTTTCCCCCATCAAACTGATATGACTCCAGAGGCTCCTGACCTACACTAGTGCAAGGAAATCAAAATTAGGCTGTTAGACTCCATATCTGTCTGTCTATCTACCCGTCTGAAGGGCCTGACTATAGAATAAAGGGTTTATTAGCATGTGTTTGGGATGGCGGCATTAGTCATCAGCGAAGAAGCAAACAGCAAAGCATACAATTGTCCCCAATATGTGTCAGCATAATCATAAAACTCTTGGGCCACCTTACACCATCCTGTATCAGGTATGTGCAAAAACTATTATCAATATGCGTTTTATCTTGAAATGTCTTGACACTATTTTTCTATCTTCCCAACTATAAAGCAGGGCTCCTTTAGAGCCCTGAGTGCAACAGTACAGGCCATGGAGAGAAAGGAAAACAAAACCTCTAAAACATACCTAAAATAGCTTGCCTGCTGATTCGTCCTTATCTTACTCACTGTGCATCTTGTACGTTCATCTTCTTCCTTGACAAAGTATGTGGGAGTTCCAAAAGCCAAATATTTCCTCATTCTGGGCTCTCTTTATTCACTCTCTCTTTTTCTTTCAACCTCTTCCCCCAAGAAATTCCACTAAAAATGTTACAATAACAGACTATTGCTTTGCACAAGCAAGCCCTCACCTCAGCTGTCTTAAATCAACTCAGCTAGGCCACAGTCCAGCAAACACTTACTCATGTGCTTAACTTTAAGCATCACAATGAACTCAAAGGGACTACTCACAAGTTAGTTGTACGCATACATCTTTGCAGAGTCATGGCTATTTAGTGGAACAACTCAAAAATGGCTGAAGTGAAACCTGGCTAGTTTTGTACATCTTACTTACAAATAAAGTTTGGGGAAATCAATCCATTTGTTTAAAAGAGCACTTAAAGTAATTCCTTAACAAATCCATGTTTAACTGGAAGGTGCTTTGCAAATATCTCCTTAAAGGAAATTTCAAAACAAAACAAAATTCTAATGAACATGATGAATTGCACTGTAGACATCATTAAAAATATTGAGCTAATTTTTGCCAAATTTGGATTGATTTTTAACAGATCAAAGAACATCTAAAACCAACCCAGAGTCAACACTTCTAACTCGAGGGTTTGTGTGGGTTTTTAAAGTTATCCAAGCTCAGCAATTCTGATTGGAACATATGGGCATAGTGTAAGTCTTCCTTGTAAGTGGCTCAATCAATTCCACTGAAATTTGCAAATAAAATCACCATCAGGCCAAGACCAAGCATGGAAAATGCCAGCCGGAAAGGAATCCTTTTGAGAAAGTTAAGAGTAGCTGGAGAAGAGAATTAGAATGGAAACTGGAATTATTCTAGTGGGTGTTCGTGATCATCTGGCCTATCTGGCAACAGGGGTTCTCAAACTTTTTCATGGGGTGAACCACATCTTAAAAGAGAGGTTGTCTTGTGGACATCTCTACTGGCCTTCCCAATTGTGCAGACTATCAGCCCATCCATAAGTGCAACAGAATATGGCCATCCTGTTGGTTACTACAGCAATTGCTTAAGTGAAAATATAATATTAGGAAAGCACTTGGTGTATTTTTTTGCTTCTGTTCTAAAGCAGTTTAGCAGGTAGGATTTCCAGCACCAGCTCCTCGCAGGCCAGTGGCCAGAGCTCTGTAGGCCCCCAGTGGTCCACAGGCCAGTTTTAGAAGCAACATGCTATAATAATGTATCCCTAACCATGCTTTATACCAATAAGTAGGCTATAACCCTGTCAAGGTGTGCTGGTGACTCTATAAACCATGAGACCTGAATGGTCAATGGTCGAGTGGTTTAACACTGTCACCAGAATACTGAGATAGCCTTATAAGCCTTGTGCTGCATGGCTGGGGATACATTATTCACTATAATATATGGTAAGAAATACCTGTGCAGGGTTTGAAATGAACTGCTTTAGCCACTAGCCAGCATGGCTGATAGGTGCATCGGAATCCGTCAACATTTCAGTGTGCAATGGGAGGCAGAAGTAGAAATGCACGGAGGGAAATTCACCTCACTACAACAAGTAATTGGATTTTGTACAGGAAATGTATGCAGGGCAGTTGGGGGAAAGAATCCTACTCTCTGCCCCAGATGTCAGGCAGAGCATGGGGCAGCTGGGTAGCCCCTCTGCACCACCCCACTGGGCTGGGAACGGGGGACATGGCTCCTGTGGTCTGTGGTTTATGGATAGGTGCCATCACAGATTCAGGGACCAACCTTGCTGCTCCAGCATTTTCTGTCCTCCTCCTCCCATGTGCCCTGTGCAAAGCTGGTGTAGAGATAGATAGATAGATAGATAGATAGATAGATAGATAGATAGATAGATAGATAGATAGATAGATAGATAGATAGTGTGGAGATTGATAGCTAGCCAGGCTAGTACACTAGGATCTAGGAGGACAGATAGATAGAGATTCCACCTTTACTCATAGAACCTTACTCTGTGATTTGTAAGGTTGGCAGATTCTCATAATGTCCAGTAAGCCTGTGTCTATTTCCAGCTGTCACCAGGTCTAGAACTAGTCAAACAGCTTCCCTGGAAGCTGTATGTGCGTGCAGCAGGGGGATGAATCTCAGAAAGACACGAGAGGATGAGTTGGATCGAATGGCTGCTAAACGGATGAGTGTACACAAATTCTGGAGGGGCTACGGCAGGGTGAGGGGTGGAGGGCTAAGTCCCTATAGCCACTAACCTTTCTAAATAAAATATTCCCCGTTCCCGTAACATATGCCACCACTACTGTAGACCTTGCCCATGTGAGCACCATGGGAGTGGGGTGGGGGCACGAGGAGGGTTTGGGGGATTTCATTAAGACCCAGAGGGGGAGGGGGAGTAAACAATAAATGAATCTCAAATTGCCTAAAGGGTTTGGTTGAGTTAAAAAAACAACTTGATTGGTCTTTATCAGAAAAGGACCCAGGGGCATCTTTTCACATTGAAATGGCCAAGAGACAATAGCACTGCTGGGGAAGCTATTAGGGGAGACACGGGCCCTGGGATCAGGCATGCTCCCGCCTGGGCTCAGTATCTGGGAAACGGAGCGCAGGAGCTGCGGAATCTGGAGCTGTAATGACAGCCGGGCTGGCCTTCCCCGCCTCTCTCTGTTCTGGTGAGAGCCCCTGCCCTGGAGCAGTGGTTGTGTAGCACATTCACAACAGAGGGGCCTGCTTTCTGAATACAAGCCACTCGGCATCCTTCTGTTCTCCATATGGATACATTGTCTGGCCTTTGCCTGACAGGCCCCCTGCCTCCGAGCTGCTCTCTTCTCCCTACTGTGCTCACATAAACAGTTTCACTTTTTATTAAACCCCCGGAGTGGACAGCGGGGCTGTGGGCACCAGCAATTTGTGAAGGACAGAGAAGGAACAAGTTTCTGTTGTGGAGCAGAAGCCCCCGTCTTCCCCAGTCCCTCCTGAGCTGGACCAGACTATGTGCACGGACAAAGGGAGAAGACTGCGCACGTGCTTTGGGGATCCCGACCCGAGGCCGGGGGAGTGCTTCCCAGAGCCCTGTCAATGACTTCACTGGATGGCGCTGTGATGCAGCTCTCCCCACTTGAGAAACACAGCCGCTGTGCAACACCAACCATACACTGCAACTCTGGCTGTGTAAAGCACTCCTCTATCACACCCATCTCATTGTAACACCCACTGCCAACTGTAACTGTATAAAGCACTCCTTTATACCAACCACCCCAATGTAACACCCAATCACAGATTGTAACTCCGGTTGTATAAAGCACTCCTCTAACACCCATCTCATTGTAACACCCACTGCAGACTGTAAGTGTAAAGAGGACTCCTCTATAATACCCACCCCACTATACCACCCAATCACAGGTTGTAACTCCAATTGCATAAAGCACTCATATAGAACACCCACTCCTCTGTACTACCCATTGCAGATTATCACTCCAGTTGTATAAAGTGCTCTACAACACATCACTGTAACACCATGGCAGACTGTAACTCCGATTGTGTAATGAGCTCCTTTACCACTCATCTCATTGTGACACACATCCTAACTCTGATGGTGCCAAGAGCACTATCTGAGTGATCCCCACTTTAGGTGAGTCCATAGTCATGCAAATCAGGAATGGACTATCTAATCTAACCTATCAACTCATACAATGTCAAACTCCATCGCTTCTAGGTTCCAATCTAGTTTGGATAAAATAAGAAGCTACCTGACCTTTAGTCCAAAACACAGAATGAATCTGAACTGACCCAGCTTTAAGGTCTGAAAAAACGTAGTTAACTTTTCCTTTTCATGTTTGTTTGTTTTTTTCCGTTACCTGATTTTTACTTGGACTAGATGTATGGTGCCAAAATATCCCCCGAAATGATCCTCATAGTATCTCCCACCAGACCAGGGCCAAGATGTGCTGGGAAGCTCATGAGAAAGCCTTACTTCTCATGAACTTTTATTTGTTCAGCACTGAACATGCTGTCTGCACTCAGTGGATGGTAAGTATTAATGTCAAGCCTAACTATCAGTCAGAAGAGCTTTGCATAAACTAGATCACCCTCCAGAGAGGAAGGATGGACCAGTGGTGCCCACGTGCTAGCATGCAATTCAGGAAACCTGGATACAAATCCTTGTTCTGCCACCGACTTCCTGTGTGACCCTGGCAGGCCGCAGGAAATAACTCCATGGGCCCTATGCGGCCTGTGGGCCATGTGTTTCAGACCCCTGGTCTAACGCAATGGACCCAACATGATTTCCATCGTTTCCGGCTGTTCACGCTTTCATTTCATGCTATGATTTTCGCTCGGCAGGGTGGTGTAGAGTTTAGGGCTTGGGACTCACAACTCCTGGCTGCTGTTCCTGATTTCTGCCATTGGCATTCTGGGCAGCCTTGGCTGAGCAACCTAACGTCTCTGCACCTGAGTTCTCTCTTCTGTGAAAGGAGGATAAAATGAGGAAATGAGGGGGCGGACTGTGGGTGGGAGCAGGGCGTAGTGGGAAAGAATGGGGTCAAGTGGCTTTGGATAGAGTAACAACTGGTCTTAGTCTTCATCTCACACTCTTTTGAAGCTTGAGAACTGCAAGTGACATTTATTCTTGTGACTTTAGGTTGTCTCCCTGATGTCAGGTGGTTCTTGAAGTGAAAGAACGAAAATACCGTGAGAACCAAGAAGCACTGATGAGAACCAAGAAGCACTGCAAATCTTCTTCTTGTGAGATCTTCAACTCCAAGAGGTTCCAGTGACCTCTGGCTGCACATCCAGGTGTTGATTCGTCACTTGCCTTACTTGAGTTTTTTGCCGGTGTCCCTAAAACTGGTTGGGAAGTTTTTGATGAAAGGCTTATCATTGGAAACTGCTGTTTCATTAAAAACCAGAACTGTTTGCAGGGAAAGGATCAGTTTTGATAAAATTTCCATTGTGAAAAAATTCTGTTTTTCTGTCCAAAACCGCTTTTCATTTTGAAATTAAGGTTAATTGATGGGGGGGAGGAAAAAGAAAAAAAGGTTGAAATTGAAACAAAATGTTTTGAAATTATCAAAACGAAACATTAAGATTGACATGATGTGATTGGGGGTGGGAGGGAGCAGATATTTGGTTCGCAAAACTTTCCAAGGTTTTGACTTTTCATCCTGATGCAAGAACAAAAAGATTCTTGAAAATTCTTCAGGACAGGGAAAACAATTCCTGACCAGCTCCCGGTGTATCTCCAGGAATTTCTGATTTCAATGCTTGCGTGAATCTGGATAATACCATGACCAAACAGGCCCAGAAAATTTTGGATGCCTAACTTTTGAGGTTTTCCCATCATGAGTGAACATACACCTGCTGTTTCTCTGCAGAAGACGTAGTCTGAAAAAGAAGCCCTGTGGAAAACCCCTTCAAGCCCAGTGAAAATATTGCATCATTCCTAAGAGATATTTTGAGATCAATCAAGAGGATGCCTGTCCCTTAGACAACTGGTTTTTAATTGATCATCTATAGCCAATTTAGTGCTGGTGGAGAGAGATGGCGTGAGAATCCTAGATACTTACATCCTTTGATGTCCACAAACCAGGCTGGAGTCATGCAATCTACCTAACGATTGTCAGAACTGCCCTGATGAGACCACTGCTGTGGAGTACAGTCTCCAGGCCCATTCAGCCTTTCTGCTGGGTTTGATATCAGGGTGTTGCTGTTTTGGGGGAGTGGAGACAGCTGGTCACTAGGTCACCCAACTCATTTGGGCAAAAGAGACCATTGTACTCCTTCCACAAACTCCACCAAATGGTCGTCGGGCAGCAGCCTGAGCCCCTAACCCCCCTAGGATACATGTATCTCCCCAGTGATGTCAGGAGCCAAAACTAGGGTCAAACTGGACACTTTGGTGTGATACCCACTGCAGCCCATTACTAATACCCTGAGCCATCCCACAGCTAACGGGGCAGCAATGGGGATCAAAGCTTTGTCTTGTTGTGGGGGAAGATTGGTGAAGAGAGAATCAGACACCAAGTCTGCTGGTATAAATTGTCAGGGCTCCGTTGCTTTCAGCAGAGCTGTGTCAATGGGCACCAGCCGAGGATCAGGCCCCAGATTCTAATCCTGGGACTCAGGCCGAGTACCACTTTGTTCCCCAAATACTCTTGTTGGCTTCTCTGGGTGCAGCAGGCAGCCCTGCCCAGGGAGAGAGGCTATCAGAATCTGCCTCTCAATCAGCCCCTGAGAATCTCTGACTCTCAGCGTAGTGGAGTGAGGGGGGTGATTTCCAGAGGGGGTGATTTCCTCCTCCACATCCCAGCGCCAGGCCGGGGAGTGGAGAGTGCTTTATAGCTAGGATCTGAAGATGCCTGTTTGAATGTAGCATGCGCAGGGGTGGGAGGATGAGGGTGGGAGAGTGGAGAGGTACCGACACAGCACTCCTTGGCAGTGATTTATAGACTGGGTCAGGCACAAATTGACTCGTATGCAAGAAATGTAAATGGAATCGAGACTTTTGATGGAGAAGCTCATTTTCAGACTTAAACGCTTTAGATTAAACACACTCGCACACAAATGCTGGCGAGGAGGGTGTTTTATATAATTTACATTACAAATCAATTCATTATCCACACAGGCAGGTTGCACTGATTTTCAAGGATCGGAGATTTGATGAAGAGGATTCATTTCAAGAAATAAACCTTTTAAATTAACCACAAGATGAGGGAAATTTCTTTATTTAAAAAATGTGCCAGCCCCTTCTTTGTTGCTTTTATTATTATTAATATTATTTTCAATCTGGTTTTGGGTCATTAAGGAGGGTCCAGAAGTCACCGATTGCCTTTCGGAGGGATGAGAGCTGAGAGCTTAGGATGCTGTGAATTTCATCTGGCTTCAAATCCATCATTTACTACAACACAATTTGTTACCCAAGGTGGGCTTTGTGCCCCATTGCAGGTGGGGGAGTGCTCAGGATTAAATGAACATGGACTATCTTCTCCTTCTTGGACCCAGGATAGTTACACAGTCCATTGCGGGACACTGGGGCAGGACTGAAGCTTGAATGAGTGTGGAATCTGGATTCCTGACTCTCCCTGGGAGCATGGGTGAGGGCCATCCAGGGCCTGGGTGACGTGCACTGGCAGAGTGCATGGTGGAGGAGTTCAGGATAGAGTGGCTACTGGTCCCAGGAGAGGGTAATTCTTCTAGGGCACATTTCTGGTCCAATGCTAGAGGTGTGAGGGAAACTCAAGACTGAATGAACATGGGTCCTGGCTTCTCGTCTCTTCCTAGGAGAGACCTGGCCTTCTGGATCATAGCTGTTGAGGTTTCATGTTGGAGAGAGGAAGGTGGAGTTCAAGAATGAATGAATGCTGAGACTAAATTCATCCCTCACTCCAGGAGATCATAGTTCTTCGTGGACAGCGCTTTAGGGTACAGTCTCGGGTGTGTACCCCTGGTCTTCTTTCAAAACCTTGAAGGCTTCAGTTGTTCCTCAACATCATGAAGAAGTGGTCCCTCGGGTGCCATGCTCTCCCAGTGACAGTCCCCGGGAGATCCCAGTGACCTGGCTGAAAATGCAGCCTTAAGTCCCGCCAGCATCCTTCCGCACAGTTCTGGTTACAGAAAGGAAGGAAATTGCTCCAAGGGAAGTCAGGGGGGATGCACAATCACAGCATTCTCCATCAAGACTCCCCTTTCTAGCTGCTTCTGCAACAAGAACTAAACAGCTGGGCTCTTTTCTTGCTAATTTCAGACACCTACCTGTTTGACAATGAACCTACCCATGTAACAGTATTGAGGGATGCTTGATAATGGCAGCTCACCTGCATGCCTTCCAACACCAATCCACCCTCAGTCTATTGCCTGCTACTTTTATAATAATTATATTATAATTGTCATTTATTATTTTATTAATAGAGGCTGCAGCCCAGATGGGGATCCCATTGTGCTAGAGGCACCTAATAAGAAACAGCTTTACCAACTAAACACAAACTACATGCAGAGAGACCCATTTCAGCCACCACTGAAGGGCAGTCACCTCAGGGAAGGAATGCGGCAGCTGTTTCACAGCAACACACTCTGACATTTTAGGACAGGAAGTGAAGACTCTTGTATTTCGCTGAAAATGCAGGTGGAATTGAAGTAAGCAGAATGTAATTACCTGAGTTGGAATTTGGCCAAGACATCAGGGTTAACAACCCTAATCTTGCAAAAAATGCCATGGGATCTTTAATGACCACAGCCGGCCAAGACCTTAATTTTACATCTCCTCCAAAAGGCAATTGTGAACATTTTAACAGTTTTTTTTTTACTCTCATGCTGCTAGCATGGCCAATTCTGTGTCCTCTCTTAGGTGCTTACAAACCTGGCCAGCACAGACCTGGGGACGAAAATCCTAAAACACAATCGACCTTCAAAACTTTTCTTTACAGACCAACAAGCAAAAACCCTGAAGGAATTTAACTGAGTTTGTCCAAAGCAACGCTTGCAACCTCATTCAATATTTGCCTGCAAAAAAAAAAAAAAAAGCCATTTATTGGGAGACAGTCCTGGCTGGGCATCAATAGGCAGCCAGGTGTGAGAAGTTGAAGAGAAATACATCTCATTAATGTGGAATTGTTTTTAGGTTAATAATCTTGCGTTAATTTTCCTTTAAAATATTGTCTTTGACCGTTAAACGCTCGCACTGTTATAAAAAGAACGTAATAAATGATCTTGAAGCAAATTCTCCTGCCAAATGTCATAATTTATTTGCATAATTAGCTCTTAATTTTAATTCAATATGCAAATCCACGCTTCCTTTAAATTGCAGCAGCCTGTTTCCCGGCCCTGGCTGCCATGAATTTATTGTGACGCGGCTGCTGGAGAAAGCAGCTTTGCTGCCTTCTGGGGATGGTTGAGTGGGGGAGGGGCCCTGCCTACCACCGGGTTGAGGCACTTTTGGGGTTTGGTTTTGTAGGTTTGCTTCCCCTTCGGTTGGACCCCAGCCTCCCGTGAGTCCTTGTCTCCTTTGTCTTCTTCCTCCTTCACCTCCTCTCCACTTTCCTTCCCCCTTTCTCTCGCAGTGTTCTCTGCTCCCCAGAGGTTCTGGCTAAGGGCAACTGCTTCCTTGACTGCCTCTCTCTCTCTGCATGCTTCAGCCCCCTTTGCACAAACGTCTCCTCCTCCTGGATGGAGCAGACTGGTGGGAGGGGATGTGGGACAGGTCTGGAGCATGGGTTCAGTTCGGAGAAGTACCCACCACACATCCGAACTCAGAGCCCACAGAAGTCAAAGAGAATCCTTCCATCCCTCAGTGGGCTTTGGATCAGGTCTTGTTGGAATGCCAGAAGGATCCACAACAGAACCCTCCACGCCTGAACCCAGCCTAATGCTTATCTCAATAGTGACCCAACCCAAGCCATCAAAGACACACAGCTCTAGCTCCTAACGGGATCAACACCTGATGTCACAGCTCTAGCCCATCTCTGCAATAAGCTACTGGAACCCGTTCCTCAACCTTTCCACTTCTGCTCGCCCAGTTGCCCCCAGGCTATTGGCATGGCACAGGGCACAGCTAGGCAAGGTGGTGAAGGGCCAGGGGAAATTGGTTTGTGTAGCGGAAAGGAGGGCACTGGCAGGCTGGGGAGCAGGTGGAGTCGTGGAGAGGGCATCTCTCATCTGAGGCAGCCTGTGGAGAGCTGCTTTGGTGGCGTTCGGAGGGTGAAGTGGGGAGGAGGAGGTTGGAATTAGCTGTGTGTAGTGAAGGACAGAGTGATTAGCCTGGTGAAGGAGCAAGGGGCATGGGCGGGTATATACTGGGGGAGGAAGCGGACAGTCAAGGTCAGGCTGGATCTTCCATGGCAAAGGAAGGCAACTGGGTTTATGAAATGGCAGGGCAAGGCAGACTGTGTGTGGACTGGTCAAAGGAGGGGGAGATTACTAGAGGAGGTTAGGGGTGGGTACACAAAGAGGGCAGATGGGGTGTGTTTAGGGGAGAGGTTGGGTTTAGGAGATGGGGGAGAGGCACGCGGGGTGGGTTTGGGGCAGTGACATAAAAGAGATCCCAGCTGGGGTGCGTGCACTGCTTCAGGATTAGTGTTTGGCATCTCGTCTGCCCCAGGCCGGGAGACTGTGCGGGCAGTGAATTTGTTGCATTGCATCGAAGGGGACAGGGTGGCTTCTTGCTGAGAGCAGACATTTCTCCTTCACCAGCTATTGCTGGAGTCTCTAGGGGTTTGTATCAAACCACTCCATTCACACAGTACTAAGGTGGAGAGAGGATGTCCCGGGTGTGACCTTGCAACTAGGCACAACGGGCAGTGCTTATCTAATGCCCTTACCTGCCCAGCTAGCTGGCATGGGAAATCATCAATCCTTTCCTCTCTCCTTAACAACGAGGGCTCCAGAGATTTCTGCTTCTCCTTAAAATTATTAACAGACAATAATAATTAAAAATAAATCCTAGCTGGTCTGAAACCCCAGCCAACTAGTTTGACACTAGAGCAAGTGTTCGTGTCCTCAGGGCGAGAGTCTGCTGGGACCAAACCGGTAAATCGGTACCGCTGCATTCAAGTGAGCTGAGGATCTGGCCCACTGGCTCCAGCGGAGTCACTCTGGGTATAGTCTGGTGTGACTGGGATTGGAGTCTGACCCATACGGATAAGTCCCTTGGAGAATGGGGGAGCAGCGGGGGGCTATACAGGGAACCCTGCCATTGTGTTTTGAACCACCAGGAGGGGAGTTTGAAAGCATCCTTAACAAGGGGAATAGGTAAAGTGGGTGATGGAGTAATCTGAGCCCAGGGCTGAGCACACAGGCTAGGGAATTCACTGAAAGGGACAAATTAGCTTAGACAATACCAGATCTTTTTCACCAGGGGGATAATCAAATGTTGCTTCATCAAAGGCGACAGTTTGCAAGCTGCTCTCCCTTGTAACTCTATCGCGTTCACCTCCCAAGCTGGACCTTCAGCACTGGCATTTCTGTCCCTGTGATTGCTATTGGATGCATTTGATCACCACGGCCAGGGAGGGCTAAGGTTATAGGCCTCAGGATGAGCCGTGGCAATAGAGGGGTGACAAGTCGGGGGCCTTGCTTGGGAGGAAACCTGGCTGGGTGGATATTTAGGGATGGGGGTTGCAGGAAGGAAAGTCAGAGAGTCTCTGCTATCTTATTACAGTCCAGGCGGCCTTAGATCTCTGGAGGGGAAAAAAAAAAAAAAACCCACACCACAGCCTTTGTTAGAGCTGAAGTTGCTCTCCAGGAAACACTGAGAACCAAAGAGAAAAAGGGAACAGCTCAAATTCGGCCTTAAATAATTAAAACTTGCAAAGAAAATGCCCTCACCTGCTTCCAAAACAGGGCAGGACAGAACAACCTCCTTCCAGAAGCCACTCTGGAGCAAAGTCAGCACAGTGAATGTCACCCTGGCTAGGGGGAGGCCTGGCCTCAATGGGGCGGCTTGACAGTGGGAATGTGCCCTACATTATAACAGGGAAGTATGGGGCTCCTTTGCCTTCTCCTCTGCTCTCTGGAAGTAGTTTGGGGATATGAGAGGAGCACAGAGAGGATTTCACGCAGGTTTGTTACTGTGTTCGTGCCCAAACACACGGCAAGCCGCTCGCACCTGCAAAGCTGGGTGTTTGCAGGAAGTCCCTGTATGTATCTGCTCTTCTGCTACAGAGTTCGGCCTGGCCGGAGTGTGTATGCTTGCTTATGCAGATAAGGGAGGCTGAGTGCTTGTGCCTTTGTGTACAACTGTGCAGGGGGGGCAGCATAAGCGCAGGTATGGTTGCACCAGGGCATGCACATATGTGCATCGTGTGCTGTGAATGCATTAGGTACAGCTGCACCGGTACGATGTGTTCTGTGCATGCGTGTGGGCCTGGCGTGCATGTGGGCTGCATTGTGTGGGTGGGTTAAAGTAACATCTGTGGGTGCGCATGTGCACAGACATGCCAAAACCTATACACACAGCAGCCATTAGTCCGCCCAGCTCCTTTCTCCTTTGGACCGGATTCTAACAAGGGGGCAGACTGGCTCCCCCGATCCCAAACCCATTCAAACTGCAGGGCTCAAAAGTGTGACCTGAGCCTCCCAAAGTTTGTGTCTCTAGGAGACACTGCGAAAAACGGGCCAGGGAGAAACACTCGACTGCAGGAACCCCTGGGGTGGATCTTGCCATTGTCAATGGAGCTACATTGATCTACACTGGCTGAGGATCTGGCCAAGTGTCTATAGCAGCATACAGAGGGCACCCATTTGCACCCACCTAGTTTTGGTGGTTCTTCCCCCAGTATATAACACACGCTTGGTAAGGCACAGAAATACAGATCCCTGGAAATCAAATCACCCTCGTGGGGAAGGAAACACTGAGCTTAAATTACCGGGGAATTAGGGTACAAGATTCCAATCTCCTCTAAAACACTGGTGAGGCTCACAGCCCTGTCATGCTGGGCTCCAGGTCCTTCATCCCTCTTAACTCTTGGGCCACCCTCTGGGCTGCTGCTGCTCTAGTTAATCCTCAAACCCCTCCCCTGCCTCCACCAAACCCTGCATGTGAGAAGGGGCTAAGGCTCTGCCTTCACTGAACTGTCAGTCACTGCAATTGAGCAAGCCCCTAGTGTAGATCCTACTTACACCACAGCACAGCTATGCAAGGGGTTTGCCCCTGGGGCAGCTCTACCCTGGTTGAAATCCCAGTGCAGGCAAGGCTCTGTGAGACAGAAATGCCAGCAGGAGCCACCGGGGGGAGGGGTGTTTAAAAGTGATACGCCTATATTTCTCTACCCTACCTTCAGAGGCTGAGGGTGTCACCTTCCTCCTGCTGCTGCTGGATGCTCATCTCCAGATCTCCTGCACAGCTGTTTGCTGAGCTACCCTCCGGGGTCATTGCAACCACCACGAGAGCTGCTCCTGCCAGCAGCATCTCACCCACTAAAGGGCTGCTTAGCTGCTCATCCCCTAGATTCCCCTGCTCTTCTGCTGAGACTTGGGACCCCTCACGCCTCTATTTGAAAATGAGGTTGCCAAGTTAAAAATCATCCAGTCGTATATTTATAAACTAGTCATAACCTGTGCATCTAGCAGGGCCTGGAGTGACAATTGTTGTTATCACATGTCTAGTATGGTAGCAATAGGAGGACCTGACCGAGATCAAAGTCCCAAGGCGCAAGGCGCTGCACAAACAGAGTAAGAGAGAAGCCCTGCCCCAAAGAGCACACAATCAAAATAGACAAGGCAAAGTGGGGGAGGGGAAGCATCCTGCCTAAGGTCACACAGCAAGTCAGTGATAGAGCTGGGATAGCACCCTTGTCCCCTGAATCCCAGTCCAGTGCACTAGCCAATACCACAACCAGCTGCACCCGTTTGTTTTTTTTGGGGGGGGGGGTTGGTTTTCATGCACAAGCACAAGGAGCTGTTGGATTTTGCTCTCACACCATTTTTACATTGGCTTCAATGGAGTTCATGCTGCTATATCCCAGTGTCTGGGAGCCCATCATCAGCACCCGTTGTGTTTGGTTTCACTGAGGAGGAGCAGGGGGCAGTTCACACAATCCTCACCTGGGTGTCTGCACTAAGCAGGGAACAATCTAGCCCAAAGCATTTATTCTCCTACAGAGCCTATTACAGTACTACCCTCCATTCTCGCTCTATAGGAGCAAATGTGGACTCCAGCCCTGCTGGAAACCAGGACAAACAGAATTCCCAGGAACCAGAAGGAAGCCCACAGTCAAGATTTGCAATAGAGACAAGTGATTTTAGTGCTTCAGTCCTTATGTACCTAGTGATGCCTGGAAGGGGCCTAGTTTTCAGAACCTGTTAAGCACCTGCCCTCTGAAAATCAGGGCCTGTTAGAGGTGTCTCAGCAGAGCACCCAAAAGCCACTGGGTGCTTCTGAAGAGCTTGGGTAAGCCCAAACAAATCCACAAGTCTCCTCAGCTGCAATTCTTTCTCTACAGGCATTTTGGGTGTTACTAGATTGTTGTTGTTTTCAGGGGCCAATTATGGGACAAGCTAAAATAAGCTCTGGTCTGCTTGTGGTATTTCCACATCCACCTACTGAAGTGTCCTGGTCCAATGGACCTTGTGCTATTTTGGCTCCCAGTGGCACTAAAAAGCCCATGAAGACTGCATATACATAGATAGGACACACAAATACATATACAGGGCCAGATCCTCCTGGGTGTAAACTGGTGGAGCTCCATTGCAGTGTCTTTACAAACCTTCAGAACCTCATAAGAGCAGGTTGATTGCACACGGTCCCATGGAGCAATGTCCATTCACCACAGCTAAGGACCTAGCCCATAAATACTAGTATCCATGCTCACTCTAACTGGAGCAGATGCATGCTCACTCTCTCAATCTCTCTCTCATACACAAATGAACTACTGCTGGCAAAACACCACAAGCTGTGAGAAATAAAGACCAGGCAACACCTCAGGAAGTGGCTCCTGATTTCCTCACTTCTCAGTTTGTAAATGTGATGTTTCTGTTCCCAAGGAGACAGGAAAGGCCCTGGTATGACTCATAAAAGCTGAGCCCTCTGGGAGGAAAGAAACAAGACTCCAGGGAAGAAATCACCGTATGGCCCATGGCATTCAGTCTCATTTGGTGACGTACTGAGCACCTCCATCTCCCATTGATCTCAGTGGGAGCTGAGGATGCTTAGCCTGTCACAGGTTGAGCCCTCATTCAGAGAGTCAAAGGCCAGAAGAGATCATTGTGAGCATCTCGTCTGTTTCTTCTTTGCACCAGGAACCACAGTTAGAGTCATTTCCACCATCCACCCTGCTGGGAACAGCTTCTGCTCTTCATGGCCTCGTGATGAGAGCATGGGACAGGGCCCCAGGACATCTGGCCTCTTCCTGGCTCAGAAACACAATCCCTACATAGCTTTCGGCAATACATGCAATCGCTCTTCTGTGCCCCAGGTTCCCCATGTTTAAAATGGGGATAACACACTTCCCTTCCTCCCAGAGTGTTGGGGAAGTTTCATTCATTAACGTTAGAAAAGTTCTTTCAGAGGCGTGGATGACAGACTCTAATGAAGTGCATGGTATTATCAGTTGTATGCTGCGCCAGATGTCATGGCTAGAATGGATTTTGCTCTCTGCCATATGTCACTGAATCATTTCTGCTTTTTGATGTACTCTCTAGTTCCCAGCTAACAAACTGAGATCCAGATTTTAAACCCTGCAATATTTGGCGGTGCTGAGACCCTGGGCTTCTGGTTGGTGCGTCACATCCATAGGAGCTGTGCTGAATTCATGGTCGGGGCATTTGCATAGCAGGTTTTACTTTGGCTTCATGTCTACTGGAATAACGCTGGCTGTGATAATAACACCTACCTCTTCATCAGCAGATCTCAAAGCACTTTACAAAGGAGGGCAGGATTGTCATCCACATTTTGTCGCAGGGAAAACTGAGGCATGGAGGTGATGTGACTTCTCCAAGGTCACCCAGCAGGCCAGGGGCAGAGTTAGGAACAGTTCCCAGAGCCCCAGTCCTATGCTTTATCCACTAGGCCACACACCTCTGTATATTATAACCACCTCTCAAGCTCCCTTGGTGTCACTCACGCCGTCACAACTTTATTGCGCGTCGTGTGCTGTTTGGTGTTTTCTTAAAGCCCCCGGCCCTGGGGCCACATGCTTTCCTGAGACAAGAAAGAGGCATTTTGAGCCCTCCTGGCTGCAGTGACAAGCCTGAAAACATGAACCTTCAAGGCTTCAAACCCAGAGGGCAAATAAAAAGGACACCACATTTATTATTCGTTTTTAAATCTCATGGTTTTGAAACCAAATCTCTCAGGATTTTGGGAACCTGACTCATGAGTTTTGAACACTTGGGACTGGCCATGATTTTCCTAATCAGGGATGCCTAGTGGATAGACCACTGGACTGGAGTCGGGGACCTGGGTCATAGCCTTGCCACATTCCTCCGAGCAGTTTATAGCCCTATTCGGAAGTGCTTCTCGTAGTTTCTTTATATCATTCAGAGTTAAAGAGAAACAACGCTCTCCACCTAGTCCTCGTGGAGCAGCCCACTGGAAGAGGCAGCATTCCATGTGGTCAGAGTCCTCTGTTTATTCAGACTTAGAGGGCTAGGGACATCCAGCCAGTCGAGCAATTGGATTGCCTTAGCACGCCTTAGTGCTTTATAATATCTGCCATTCTCCATGCTTGAGTCTGTTTCTGATGCGTGCCATATTCGGCAGTTATACTGCCATCCTTTCCCTGGCCCTTTCGATAAATGCTGCCTTCTGTCTTGCTTAGTTAATGGTTAAAGCGGTTGCCATGGCCTGCCAATGCTCTTCAGTTGTACCTTTCTCTTTGCCATGGCTGCAGCATGCGTTCCCCTCGGAGCCACCTCTGGCCCCCAGCAAACGTTCCACCCAACGCCTGTGGAAGTGTACAAAATGTCAACCTCAGCGTAGTTTTTAACCTGGAGTGATAGCTTTACTGATTTGCCACTTTACTACTCTTGTTAATGAATTTTTAATCTTCTTAATGACATTAAACACAGAAAGTAATTAAGGAAAACAAGTTTGAAACTGCTGACTTAAACCCTTTATTCAGAACTATTTAATGTAGAATTAATTTGATTTTGCCCATTATTCAAATGAACACATTACCTTCCCATGCATTGGCCTCTTTTTTATTATTATTTTTTGTCTTGTTTTAGTCACTATATCACATTGAGGGTTTGTCCTTTCTCTGGGACACAGCCCGAAGGGATCTACTTCCTGCTGATGGGGAGGGCCAGCCCGGGGCATCACTCACGGGTCCTGTAAAGTCTCGCAGCATCAGGGAGTCGTTGGTGATTCGTAGCTAAGGTAACACACGCAAAATATCAAGCCACTGACAACTGTTCGCCTCGCAGGGAGAAGCTTGGATTCAGAAGTAGCTCGGCTCCGCTGAGTTCAGCGGAGCTGATTCACACCAGCTGAGGCTCTGGCCCATTCTTTACAAACCACTGGGCGTCACCTCAGGAGGCAATATATGTCAAAGGCATCTGACATGTACCAGCTATAGAGACTGGACTGTATCATTCTCTCTCTAAAGACCAGGAGCATGCTCCTTGAACCCTTGTAGATACCAGGAGCCAGAATCGCAGTCTCACCAGAATCAACCCTTCAGTGACATTAATGCAGGGGTGGGCAAACTACAGCCCATGGGCCGCTTCCAACCCTTATAGAGCCCCCCATGCTACAGCCCATCAGACCTTTATATCCAGCCCTCGAGCTCCCACCATGGAGCAGGATCGGGGGCTTTCCCTGCTCCGCCTGTTTGGCGCTCCCACCAGGGAGCAGGGTTGGGGGCTTGCTCCGCTCTGCCTGCCTGGTACGCCCCAGCCCCCGACTCACAATTCCTTTGATGAGCACCAGCACGCGGGACCACACTGCTCAGGCAAAGCTTCACCATGCTGCCTCTGGGATTGGAACCCCACCCCTATGCAGCAGCCCCTCCCACGCGGCAGCATGCCCAATGCGCTCCTGGTCTTCTACAGCCCCACCCTCGAGAGCCTCGACACTGCCCAGGGCCGCACCCATCCCAGCTAGGGTGCCTGAGCCCGTGGTGGCGCTTGGTATGGCCGCCTTGGTATCACGGCCAGCAGGGCTCCTAGGAGTCCCCAGTACCACTCCTGTAGAGCCCTCCCCCCTGCGCCACACCCCGTGGGTCCCCCCTCCCCCTACCTCAGTAACATCCCTTATAGAGCCCCCCATGCTACACACCATAGAGTCCCCGTCCCCCACCAGGCATTCATGGCCCGTCATACAATTTCCATACCCAGATGTGGCCCTCAGGCCAAAAAGTTTGCCCACCCCTGCACTAATGGAATTATACAGAGGTCAGAATCTAGCCGGACGCTGCCATACAGCTGATCTTTTCTTTTTCCATCTTGGCTTTTCTGGACCTACATAATTGCAGGACTCGAATACATTGCTGCCCCTTTGGCCCGAACGGTTCACCAAAATTCAGGCCTTGCAGGGTTGTTTCTGTTAGGATGAAAAATCAGTGCTAGGAGACAAGTCTGTTCTGTGTCACCTTGTTTATTTGCAAAAAAGATACACACAGCTCTGTTCCCCCAAACACTGTAGAAACAAACAGCAGCAAAGAGTTTCCTTGCTCAGAAATCCCCACACCTGCCACTCCAGCGAGCTCTGTGCCCAAGAAGCCTGGCTTCCTCTCAGAACCACACTCCTAATTCCTTCTTTGGCTTTCTGCCTCCAAAATGCTCAGCCTGCATCTGATAATCTAGCCCCTGCATTTGCAACCAGGGTAACCACTCCATCCATATGGCTTAGCTCTGACTTGCTACGTGGCCTAGTGCCTCCGGCAGCAGCCCTGCTGTCCCCAGCTGGCTCTGCTACATAAAGGGTCTTGGTTGCTCCATCTCTTGAGGACACTTGGGACATCCATTGGCTTTAATGAGGTCTGCGATTGCCTTTGGATCCAAGTCTCACCTCATGGCAGCCAGTAGCACCTTTCACCTTGCACTGTATAAAAGAGCACCCTCCTATGCAATGCTGAAGATTCACTGACCCACTTGACATGGAAAGAATCAAAAATATGAAGAATCGTAATAGAAATACACACCCAGCCCTCCATCAGATTTGAGCTTGACTGGAAATGGGAACTGAAATATAATGCAGTGGTGTTGTAATGCAGATAGTTGACCTCCAACCAATGCAGATAGCTAGGCAGATGCTACAGGTGTTAAATAGTTACCATCAGAAGACTCCCTGAATAGAATTGAAACATCCTGAGAACTACATGGAAAACATTTGTTAAAATTATATCTGTGTCCAAAATGCTTCTCAGCCTGGTATATTCAGGAATCTACGTCTTTAATGTTCCATGGAGGCATCTGTACCATGGCATGGCCATCACAGGGGATCAGACCTGTAGCACTAAACCCTTGATACTCCGCCACGTGCTAAAGGAGCAGAAACTCCTCTAGTGGCCCTGTCAGTGAATAGTTCTTAGCCTCTTTGGGGTTTACCACTAGAGGGAGACATAGTTACAGTCACTAAGAGACTGATTCAATGGTTAGTGAAATTAACAAGACCCTTTCTATGGATTTGAAAGTGTGCCAGATCAGGCCCAAGCCAGGGTGTTAAACTTGCCTGCAGAATGTAAAACCTGCTTTAACTCACCATGTGCTTTTGCTTCTTCAGCTGATGTGATAAAAAACAAGGAGGAACAGTGACTATTTGGCTACACTTTGTCCAAAAGATGCTCCACAAATACCACATCCACCCTCAGTATGATTTATTCCCATCTGATATCAGAGCGACCAGATCTGTGCAAGAACTTTTGAGATGATATCCATATTCTTCTGTGCAGGAGCTTAGATGGCCCTCATGACCATAGTAACTGTCCACCTCATAGTCAATACCAGATTAGTTTAACACCACTCCCAAGGGGCATGTAATGGTAAACTGAGGCACAGCGCAGCTAAAGGGACTCACCAAAGGTTGCACAACAGCTGAGTGGGGAAAAGAAGCCAGGACTCCAGAGTGCCCTATGTACCAGCCCATCCTTGGGGGGAGGGATAGCTCAGTGGTTTGAGCATTGGCCTGCTAAACCCAGGGTTGTGAGTTCAATCCTTGAGGGGGCCATTTAAGGGTCGGGGGCAAAAATTGGGGATTGGTCCTGCTTTGAGCAGGGGGTTGGACTAGATGACCTCCTGAGGTCCCTTCTAACCCTGATATTCTACGATTCTATGATCCTTCTTCATCCCCTCCAGCCTATACCTATACCGATGGTAATAGCTGCATTCTTGCACTAATGCAACCAAAGTCACTACAGTACCTCTGTGTGTGTGTGTGCGCGTGCGCTGTGGATAATAACTCACATTATACACAGGACTATTTCAGCATCAGAGCTTCCTGTGGTCTCAAAGCACTGCCCGGTCTGTTCTTACCCAACAATGGAACTTCTGTAACTCATAACCCAATGGGACAGCACAGTTCCATATTTCTTTTAATGCCCTTTCACCAGAGGTCAACACACCTCTGACATGTCTATTTTGCTGGCCTGCTCTATGCCCCCTTTGCCACCCAGCCCACTTAGTCCTTGCCCATGTGTGCAGCGGTGACAAAATATTCTCACTGTGTGTCTGGCATTCAGCTGCTACCCATGCTGCTGTGTTGGAGGGGCAGGGGATGCATGGCCATGATCTATGCCGTGCCCTGCAAAGACACAAAGCAAGGCAGAGGAGAGAAGGAGAAAGAAACGGGGCCTGCCAGGAGACATGAACAAATAGGAGCTTGTCCCTGGGGCTGAGAGAAGGAAAGCTATGAGGACATATCGGGAGACATGGGGGCTGGGCTGGGTGTTTCCGTGAGCATCAGAACAAGAAATATGTTCAAAATCCATGTATAGCACCAACCTTTCACTGAGTTACTGTCATGCATGTGCTGCGTTTGTGTTCCCCATGGAGGAGCTCTGTGTGAGTGCCCCATCTGGGGAGCTGGGTGAGCTCTGTCTGCCCCATACATGTGCCCTGGCTGCCTTCTGTGTTTGTGCCAGGTGTGTTGCGTTTGCCATGGCTGCAACGTACACTGTCGGCTGTGTGTGATGTGTCTGCTGTGCGCATGGTGAGGGTGCCACATCTGCTGGGGGTGCCGAATGCTCTGCTGTACGCATGCACCAGCCATGAGCCCAGTATGTCGCCCTTGTCTGCAATGTGTGCAGCGTGTCTGTTGCATGTGTCAGGTTTCTGCTACATGTGGGTAACGTGTGCATCATGTTTACTGTGTGCACCCATGACGTATACCATTCCCAATGTGTTGATGTGACTATGTACATTGTCTGCTCTATGTGCCTTGTCTGTACCACGCATGCACGTCTACTTGACATGTACATGCTGTGCGTGTGACCTGTATACATGCTCTCTACCTGCCATATGGCCTCATGTCAATTGCAGGTGCTTTGCGGGCTTCCCTTTATATATCCCATGTCCACCCCATGTATTTGCTTCATGTGTGTCATGCATGTACCTTCGGTGCTACCCCTGCCATGAGTGTTGCTTGCTTGCTCTTTGTCTAATGTATGTTACGTGTCCACCCTCCATGTGTGTCAGGTCTTCCATGTGTCCCAGGAGGGCAGCGAGTGCCCTGTGCTGGATCCATCGAGTGTGCTCCAGGTATGCTGTGTACCCGCATGAGCCTGCTGTCTGCACTGGTACTTCACTCTCCCCTGCAGCTTTATAGCATCATTCTCTAAACCTGGGCCCAGCCCTGACCATGGTGATGCCAAGAGCTCCCCGGAAATCTATGCAGCCGGCGGAAAGACAGGGCCATGGATTCTTTCTCTCACATTCACCCTTTGCCCCAGAAGATGGGCTGACCCAAGGCAAGTTGGGCAATTCCATTCAGGGCAGGGGCATGGCTGGGACTCTCTGTGAACTATTCAGTGCCAGGTTCTGGGGGAAGGATGCCAGTATGCTCAGATAAGCCCTAGCCATGGGAGAGTTAGCCAGGAGAGGGGGGGGGGGAACCTGGGGGAAGGGAGAGAAGGATGAAGGGAAGGGAAGGGGCCAGACCCCTGGGGCTGCTGCAAATGTCTAGCCACTGCCTAGGCCTGCAAAGGTGCCCTGCTGCTCTGAGGGCATGAGCCTGCGCTCCATCTCCAGCATGCCTTGTTTGAGAGACTAACCCTCCCTCCAGCCTGGGCGCTGATAAAAGAGGCAGCTCTGCAGGCAGCACTCAGCTGTGGCAAGCTGCCGACTTTCATTTCTTTTTACTACTGACTTCGTCTCTCTCTCGCCCCTTCCTCCCATTCTGGAGACTTTATGGGCTGAGACGCCAGAAAGCGGGGGCTGGCGCCAGCCAGGAATCCCAGGAAATTCCCAGGGTTCTCTCTGGAACCAGGACAACTCACACAAACGCCAGCAGCATCCAACACAATTCAAATAGAGATACTGCAGCCTTGCTACACACCAGATATACACTGCCTGTCACTGCCATGGGGAGGCGCTGTCACCCCACCATACACCCAATATACACTGCCTGTCACTGCCATGGGCTGCTATCACCCCATAACCCTAGTTTAGGCAGTTGAAGTTCCATAGGCCCAGTTATACCAGGTCTGAAGTGGGCCCTAAGACTGGAAGGAAGTTGTGGACTTTCCTTACTAAGCTGTCATGCTAGCCCTGCTACAGAGTCTTAGGCAAAACCCCTGCCTTTATCTAGATCATTCACTATTAGTTTTTTGGCATGTGAGTGATTTCATTTAGCTGAAAACCCAATTTTCACTGGAAAAAATCCCAATGGAAAATTTTTAACAAGCCGTTACGCAAACGCCAGTTCCCACGAACACACAGGAACCTCTGCAAGGAACAGCCGCTCCCCAAACATTTACACAAACTTCCTTTGCCCAGCTGTCAATGTTTCCAGGAAGCATGTTTGTGCTTTGTTCCGTGCAGCACCTTAAACATGGAAGGTGTGTCCCCTCAAAAATTCAGCACAGTGCCCTTCAACACCCTCTTTAAAATTCACCTCTGCCATGATGCCTACAAACTATTCAATGATCCTCCCCCCACCAGTTTGTGGTGCCCTTCTAGAACTGGTTGGGAGCTGTTCAGTGAAATGTTTTTGCATCCACAAATGCCAGTTTGTCAAAACTGAAATTTTTCACAGGAGACAGTTTCGACTAATTTCCTGTTTCAAAAGAATTGTGGAGAAAAAGCTTCAAAAATGTCAAAGCAAAGGTCTGCTTTGAAACAATTTGTTGTTTCAAAATTCAATCTATTGTAAAAAAAAAAATCTGAACAATTTTAAAAGGTCCCAAATCAACTCAAAACAGTTTGAAAGTATCAAAAGGAAACATTTCTATTAACGAGATTTTATTTTCCAGGTTGGTGAAAATGTTTCAACTATTCAGCTCAATTAGAGAAGGGAAATTTTTTCAAAATCTCAAATATTTTCCCAACACAGCAAATCCATTTCTCACCCTGCTCTATCTCCCTCATGTTTCTCCTCTCTTAATTAGGTTGTAAACTCTTTGGGATAGAGACCATCAGTTTGTTATATGTTTGTACAGCTCCTAGCACAATGGGCCTGGGTTCTCTCAAGAGCTACTGTAATAAATAATAACAATAAACAAACATTTCTCTAACACCTGCCACACAAGGATTTCAAAGCATTTGCAAACATGAAGCCTTAGCACTGCTTAAGGGTAGGTAAGAACTATTGTTCCCATTGAACAGATAGGGAAACTGAAGCACAGAGCAGTTAACTGATTTGCTCAAGGTCATGAAGAAACTTAGAGGGTGGCAGAGCCAGGAAGAGAACACATATCTCCAGACTCCTCTTCCTGTGCTTCAGCCCATCAGGAATAATCCTTCCTCCACCAGCAAAGCAAACAGAAATGAACCAATATCGGCTGTACTGGGTGGTTGCGTGACTGATTTGCGCAGGGACTGCGACAGGGCCGGTCTCGGGACGTGTGAATGGTCACTCCCTTCTAGGGGCTTGAAGCGTGAAGAAGCGTGATGTCAGGGCCAAAGCCTTTCCTGGCAGGCCCAAGCAGGACCACCACTAGCCCTCTGATGGGCTGGCAGAGCTACCACTCTGGGGACCCAAAGGCTTTTGGGTCTGGTTTGAGCTTGGAGAGATTCCTCATGAAGACCAACACCAAAGCCTCCTATTAGCTCCGAATTCCTTGTCGCCCCAGCCTGCCCTTGTCCTTGGGCATGAGTCCCAGGGGGGACCGTTCTGCCGTCCACTCACATGGTCCAGAGAAATCACATGTTGAATTTTCATATTCATCCAATCAGGACACAGAAACATTAGCATGTGACTTATCTGACCAATCCCAGCTAACCAACACAACTCGGTGGTGAACTTACAGCGTGGAGCGAGTTTGGCGGACCTGGCACTAGCCTAGAGTCAGGTTCTCTTCCTGGCTCTGCCACAGGTCTGCTGGGTGACCATGGGCAAGTCACCTTGCCTTTCTTTCCCTTCTCACATGTAAGCTATTTAGATTGTAAGCAATTTGGGGGCAGGGACTGTCTCTTACCATGTGCCTACACAGACCCCTGCAGAATGGGGCCCTGATGTCAATTGAGGCCTCTAGGTGCTATCATTAAATACAAACAGCAATAATACCAACATCGTGAATAGCTGCTAGTGAGTACCTGACACTCACAGAGAACACTTTTGAGCTCAGTTGATGGAGTAAATAAAACCCAACCTCATTGATTAATTCCAAAGTAACAAACACTTTCGAGGAACTTACGATCTGCCCACAGACATTCCCCGAGAGGAACGAGAGGCTGAATCTGCTCTGATAAATTATTAGTTGCAAATTACTGACTCCCCTCTAGTTACCTTCCCAAATCAGGAGCTGCTACAGTCCCACCTAGGTCCCACCAGCACACACATGTGTACACATTTTATGGTGTGTGTGTCTGGATGATATGATACACACACACGTGTTTTATGACATACACATGTGTGTAATTTGACACACACACGTATTGTATTACATTCAATTTCTGTATTATGACGTGTACATATATTTTCTGACACACCGCATGAATTCTGACATTTGTGCATGTGTTTTACAGTACACACGATTATATATATTTGTCCCTGTATTTTATGACATACACCTACATATATTCTATGACATACATGTACATGTATTTTACAACACTCATGTGTATGGATTTTATGACACACATGTTCCTGTATATTTTGGCACACTCCTGCATGTATTCTATGACAAAGGCATGCATGTGTTCTAGGACACACATGTTCCTGTTGTTATGACACAGGCATGCATGTATTTTATGACACACACATGTTCCTGTAGTCTATGACACATATGCATGTATTTTAATATCCATATGCCCTTATCTGTTTTGATATATGCTACTGAATTGGCCTCTTTCCTTTGCAGGGTTACCAGCAAATAGATGAATAGCGAAAAAGGATGGCAGATCACACCAGGAAACCAAATATCTTGGTATCTGTGTTTGTGTTTCGTCTTCATGGGCCTCATTTTGCCTCAAGGAGCCACTTGTGGGGCTGAAATACTGCAAGTTCTGAGCTCCTCTTGGTATTTCTACCAGCCAGGCAGTGAAATACCCTGAGCAGAACAGCTCTCACATTATTTCAGCTCCACAGAGTGCTCCCTAAGGCATATGTGAAAACACACTCAGCTACAAAGACACACAATAACTTGTGACACAGATGCAAATAACAGACCCCACATAGGGAATGATCCTACAAGCCCTTATGCACAGGACCAACCCTGATCAGGGGCCTGATTCTGCCACCCAGGCTCACGTCAGGCAGTATTTTAACGCACAAGCAATGGGAACTGCTTTGGGCAGAAAGGTGCTAACCAAGCTGAGTGAGGCTAGGAGAACTGAGCGGGGTCTAGGCAGGTTGCAGTAGCTGGACTGCTTTCCTGGGGAAGAGTTTGCACATCTGGGCCTTCATAGCACACAAATGATGGATAAATATCAAACTCGTGAATTCCCAGGGGGTATAAAAAAAAGAGATTGATTCTGTTCTCATTTAAAACAGTGCTACTCTAGAGCAGTGGTTTTTAACCTGTGGGCCATGGACCCCAGGGGTCCACAGACTAGATCTAAGATTTACAAAGGGGTCCGCACCTCCAGCTGAAATTTTTAGGGGTCTGCAATTGAAAAAAGATTGAAAACCACTGCCCTAAAGCAATTCCATTGCTTTCAATGAAGTCACGCCAGACTGAAGCTGGTATAATGGACAGCAGAATCTGGTCCACACATTCAGTCCAGTTACTACAGACCCTGTTCAAATTTACATTCTCAGCTAGTATAAACTGGCATAGCTCAATTGACTTCACTGGTGCTACACTGGTGAGTGCTAGCTGAGAATCTGGCCCTCTGATCCTTTCCCTTGAGCCATGGATTTGTTTCATATGGGTCACGGTGGCTTCCGGTGTCAGATTATTCATAGCCAGCTTGCAGGAAGAAAGACTGCCTAATGCTCTCTCCATGTGCAGGTTATCTCCCATACACCTAGCACTGTCATTTAATTAGGTTAATATGGGCAACAATGGTATCTACTACCCTCAGTGCCTTTCAGCTGCATGAACTAGAAACGTCATCATAATGCACCCAGCAGCTAGCCAAGCTCCATCAAACGCAACTGCCAGCAATACTCCCTGCCCCAATGACAATGGCGCCATCAAACACTCCCTCCCTCAAAGCTAGAGTGAACATACAAGGCTTGGAGCCTGCCCCGATGGTGAAGATTCAGCCTAGATTGTTCCAAGGGTGGGTTAGTTCCCAAACTGAGAGCCTTTCACGGAGAATATTCTACTGCCAGCGCTCTCTCTCTTAAATCCAGAGGGAGCCAACCCCTGCAGCTTTGTGAGAGCTGGAGGGAAATCTAGTCTGCATTTTTTCCACAGAAAATAAAAAGAAAGCAAAATATTTCATTTTCACTTTTTTCATGGACTTTATATTAAAAAAACACAAAAAGTTTTGGGTTTTGTTTGCCAAAACCTGAACATACTGGTTATTCTATGAAAATCAGAACTTTTGACAAAAACAAAACTTTTCCCATGACAAGTTTCTTTTTCACCAAAACATTGGGTGAAAAAAAAAATGTCAGTGTAAAATTTGCAACCATGTCTAGCCATTGCTGACCACAATACAGCTTGCGGGCCAGGACTCTCCACTAGGCAGGCTGCAAGCCATTTTGGGCTTCTTAAATCAAATCTAGCTCCTTAAGCACCATCCAGGCAGGCAGCCAGTGCAAATCTCAGAGCACTGGTGTCATGTGCTGTGCCCAGGACACAGACACATCACTTAGCTGATAGGTTGTGAACCAGCTAGTTGCTAGACTGTCTGAAGATATCAACCCATGTAGAGCACACAGCTACTTTCGAAATTTTTCACCAAAACAGAAGTGCCATTTTGCTGAAACTGAAGGTTTTTTGATAAAATTACTGTAGCAAAAAATATTTTTGAAATGAAAAAAATGCATTACATAAAATTTTGTTTAGGAAAACTTTGGAAATTGCATTTCAAAACGTGATTGTTGTTTCGACGTTTTTAAAAAAGGTTTTCTTATTATATCATTTATTCTTTTTTTATTATTTCATGACGTGTCTGTAATAGTAATGAATAACGTGGCATATCACATGGCAAGGCATGTCAACTTGTCATATTATGCATTACTAATACTGACAAGTCACCACATAATATGATATAATGTGTCATTATGTACTACTACTGAAAGGGTATTTTATTTTTAAAATCATTAAGGGCAGCTGCTACTTAGCACTGATTGAAGGATCTTATCTTATTTTCAAATCAGAGTATCTCCCACTACTGTTGCGATGAAACAGTTTGACACTTTGACCAAGACAAGAAGATTAGCGCTCTGGGTGCTAATTAGAGGAAAATCTATTTTGAATATCCGAAGAAAAAGGATTCCACAAAAAGGAGTATTGTAGCCGCGTTGGTCCCAGGATATTAGAGAGACGAAGTGGGTAAGGTAATGTTTTTACTGGACTAACTTCTGTTGGTTAGAGAAACCAGCTTTCAAGCTTACACAGAGCTCTTCCTGAAGCCACATCCCCCCTGAACTGGACTTTCATTGTCAGGGATTAGACAGCAACAGAAGAGAGTAGGTAGAGCAGCCTAGAACTCTAAAGCCTAGAGTAGAGCAGCCTAGAACTCTATAGATTAGAGTAGAGCAGCCCAGAACTCTATAGCCTAGTCTAGATCTACACCCTAGAGCAGAACATCCTACAACGCTATAACCTAGCGTATATATCCACCCTACAGCAGAGCTGTATAGAACACTATAGCCTTTACGCTCCTGCTTAAATAGTCAACAAATTAAAATAGAAATGTCATTAAATGCTGTGATATTGATACCAGGCTAGGCACTCTCTGCCCTCCTCCCAGCTCTCTCTTTCTTCTCCTCCCTTTTTCTCTCTTGATCATTCTCCCTTCTTTTTCTTCCCATCCCCTTTTACCCCATCCCCCCCCCCATCTCTGGGAGAAAAAATGTTGACCCCTCTCTATGCCTACATGTCCACAGATCATTGCTCCTAGGTCCAATCCAGCCCCCAAGTCACCATGGTTCTACTGTGGGGGGAAGGGAAGGAAATCAGTTCCTTCCAAGGCCTGGCTTGTCCTTTCTGTCTCATCCATGGCTCTAGGTTTCAGTTGTTCCATATGGACACCATCCTAAACCCGCCCTTCCTGTGACACAGTGGGCAGCCCCCAGTTGGAGCCAACCCTTCCCCGCCACCCTCCGCACAAACGGCATTTCCTCAGAAACAAAGAGAGGAGTTAATCTGTTCAGGCTGCAAATAAAGGAAACAATGGAAAAAAGAGTGAGAGAGAGAGAAAAATGATATTTCTTTCCTCCAGCAAAGGGGGCATGTTGGGGTGGCGGGCTAAGGGGGTGGGGAGGGGAAGGAAGGTTGCTTTATTTTATTGATTTTAAAAAAACCACACACATACACACATATCCCAGAGGCGCCAAAAAGCACAGGGCAATGATTAATGTCCCCTCAGAAAAAGAAATTATATAGAATAAATTAAACTACTGTGGCAGCAAATTGAAAAATAAGGATGTAAATGAGGTTTGAATACTTAATATCTGAGAAGGGGAAGCTAGTCCAGGGCATGGTGAGAAAGATGAGAAATTCTTACAGACCCTAGGTATTAACTCCAGGGGGAGACACTCGCTTGCCCAGTCCAGGAAACTCCTCCAGCAGCACCAGGCAGCATGCCAGTAGCAAAAACCCATTAAGGAACAGGGCATAGATCAGACACCAGGGAGGAGCCAGCTGCACCACGAGCTTGATTCTCCTTCATGCCACTGACTGCAGTGGGGTTCCTGACACGTCAGTGAGAGACCAGAATCAGGCCCGGGCATTTGAGATGGGAGCCCAGCCACAGAAGGAAAATTCTAGCTCATGTTCAAGGAGCTCTGGGCTAAGATCAGGAAGGAATTAACAGGAGGGGGCTGAGGTGCAGGAGCATACTCCAGCCCCAGTCCAGACATGCCAAACCCGCAAAAAAAAATGCAGAAATTGGGCTTATTTTTGGCTTAATTGGCTTGTGAGTTGCTTGTTGGCTAGTTTTTGGCTTGTAGCTTGTTTGGCTTGTAGTTTGTTGCTTCTTTTTTTTGATCGGTTCCTGGCAAGCAGGGGCAAGGGGGGGGGGGGCAAGCAGGGGCAAGGGGAAACGAGAGGCAAGAGCGGGGGAGAGTCAGGGTGCACAGCAGGCCTACCACAGTCCCAGACTGCACGCCGGGATCTAGTCACAGAGTGTTGGCTTGTTTTGGCCTTGTTTTGAAATGGGATTAGCTTGATTTTTGGCTTATTGTGAAAGTCGGGCTGCTTATTTACCACGTGAAAGTTGGCAGCTGTGCCCCAGTCCTGCAACAAGGTCTGCGTGAGTGTGGGGACCTAGCCACATTGAGTCAGTGGGGCCTTGCGTGTGTGCCTGGGGCTCATTGGAGGAGCAGGGGCTATCAAGGTGGGACTCCACTTTGGACACAGCTCCATCGGAAATGGATGCTAGTGGTAACAGTCACTGTACTGCACCAGCAGGTCGCATGTTTGGGTGCATAATTTTGTCTCTTGGCATCTGCCCCAGTGTATCTGGGTTGCACGGCTCTAGGTGCTGCTCTGATCAACAGCCTGGTGTTAGGCAGCAAGGAATGTTTTTCCCCAGGGATCCATTAGGAGGAACTTTGCTTCCATCCATCACCTATACCAGGGCAGGTGTCTCATCATCCACACTGCTTCCAGACACAGGCTAACTCAGCTTACTCCTGGGTTGGCCAACCAGCGTGGATGAGGCAAAGCTGAGTGTAAATCACAGCTATACTGGGGGCCAGGTCCTTGGCTGGTGCAAATTGGGTTAGATCCATTGACTTTATCTACATCAGCAGGGAGATCTGGCCCTAGGTAGGGAAACCATGCAGTACCATTGTCACCGAGAGCCAATCAACACACGTTAACTGGCAGACACTGCCTCAATCTAAGAGTTGTTTAGAAGAAGGAATCCTGGGCCATAATCCCCAGCTGGCGTATATCAGTGTAGCTCCACTGATTCCCCCAGCTGAGTCCTTTGTCAATAACCCCCATGAGGGAAGCAGTTTATCTACTATGTACAGAGCTGGACTGAGGAGCCAGTTGCAGTGCATTACAATACCTTTATTGAACCTACTAACTTAGGAACAATGATGAATATCCCTGTGCGCCAGTAGGTGGCGCACGCTCTATTAAGTAACAATGGGTGTTTGTACCAGTATCTATCCACAGATCCGGCACTGGCCTGGGAGTGAGACCTGGGGTTTGGTCCCAGCTCACCCAGTGAATCTCTGCAGCTCTTTGGGCCAGTCACTTCCCCGTTCTGCTCCCCATGCCGAGAAGGGGACCAATCTACTGATCCTCCTTTGTGAGGTGCTTCAAGATCTCGGGGTGGACAGTTCTAGGGAGGTGCTAAATAGTACTAGTATTTATCAGCACCTTGGTATTAGTTGGCGAGGATTAGCCTGAGCGGGGAGGTAAGCGGAACTGTATTGCTTCTATGATCCACTACCACATACAGCCAACACTCAGTCTGTTTGCCATGGTGTAAGGTGCAGATGAGAGATCCTGACTGGGGGTAAAAAAAGAAAAAGCCCCAGCGAAAGGCTCCATTGCAGCTCAAGCAGCAGCTTTCATTCCAACAGGGCTCGGGAACAAGGCTCCACCGGGGAACTCAGAGAGCAAAGGTTGTTGAACTTGAAGACAACAAAGACCCCGTGTGATGTCCGGGTTGGACCAGGGCCGTGTTTCTGTTCCCTGGGATGCTGATGGGAGGAGCAGTGGAGTGTGAAGGAGGAGAACCCCAAGACCCAGGGAGAGGAGAAACGAGAAGAGATTGAAATGAGAGAAGCCAAGCTGCTTAAAGCTCTGCGACCCCATTATTTGTACTGCAGTAGCACCACGGAGCTCTCATCAGGCCAGGCCCCCTTGGTGCTAGATGCTGTACAAATGCAGAACAAGACCCTCGGTCCCTATTCCCAAGAGCTTGACGCTGATTAACACAAGTTGTAGATCCAGCTCCTTGAGGAGCTTACCCAACCAATGAGGGAGAAGAAGGGGGCAATCACTGCCCAAAGAGGGCATATGGGGTTTGACTGAGGGGCCACTAATTGAGAAAAGCTCCTTCCCCCGACCTTTTAGCTGCTTAACCTCAGGCACAGCCATTAACCTAACCTGATGGGAAATGAATATTCCCCAAATTACCAGAGAGCTGCTAGCTCCAGCTTATTTTCTTTCCATCTGGTCAGGGTGGAGCAGAGGCTCTCCTCAGCTCACGGCTCAGCTGCTCTCTCTCTTCTCCATCTCCCGTCCCTTCGGTCTCTCTCCCCCGTCCACTCTCCGCCTGGCTCGGTCTGCGTGTCCCTCGCTCTCCCCTTCTGTCGGTTTTGTTCATATATATTTAGTATTTATTTACAAGCTTGATTTTTTTCCCCTGGGAGTGAAGCCAGGCATGCCCAGAAATCCTTAAGATGCTATAAAGCCGCTGAGGTATAAAATGGAAAGTGCTTAGCCTGCCTGTACAGAAATATCTCACTGCGCCGCACTGGAAGCCACCGAAGCTGGGCACTGTAAATCTCATAGAGTTTAGCTTGTTTGTTTACGGCATGACGAGGAGCTAAAGAGGAAGAGAGACGCTCTCGGCTCCTCATCAGGCCCCTGCACACAGTCCCCTTGCCCCAGCCCATTTACTGGGCTTCACACACACAGCGTGGTGCAGACTCCCTGGTGGCACAAGGCCAGCGGGCTTTGCTCCCCAGCCCATTCGTGTACAATGGCGTTGGCCACCGGTGTGTGTGATGGGCTGCTCCCCCGGTCTCCCTGCCCCAACAGTGCACAGCAAGGCAGGTTCTGGCAGCCCCAGGGCAGGCCTCAGAGGGGGTGCAAGGATTGCCTGTCTTTGGGGCCGGGGAAAATGTCCTCTTCTTTCTAGGGATAGGAGAGTCCCTTCTCGTCCTTTGGACCTGGTGTTTCTGCCTCAGAGTCAGCTCAGGGAACGCTCTGCCTAGGGTCACCACCTTTCTGATGGATGGTAACCAGACCCCCGAGGCCCCAACCCCTTCTCCGCCTCTTTGATCTCGCAGATTAAAAAACAAATGGACACCAGGGCTTGTCAAATGGCTCCCAGACACATAAGCCAAAACTGGGTGGGTGGCAACTCTAGCTCTGTGGCATCAGCTGCCTTCTGGCCAGACACGGACTTACCAGAAATAACAGGCCAAGGCACCCCTGAACTTTAAGGAAATCTCATAGATAGTTTTAAATTCCTCTATAATTGGGCCCTACCCAGATCCAAACTCCTGCTGGTTGGATCTTCAAGGCCTGGTTCTGAATTCAAACTTGGCTCATCTTGACAATGGGCCTGCCCGAGCCCCTGCCCCTGCAATCTGGTAGAGCTCCAGTACAGACCTCATCAGAACCTTCTGTGTGGGCCCAGCTGCGCTCCAGGAAGCACCTCTGATTTACTGTCGCTGCTGCAAAGCACTAGGACCCACAGGCCAGTTCTTGTGCCACCATCTGCTGGCTGAGAGACCGGAGAACTGAAGATGATCCAGACTCCTTCATCCTAGGCTAGGCATTGCACAGGAAGCTGAGGGAATTAGGCTCCCAGATGCCACTTATATCCAATGGTGCCTAACTCCATTAAGTCCCTCTCAATATCCCAGTCTGATTTCCTGAGAACTCCCTTGCTGGACTCTGTCCAGTCATGGCTCATGGAGCAAGCAGGGAGGTGGAAAAGCATAGGACCATCACCTCTGCCAGATCATTGACCCCCACACAGCTGATGCCCTGCCTCAGACATGGCCAACAACTGGGAGCTTCAGAAGAAACAGAAAGAGGAAGTAACTCAAATAGGATCCCAGGATTAGGCCTCAGAGACAATTCTAGACCACAAGCCCCTTCCACCGCTGCAGACCTGAGAGCTGGAAACACCATGCTTCTCCCCATGGCCTGCTGCTCCTGGGTAGCTCTGCTGGCTCCCATGGAAGGGGAACCCTCTTGGGATGGGGGATGCTACTTACATGGCAAAGCAGGGATTTCATAAGGACGTACGAACGGCCACACTGAGTCAGACCCACGGCCCATCTAGCCCAGTGTCCTGTCTTCAAACAGTGGCCAATGTCAGGTGCTTTGGAGGGAGTGAACAGAACAGGGCAAATATCAAGTGATCCATTCCATTTTCCACTCCCAGATTCTGACAAATAGAGGCTAGGGACATCCAGAGCATGGGGTTGCATCCCTGACCATCCTGGCTAATAGTCATTAATGGATCTTCCTCCAGGAACTTCTCTCATTCTTCTTTGAACCCAATTATACTCTTTTCAATCTCCGTCATCTCTACCACTGCAGCTTCTTTAGACTGGGCTGGGAGCCCACAGGGGGCACTCCATGTGCTGGGGAGGTTGGTGGGGGGTCAGTGGGCTAGCAGTGTCCTCCCTCTGCATAGGAGTGGGAGCCTAGTCGAGATTGGAGGATATTCCATGCTGGAGCAAGGGATGATGCAGAGCTGGTGGAATCCCCTGCTACATACAGAGCCTTAGAGAGTCAAAGATTCCCAGGCCACTGGGATCACCCAGTCTGACCTCCTGTGTAACACAGGCCAGCGACTGCCCCAAAGTAACTCCTGTTGAATTAGATCATACCCTTTAAAACGAAAAGGGGGTGGAGGGCAGGGAGAATCACATTCAAGAAAGACAGTTGTCTCCTGTTAGAATCAGCCAGGGCAAGGAGCCAGGTCAAGGTGGGATATGGGCTCTCCACTGCCATCGCCCTAGAGCAAATGCTAGATACAGAGTCTCTGCCAGAAGCATGTAGCGTGGATAACACCATCAATGAAGTCTGGGGGTCTGGGCCCTGGGGCAAGCACTTAGGGCTTATCTCATGGCTTCCCCATGACTGTAGAAATAGGCATGTGAGGTGCCCACAAGGCACGTGGGCAACTGTGCAGTGATGGGCAAACGAGCAAAAATCCTTCCTGACCTCAATGGCAATCAGCTGATGCCCTGAAGCATGGGGGCAGGAGGGACAGTAGACTAAAAGAACAGGGGGAACCATTTCCTAAAAGCGTCAGGAGACTCATCCCCCGATCTCCAGCAGGAAAAACAACCTTGAGCTCCTGCCACATCCCCAGCCCCAAACCATAATGTCTTAGGGAGCCTTTCCCCAGGACATTCCGCTTCCCATTGTAGCTGGCAGCTTGAACGGTTCTTTTAGGTGCTTGCTGGGAGAAGAATGATGGGGGAATTGGCATTTGTTGCTGTTCTCTGATCTGCTCATGGAGGATCGACTGCCAGGATTTCTCTGTTTGCTAGACACAGTGATTTCCATCCTGAGCAAAAGATGTAGCAGCAGCGAACCCTTCCAGAGCGCCTTCCCCGAGCCAGATAATTAACAAGATGGGTTCACGCTGGATGGAGATGGGAGGGGGAAAGGAAAATATACCTTTTTCCAATGCAGAGATTATTTATATCACAGTAGTATCTGGAGGCCCCAACCCAGCTCGGAGCCCCATGGTGCAAGGTCCGATACAAACACATCCCTTCCCTACAGAGCTTACTGACAAAAGGCAGAATCATTACCCCCAATTTACAGATGGAGAATTGAGGCCTGGAAACATGGATTGACTGGGCCAAGATAATCCAGACATTTTGTAGCAGCGCTGGGAACTGAACCCAGAGTGCCTGAAGCCCAGACAGTACCTTAGTCACAAGCCCAACGTTCCTCACTCACTGGGCCCGGCCACTTGGAAATAAAAGTTTTGATGGCCATGGTGAGTTTTGCTAAACACCAGGCAGGCTGGAGGTCACAGGTCTCTTTGCACCTGGTGACCGGCTAGCAGGTGAAGTGGAATGAGACAAGAGGAATGTTTGGGTCCCACATACAGAGACATCGGAGGGTTTTGCAGGGGACACCCAAGAGAAGGTCCCAAGCAACAAACCAGGGATTCTGCCCCAAATCCATGTAACCACCACACAGCTTCCCTGGAGCCCCGGGCCAGGTCTCCTCTACATAAATGGAGTCTGTTGCAGCCCCCTGTGATTGGAACCACATGGTGCAGCCCCTAGAGATGATAGCTCCAAGCATGCAACACACTCTGGAGGCTCATCTCAAGGGAGCATTGCATGCTGGGCCTAGTCCTCTCCACAGGTTGCTCCACCCTGTGTCAGATGAAGTGACCACAGCCTGTCCTATAGAAATCCGTGGTGCGCATACGGCCACTCTCACACTCGACTTCCCCCAAGCAATTGGAGTCCATAACCCAGCTGATCAGATTCCTTCCTTAGAACAGGAGCATTCATGTGCCGTGAGCCCAATGCAGCTAGCAATGGCTAGGAAGAGTATGGAAACTATTTCACTGCCGTCACCAAAAACCCTAGGAAAGGTCATTCTTAGTCCCCAACAGAGCAGGAGAATTCTCTAGTTATATGGATTGTTCAAATAAAACTATGCACTAAAGCGCCATCAGAAGACAGTATCTATCTATTGCACCTACCAGTGTTTGCACTCTCTCCCTTACCCACATAGATCTCGGGAGACAGGTCCATTTAGCCCTCTTCCCAGATATGTGAACAGGGAGTGAATAACTCACTATGAATAGTGGTGGATTCAAACCCTTCTGTCGCATGTTATTTTTAGAAACCCGTTTAGGCTTGCAAAGCAAGGGGGAAGGAAATGGGAGAAATACGAGAGAATCATCCATAGGGGGCGCCAGCTGGCCAGCAAAGCAGCCTTTAAGAGGACACTGAGGTGTGCAAGAGCACACCCTGCAGGAACATAGTTGCTTCACAGATCTGAGGTGGGCCAGATGTACCAACCGCCCACCCTTTTGCCAAAGGAAGCAGAGAGAATATAAACCTGAAGTCCAAGCTGTGAAAGCATCTTTGCACCTATGTACATTGGCAGGAATGGAGGCTTTTTGTAGGACCCACAGAATTACAAAGGAAAGGTACCTTTTTGTCCTGACCCATGTGAGCGTAAAGAAGGACTCCCCTGTGCCTCCCAAGGGGAACCCAAGCCAAGCCACCAGGATAACACCCTTCCACACGGCAAGGAGGGGTTATTGCCTTGGCAGCTTTCCTTTTTTTTGATGACAACTTCCTGGCCTTCTCTTTCAGGGGGCAAGGAGGGGGCTGGCATGAGGAGCCAGGCCTGAGACAGCTGCAGTAAAAGGGATGCTGCAATCCTAAATGCCCTGTGCGCTCTACATATTGTAGGGAAAGCTGTTGCATTCATCAATGTCAGACGCAGAGTTTGAATAAATTTGAATGCACTCAAGCGTGCTGCCTACAGTTTTCTATAATATCACTTTCCAGTTTGAATATTTCTCTGACTTTTTTCAAATTTCTTTTTATCCACCAGTTTTTCCTCCCTTGCCTCTCCCTGTCCTCCCCTGTCATTGCGCCCCTCCCCCCCCCAAGTCCATGGCACAGGCACCCGGGTCGCAAGGCCGACTTGCGAGCTTCCTCTCAGCAGTGCCCAGCTGGGATCCTGGCATTGTGAGCTCTTTCCTGCTGAGCCAGTGAGCCCGCAAGACATGGGAAGCGGATTCTGGCATGAGCAGAAACAAAGGCTCGGGTTCGCTGGTGGGCAGTAGGTACAGCACGCCATGACTGACAGGAACTTAGAACCCGTCTTCCACTCTGCCAATCACACCAGCCAAGCGTGGCGGGCACCATCCTGTCAGGTTGAACAGAGTAGGGAGACGTGCCCATTAGCCAGTGTTACAATGGGTATTTTGGGAGTGGGGTCTAGTGGTTAGAGCTGGAAGGCTGGGGAGTGAATTCTGATCCCACAATGGCTTCCCATGGAATTATTCCTGATTTGCACCAGTGTAAATGAGATCAGAATCAGGACTGCTTTCTATCCCTGGCTCCCAGTGCAACCTTGGGCTTCTGTTTCTCCCACCTGTAAGACGGGGGTGATACTGAGAGGAGAATTAAGCAGTGCTTTGAGATCCTTGAGTGAAAGGTGGTAGGAAGGCACAACACATTGTTAGTTACCGTATGCATCAAGCCGTGAGAAAGAGCCATCATTTATAACCCATCTTTGGTCACCTCTTTTTGGGGTTGTTGCCTTGTATTTTTGGTGGGCGAACAGAAAATAGCTTGAAATGATCACGACCGGAGGTGGCACCAGGCAGAAGCAATTACCTGCTCTAGCCCTTTGCCCAGGACTCTGGTATCCTGGGGAGAAAAGTGGGGGATGTATGTGGTTGGGGGGCGAGGGAGGGAGGAAGGCAGCTGGGGGCAGCAAAGAATGAAGGGATCTGGCTGCTGGTATTGAGAATTCACTTCTCTCCCTTGTAGTGAAAACTCTATGATCTTGCGACTAACCACTTTCCCCTTTCACTGTTTTTGATTTATATCCCATTACTTCGCCTGTTTGTGCCTCGCAGACATGAATTTTTTCCCTGACATCTTCTATGCAGCAGCCACGTCAAACGCCTTTGATAAAATAATAGTGGTACGACGTTTGCATGGCTGTTTTTATGTTTCCAGGGATATAGACATCAATTAAAACTCATCATACAATCCGATCCGTCGTTATGAAAGGCATTAATAGCGGCACGCCCCTCAGATTAGGGGCTGCTCACCGGGCGATGTGGGAATGCCGATAACATTGTCCACACATGTCCCCTTTCCACTCAGTGCCCCGAGGGACACGGCCCAGAACGCGGCTGACGCGGGCCATTTAAAGCCACCATCAGCAATGATTCCATGCTGCGCCAAACTGGGGTGCAGGCAGCACCAGAGCACAGGAAAGCCGCATCAGCTGCGTTAGTGTGTCCTTGAGTAATAATAATAATAATAAATATTAGCTCTGCCACTAACCTGCTGTGTGTGACCTTGAAATAAATAGTAACAATAAAAAATAATAATAATAATGATTGCACTGCTACTTATCTGCTGCGTGACCTTGAATGATAATAGTAAAGCATTACGGTGAGTGTTTAATATGTGCATTGGGGTAGCCATAGAGGGCCCGGCTGAGATCAAGGCTCCATTGGCTAGGCACTGTACGTATGCATAATAAAAGTGTGCACAGTCCCCGCTCCAAAGGGCTTACAGTCTGAATAGACAAGACGGGAAACTGGGGCACAGAGAGGGGAAGTATGACCTTGGGCAAGTCCCAGCAGGTCAGAGGCAGAGACTATTATGATTTATTTATAATATTGCTATTATTAATTTTGATAACAACTTGACACCTATGGGGTATTCTTCATCCAAAGATCACAGAGCAAAGACAGTAAGTATCACCTCTCATTGACACATGGGGAAACTGAGGCATTTTGGAAGCAGGCTCATTGTGGAGCAGCCGCTGCGAGCCAGCACGTGTTGTTATCTCCAGGATGCCACACCACCCGCCCAAGCGCAGGAAGGAATCGCTCTGCACAGGCTCAGTGACATTAAAAGGCTGGTGCTGTTGTGTTTCCCCACTGCATGGGCATTTCTCAGTGTCGAGGAGCTTCCTCCCCGAGTAAGGACAACAAACACCAAACACAGAACAAATGTCAAGGTGCCTCCAGAGAAAGAGCCTTACTCCCAGCGCCACATTTGGCAGCCGAGCTGGAACACAAAGGGGCAGCTGCCCCATAGCCAAGCCGGAATGGAGCAGTACACAGGGACGACGTGTCCTTTCAGCTACTAACGACGTGTCCCAAAGGCACCAAAATTCACTCTGTGCGGCACTTTCATGGAACCCATTCATACCCTGGTATAGAGAGGAAGCTGGTAGAGTCTAAATAGTGCCATGACTCCTCTTGGTAAGGCAAGTTCAAACACTCCTGTCCTAGATCTGAACACACTTGCCTTCCAACCAATATCGTTTTTAATTTATAGCACCTCCTGCTGGGGAAACCTGGACTGGGGTAATTGTGGGCACTTTCTTCACAGCGCCTCCTGCTGGGCGAGTTTGTAGAGGCAACTCACCTACACCATCCCTATAGCACCTCCACACAGCCACTGCTCCTGCTCTATTCCCTCTATCCCCAGTGCTTCTGCTCCATTCCCTGCAGTGCCTCCTGCTGGGAGATACTAGGACTGGAGTAGCTGTGAATTCCCAGTTCCTCACAGACGGTTCTGCTACCCCCTTTGCTACAGCACCCCCACAACACCCAGTATTCTTGCTCTATTTCCTATAGCATCTCCTGCTGAGAAAGGCCACACCTCCCCCTAAGCTAATACTCCTGCACCAATGCTCTCAGGAGAGGCTGGGGCAGGAGAGAAAATTCAGTCTTTGGAAGGAAATCTCCTTTTCTGGTTTGAGGCTCCCATGAGAAAGGACAACTTCTGTGCCCTGAGAATCAGCTGCAGCCGCCAGCCTCCTGGATCAGCCATGCCAAAGCCACTTTTCTGCCCTCTAAAGGCATACAAAGGTCTGGTAAGCCAGGGCTTGGATTGGGAGTCCCAGAAAGAAAGGGAAGCAGGCAGGGGTCAGGGAATAACCCCCCAAGCCCGCCCTCATATTAGAGAAAGCCCTCTGCACAAAGGCAGTGCTGCAATCTGTGGGGGTCTTGAGTGGAATCAACCTGGGAGCTACCTCGGATGGGTAAAGATGGAACCGAGGGTGGGGGAGTTGTATGGCGTGGCCTGTCCCATCTCACTAGGATGGGGGGAGGCGTTAGAGTGGCACCTTGTCCCGCTTCCAGAAGTGGGGTCGGGGGGGGGCTCATCCCATCCTTATCCCCAGGATAACATCAACAACCAGCATTGCCCTCTGCAAAGTGCCAGGTCCTGAACCCCACAGCTCCCTGATCACCCCTCACGCACCTTGTGCTTGAAACCTGGCTCTGAGACAGACACCGGCAGAGACAAACCAGCCCCATTCCCTTCCCCCGAAGAAGCGGGGGCGGGGGGCGTGTATGTGGACTGGGGTGGCTCCTACATTGTGGTATCTATTTTTGAGGCCCGGTTTCCCTTGCTCAGGGGAAGCCGGGGGGGAAGCTGTGTCTGTGGCGCGCGGCAGCCCTGGCTGGGTAACGGTGCAGAACGTAAAGTGTTGTCTATTAGGTAGGAGACTGGTTAATACAAAGAGTTGTTGGTAATAACAATGTCCTTTCAGCAGTGACAGAGACAAAGTACCTGCGAGTGGCGTCTCCCACTGCGTGCAGCGCCTGATGGGCGCAGGGAAGCTTTGGAGAGCATTTGAATTGCACATCCAGGGAGAGTCGGCCTATCATTAAAAACCCCTAATTTCAGTGTCAGGTAGAGTTCCAGGTAATCGATCATGGTGTCAGCTGGCACAGGCTCTTCCCAGCCCCCTCAGCAGCCTTGGCTTTTCCAATTAAACTTGTTGCCGGGATCCGGCGAGGGATGGAGGAAGGAGCTGGGGGAGATAAAGAGGGGGCCTGCATACCTCCAGGGGGGTAAGAGGTGGATAGGGGAGGGGGATGGGAAGGAAGCAAATGGCTAATACAGAGGTGGATGCAGAGAGGATGGCAAAGCGGGTGGGGGGGCATCAGGGAGAGGGATGGGTGGTCTATGGGGGGTGGAGAGGGAAGCCCTGCAAAATCCCCATTGCCCCCCACTGCCTCCACCCACTCACTTCCCCCCCCCCCCATTCTCACTGCTGGCACAGCCATCATCAACTCTCTCCCCGTCTGCCCATGTAACCCCAATGCCCCTCCCTCATTCTCACTGTACCCCCACGTCTCATGTCCAACAGTCACTGCCAGTGGCCCTCTACCCTCACCCTCCCAAAGCCAGTCTCCCTGCCCTGGCCCTGCAGCCCCTATCACACAGTTGGGCTTCTACACAGGATCGCAGAACTGGGCAAAAATTTTAGTAAGAGACTTTTCATCACAAACCCCCCCTCCCCGCCCCCGCAAACCCAACTTTGCATGACGAATGGTTGACGTCCATGAAATTTCCCATGAAATGTTCTGCAAACATTTATTACTGAATTTTTTTTAAAACCACATTTTATTTTAGACAAGGGTTTCGGCCTGTGAAAGTGGTTTTGGAAAAGGATTCTGGTTAAAGGAAAAACGTGGCAGAAATTTTTCCAAAGCACAGGAAATCGATCCATTTCAAACCCTGCTAAACATATCTATTCAGGGGACACCATCACAGGGCCTAATAACATCAGCCACACTATCAGAGGCTCGTTCACCTGCACATCCACCAATGTGATATATGCCATCATGTGCCAGCAATGCCCCTCTGCCATGTACATTGGTCAAACTGGACAGTCTCTACATAAAAGAATAAATGGACACAAATCAGATGTCAAGAATTATAACATTCATAAACCAGGCGGAGAACACTTCAATCTCTCTGGTCATGCGATTACAGACATGAAAGTTGCAATATTACAACAAAAAAACTTCAAAACCAGACTCCAGCGAGAGACTGTTGAATTGGAATTCATTTGCAAATTGGATACAATTAACTTAGGCTTGAATAGAGACTGGGAGTGGCTAAGTCATGATGCAAGGTAACCTATTTCCCCTTGTTTTTTCCTACCCCCGCCCCACCCCTCAGATGTTCGGGTTAAACCCTGGATTTGTGCTGGAAATGGCCCACCTTGATTACCACACACATTGTAAGGAGAGTGATCACTTTAGATAAGCTATTACCAGCAGGAGAGTGGGGTGGGGGGGGGGAGAGAAAACCTTTTGTAGTGATAAACACCCATTTTTTCATGGTTTGTGTGTATAAAAACATCTTCCGTATTTTCCACGGTATGCATCCGATGAAGTGAGCTGTAGCTCACGAAAGCTTATGCTCAAATAAATTGGTTAGTCTCGAAGTAGTCCTTTTCTTTTTGCGAATACAGACTAACACGGCTGTTATTCTGAAACCTGCTAAATAGAGGCCGCTCTGATATCTCTGCCATTTTACAATCGTGTTTGCCCATTTTTTAATTCTGCTGAATACTGACTATTATGTAGCTGAGAATGCACGGTGGGAGGACTGAATTGTACCTACGGGCCTGACTGAAGTGCAGCAAACAAGTTCTCCCTGTGACTTTATTATTAATAGCTCAGAAGCTTTACAGACCCACACTGAGATCAGGGCCCCATTGTGCATACACAGAACGGGAGACAGTCTCCGCCCCCAAAAAGCTTACAATCAGCGACAAGGGAAGTCCCATCATTCCCATTTTAACCATGGAAAACAGGCACAGAGAGATTATCGGACCTGCCCAGATCTGGGAAGAGAACCCAGCTTCCCCCCAGCCCTCTTCCAGTAACTTCATCCTAGACCATCCTTCCTCTCCAGTGCCACCAGGCACCTGTGAACTAAAATATATGCCTTGGGCCAGTATTTCAGTCACACTGGGCTCCAAAGCAGCTGGTGATAGCCAGGAGATTCCAGTTCCGGGAAAGACACTAAGAACAGGAGGTGGTAGTGTCAATTTGGTGGAAGCCGACGAGATCCACTGAACGTCATGAGCTTGATGTGTTGTGTGGAACGACTTCCTTTGAGAAAGGCTTGTCTACTCCCTGCATAGCAAGGCAGTTCACAAAGGCCCATTTTCTCAGCCTATGTTCACTGTACCAGCAGCAGTGGAAATCTCAGTGTCTATAGAAATCATTGCAAAGGACTCCAAAAGCAATGAACAAATCAACTAAGATGCACTAGATAATGGCAGAGTTCTTAAGCGAAATGTCAGATACTTGGGAACATACCCAATCTACCAGGGAGTCATTCAGTAACGGAGGCAGCATACTGCTGGGATGGCCAACCTGAGCCAGAATTTATGAAGGTACATTGCCAAAGAGCCACAGTAATACGGCAGCAGCCCCCCATCAGCTTTCCCCCGCCCCTGGGTCCCAGCGCCTCCCACCCATGGCAGCCTTGTCGATCAGTGCCTCCCCTCCCACCCCACACCTTCTGATCAGCTGTTCCGTGGCATGCAGGAGGCTCGTGGGGGAGGGGAAGGGGGAGGAGCGAGGGCACGGCAGGTTCAGGGGAGGGGGCGGGAAGGGGTGGAGTGGAGGCAGGGCCTGTGGCAGAGCCAGGGCTTGAGCAGCGAGCACCCCCCAGCACACTGGAAATTTGGCACCTGTCGCTCCAGCCCTGGAGTCGGTGCCTATACAAGGAGCCGCACATTAACTTCTGAAGAGCTGCATGTGGCTTCGGAGCCACAGGCTGGCCACCCTGGCATACTGGTCTTTTTCTGTTTTTAATATATATATTATATTTATCCTGTTTTTTTGTCAAAAGCCCTAAAACTGAAAAAAAATCCATTTTGGGGTTTGGTTCACCCCCCTTTTTTTTCGTGGTGTCCCTGTTTTTACAGTGGCCAGATGGAAAAAAGGGAGAGAAAAAAAATACAAAAATGTAGAAAAAGGAAAACACTGAGGTTTTTTTTAATTGAAATATCTGAAAAATTGGGGGGAGGGGGGAGGATTTCCAAAATCTGGCCCAGAGAGAACTCAGGAGGAAAAGCCACCTTGAGTCCCAAGTATTCCCATAGGGCCATTCACAGTGCAAGGCTCTGCTCAGTGCAGTCCAGGTGGCCCAAGCTGGTCCTGTTTCAGGGTCTTTGCATGGAGTTTGGATGACTCCATTTTCAGAAGCGGCACGATTTTAGCTGGAAGAGGGCCCAGGAGTGGCAGTATCACCCAGCAGTGTTGTGATTCAGTCACCAGGGTCATAATATCTGGGGGGTTCCTGAAAGCCCCAGCTCCTGGGCAAGACTCTCAGCTTCCATTTAAAACAAGTAAAAGGAGAAAGCCTTAAAAACGTGAGCTCCAGCAACTCAGAAGGCAAAGACAAAGACCACCCATTTATTTATTTAAAATCCCCCATCATTTAACACTGCCTCATGGTTTGGGGCCTAAGTCATGATTGCATGGGGTGGGCCATGCTGCATTAGATACTGTGGATCATAGCAAGATCAGCCACCTTCCCTTGGCTGGCAAACCATGAAGAGGAGAAGTGTCTGGGTAGGTTGAACTCCACAGAAGAACCACAAGATTGGCAGTATTTGTGGTGCAGGGTAACAGCCCAGCTGGGCAGAGCTCTTTGTGATGGATAAGGCCTGAGTGACTCCACAAAGAATCCACATCCCAGCAAGAGGTCAAGAAGGTGTAACTGCACTGTTGCAGAAACAGGCTGTCTGTTTCCCTGGGAGGACGGGGCAGTAAAGCTTAACCAAGAAGCTGGCCAAGTGCTGCAAAGGGAGGACAGCATCACGCACAAGCAGAACAAAGGGCAAAGTGGATCTGGACTATTTAAAGACAGGCATTTGGTCATCCATCATGCATAGCAAAGGGGCAGCATCTGTTGTGCCAGTGTTAGAGAATGGCAGTGCCCCTGAATCTGTGACACTTTCCAAGCAGCTATAAAATTCACTGCTGAATGATACCCACAGGAAAATTTCTTTGATGCTTTAGCTAGTGGGGAGGCCAAAGAATAGTGAAATTTACCCATGCCCAGCTTAATTACAGATGTAGGCGAAGAAGAAACTCCAGGAGTTTAACAACAATCATGCATACAGGGGTTCATAGATACCCCCGTTTCTGTATGTGCTGGGATGACACCAGCACTGCCCTGCCTAGAGAGGGCTACAGACTAGGTCTGGAGCAGAGTGCCAGGAGTACAGCTGCCTAGATGGCCAAAATTATCCAAGTGGCCAACTCCAGAATCCAGATGCCAGTCTTGCAGAGACTGGAAGCTCATGGGCTGATGCAGCGGCAGGTATTAATTCTTCCAGCTCTCCAGGGAGTTTTGAGGCTGTGCTGCCATTGAGTGCACAAGGGCCAAAGAAAGGTGATGGCCAAAGTGGAAGCCTTAGTTCCCAGAAGCGTGAGACAGTTCCTTTCTCTTCCAGGATCACTGATCTGTTGCATAGATACCTCATTTCCTCTCTGGCTGTGGGACTGGGTCCTTTTGATGATCTCCTCACCCTACCTCGGGCAGGTGAGGGTGACACTCTTGTGGCTAGCCCCCGAGATGTTAACGCATTTTGATCCCAATTTGCCAGGACAGTTGGAGTCTGATGCATCTGGTATGGAGCTGGGAGAACTTGCATCCCCCGTGGTGCCAAGAGGAGAGGAGAAACCAATTGCCTTTGCTTCAAGGGCACTAAGCAAAGCATAAAGAAACTATGCACAAATTGAATGGGAAACATTAGGAAATATCTTCGGAGAGAGCACAAGTTTCATCAGCACTTGTATGGACTAAGATTGATATGTCCCACTTCAACCTCGCCGATCTATCTTTCGGCTCACATGTATGTTCCAGCTGCCAGCAGAATGCAAAGGCAGCTTCTGCTGATATCTGCCCATACCTGTGATCTCCATTACAGAGCAGCCAGCAATGGAAACTGCTTGGCTAGAATACCTTTGCCATTCAGCCACTCAAAGACTTACAGACAAGCCACTGTGACAGACATACAGGACTAGGCTAACTGCACAGCATAAAGCACTAGGGACTTGGGGCTAGATCCTCGGGCCCAGTTATGGCCCCGTCACATGACTGATGGGGGACGGAGGCCCTACAGCAGCCAGCTGAGGATTTCCCCAGCACAGGGTGGAAAGGCAAGTGAAGATACCACCCTCCCTTATGGCCTCAGTGTAGGGAGAATCAGGAGTGTGACCAAAAAAGAGAACACGGCCACAGTGGTACTGAATTCCAACAGTCCCCAGTTTGGTAGAGGCCCCTTAAGGGCTATGACCAGCAAGTTAGAACCATAGAAGCTTGTGACGGAAGGGAGAGGTCACCTAGTCCAGCCCTCTGCACTGGGGCAGGATCAACTAAACCTAGACCAACCCTGACAGGTGTTTATCCAACCTGTTCTTAAAAACCTCCAGTGATGGGGATTCTTCACCCTCCCTTGGTTACCTGTTCCAGAGCCTAACCTCACCTCATAGATAGAAAGAGTTTTTGCTAATATCCAATCTAAAACTGCAGCAAGGGCAATCAAACTACTTTCTTTTTGTCCTACCTTCAGTGGACATGGAAAACAACTGATCACCGTCCTTGTCATAGCCGCCCTTAACATGTTTGAAAACTGTTATCACATCCCCCTCAGTCTTCTTTTCTCAAAGCTAAAGATGTCCAGTTTTTTAACCTTTCCTCACAGGTCAGGTTTTCTAAACCTTTGATCATTTTTGTTGCTCTCCTCTGGACTCTCTCCAATTTGTCCACATCTTTCCTAAAGTGGGGCACCCAGAACTGGACACTACTCCAGCTGAGGCCTCACCAGTGCTGAACAGAGCACACAATTACCTCCCGTGTCTTACATCTGACACCCCAGAATATTTAACCTTTTTCACAGCTGCATCACATTGTTGAATCACAATTTGTGATCCACTGTAACCCCGAGATCCTTTCCAGCTGTACCCCCACCTCGCCAATTATTCCCCATTTGGTAGTTGTGCATTCGATTTTTCCTTCCTCAGCGAAGTACTTTACACTTGTTTTTATTGGAGTCTGTCGGCTCCAATTCATCAAGGCCATTTTGAATTCTAATCCTGTTCGCCAAAGCTGTAAAAACAAGGATAATAGCACTTCCTTTCTCTGTCTTACCTATTTAGGTTGCAAGCTTGCCCTTTGCGGGGAGTTTGTACAGCACCCAGCACAACGGGGCCCTGTAGTGTTAATAATTCGGGCATAGCATGCTGCTGTGAAGGAGGCAGCTAAGGCTCTCCCAAGCTGATGGTAACAGTGACAAATCTCGCATTGTTTTGTTCTGTCCTCGCCTGGCACTTCCCTTTAAATGGAATTTAGCATGGTGCAGTGGGCTTTTTTCCACGTTAATGTCTGTCGGCTCCAATTTGTTCAAACGACCTTCCTTGGCCCGGGGGAATTTTAAAAAAGAAAGAAAGGCAGGCCTGCTGGAGCTGTTAGGGAGATTTCACCTGACAGCCAATGATAGAGACACCTCATAGCCCGTGCAGCCACAGAACCTCAGGGAGCGATCGGTGGGAAATGGGCTGATTAGAGAAAGATTCTGGGCTCGCAGGGATGCTGGCTGATTGGAAGGGAAGGCGGGGGCTTCAGTCACATCCGGGCTTCCAGGCAAAGTGACATCAACCATGTATACCCATGTATACCCTCTGCTACCTGAGCTGCCAGGGCCCTGGATTCCCTTCTGTAGCTAGACTATCCCTTACTTAGCATGCAGGTGAGTGAAGGAGGGCACAGATTTGGGTAAGGCTCACCCACAGGAAGTAACGGAGTGCTCTGAAGATCTCCTATAGGAAGGAGGCCCTCTTGCTTTAGATTTACTGCAGAAGTTGGCTCCATGCATTCGCATCGTTGGGCCTCCCACCGAATGGGAGCCTTTTCAGTGACTCGGATCCTTGATTCTTAGCCGGGGTTTTGCTACAGAAGGGCAAAGTCATTTTGCCCGATTTTGAACCCAACCAAATGTTCAGAGCTAGATGGAAACGTTGATGCTGCTGGGGTTCACGTTCTGCCTAGGGGCCAACAGAAGGGAAAATAGGGGCAGAGGAATGGAGAGAAAGGGGCTGAGTGAAAAGCAAATACAGGGAGCAGAGAGAGAATCTGAGGAATAAACGTGTTACATGCCTTCCATCGGGCCTGTGCTAATGCAGGTAGCATTGCTAGTGGATGGGGCCTTGGGTTGGGACTCAGAGAGCTGGGCTCCTGGCTCTGCAGGGACCTGCGGGTGTGATCTGACAAGCCACCATGCCTTTGTTTAGGCTGCAAGCTTTAAGGCACAGGCACTGTCTTACTATGTAAGTGATAGTAGTACCAGCTGGGTTCTTAGGGGATTCTTCTATCCCAACCACCACACAAACCGCTCTGGAGCTGGGGAAAAAGGGGATTTAATATGATTAATTCATGAGGGTTGAAGAGGGAGAGTCATGGGCTTAAAGTACAGGGAGTACACTGGGAAAGTTGAATGAGTTTTGCAACCCTCTCCCCTCCCCCGCATCATAAGTGGCTGTCAATCTCCAACTCCAGGAGCAGTCTGGGTAATCCTCTCTCTCACCAGTGGTCAAAGCACTACCCTGGGTGATGGGAAATCAGGGCTTAATTCCTGCTCTGCCACAAATACCGTGGGCAAGTTACTAAGGGTACGTCCAACTGCAGCTGGGAAGCGTAGCTCTCAGTGGGGGCAGATGTAGCCCCATTAGCTTTGATTGAGTTCACAGGCTAATAAAGAAAATAGCACATGGCTGGGGCAACTCAGCCTAGCCAGCCAAGGATGTCCCTAGAATCTCGGGTGGGATGGTACTCAGCCAGCCGCCCATGGCCACACTGCTATTTTTAGCATCCTGGCTCAGTACTGTACATTTATCCGAACAGGAAGTTACCCCTCCCGCTGCAGTATAGATGGACCCTTGGGTGCCTAACTCCTCAGGGAGTTAGGCACCTAAATACCTTTACATATCCAGGATTTAGGCTCTCTGTTTACAATCAGGGATGACAGCACTTCCCTCCCTCCCGGGGTGCTGGCAGGATAGATCCATTCAAGATTGTGAGGTGCTCCAATACCATGGTGCTAGGGGCCTTGGCTAGATGGGCATCTCTGGGTGGAACAGAGCAGTGCCCTGTCTCTAACCATGGCCAGTAGCAGCTGCACCAGAGGCAGATACAAGAACCACTGCAGATAACCTGGCCTGCCAGCATTTCCTCCTGCTCCCGCCCCAGGCATTGGAGATCGGCTGAAGCAGGAGGGCTCCAATCCCTTGGCAGTCTCAAGAGTTATTTAACCCTTACTGTTATGACTCCGATGGACTTGTGAGCCCTAGAAATAGCCAGGATCCTGGCCTTAGAATCCTGGTCTCAGTTAAATGAAATCTTCCTCTCCCAGCATTCATTTGCTTTAGTACCTTGATTCCCACCTCACCCCCCAGTGTCATGTGGCCTGACAGGGAGCAGAGGCAGACTGCAGATTATATCCCACAGGGGCTGTTGGTTTGGCTGAGGCCTTGAAGGGGTGACTTGTCTGCCCTGTGTTAATATGAGAGATCCCCCTGGCATTTCGCATAATAGCCTGGGCTGGGATTGTTAATGACACCTATGGGAGTTAAGCACTGAAATTCACTGCCCATAAGGTGTCCAAGTCCCTTGAGCGCCTTGGGAAGTTTCAGCCTTAGTGCTTATATGGGGCTTTTTATATACCAGAGTGGGAGGGGGGGGGTTCATTCATGTCCTGGGCCAAAAATAAGCCCCCTTTCCATCCTGTTGTGCCATACGCTGCATGCCAGTTGAGACTATTAATTTGTATTGTGGTAGCACCTGGAAGTGTAAGTCCTGGCCCAGGACCCTATGGTGCTTGGTGCTGTATAAACTCAGGGCAAAGAGACAGCCCCGGCCCCAAAGAGCAGACAATCTAGGTAATGAGCTTGCTGGATATCCTTTACCCCACGCGTGGCTGCATCTCGAGGGCCCTGCAGATGCCTCAGTGCTGCCCGCTCTTTCCGGTGAGTAGGTCTGTGCTCCCACACAGAAACCTGTAGGAGTCAGTGCCCAGCATGAGTACAGGAACCTGCCCACGTGGAGCAGTGTGTAGGATCAGGGCCACAGCATTTGGCAAGTGCTTTGGAGTAAACGGTGCTCTGTAAATGTGAGCTATTGTTACTATCTTTTTGTACCTTGCTTTGCACACCCAGAGCACTGTGCACATGCTACCCCGTCAATCCTCAGCCACACCCATGAGACCAAGCATTGCTAGCCTGAGCAGCACAGACCTGTCCAAGCACCCTTAATACACCCCTGGCTCGCAGGGCATGCTCCCCAGGCCCGGTCACAGCTGGGGAGGAAGCTGAATGGAGCCCTGCACTAGGACCTTGCAAAGCTTGTAAAGGATTGCCAGCACAGAGCCCCGGCGTGGCATCAGCAGCTTTGGTGCCGGCCATGCTTTGGGCTGGTGTCTCAGGATATTGAGCCAGTCACTAAATCATGTGCTCTTGCTGGGCCAGATCCTGCGAACCCTCGCAGAAGAGCAGACTCACAGCTGGAGCAGCCCTTCGTGGCTGGCTGTGGTGGCTCAGTGGACTGTCTCCTCTCTAGTGCCGCTGGCAAGTGGTCACTCCAGGCCTGTGGCAGCAGCCCTACAGCCAGGTCACCTTAAAGTCTCTCCCCTTCTGGGTATCAATGTCCCACATGGACAGAGTCCCATTGGACACTAGCCATTGAGAGGACGTCTTCCAGGGCTTCTCTTCTACTCCACTCTTCTGGCAGAGTCACGGCTTCAGGAGGGTTGCCAACTTTCTAACCACACAAAACCAAACGCCCCTGCCCCACCCCTTCTCCAAGACCCCACCCCTGCTCGCTCCATCCCCACCTTCCTCCATCACTCACTCTTCCCCACACTCACTTTCACCAGGCTGGGGCAGGGGATTGGGGTGCGGAAGGGAATATGGGCTCTGGTGTGGAACCAGAAATGAGGGGTTTGGGGTGCTGGAGGGGACCCCAGACTGGGCCAGGGGGCTGGTGTGCAGGGACGCTAAGGGTTCTTGCTGGGGGTGCGGCTGGGAGGGGGTTGGGGTGCAGGAGGGGGCTCCAGGCTGGGCCAGGGGGTTCAGGTGCAGGGGAAAGTGTGGGGTCCCGGTTGCGCTTACCACAGCTCTGAAGAAGCAGCTGCCAGGTTCCTGCAGCCTCTAGGTGCGTGGGTGGCCAGGCGGCTCTGCACGGTGCATGTTGCCTTGCACCCCAGGCAGTGCCCTCTGCAACGCCCGTTGGTCGCAGTTCCCGGCCAGTGGAAGCTGCAGAACCAGCATTCAGGGCAGGGGCAGCATGCGGAGCCTCCCAGTCCTTGGCCACCCCAGCATCTAAGGGCTACAGGGACCTGGCGGCCACTTCTGGGAGTCATGTGGAGCCAGGGCAGGTAGGGAGCCTGCCTTAGTCCTGGGTCCCCGCTGCGCAGCCCATCGGGCCTTTAATGGCACAGTGAGTGGGGCCGACTGGAGCTGCCAGAGTCCCTTTTCAACTGGGTGTTCCAGTCAAAAACTGGATGTTTGGCAACCCTACTCCAGGGCCTCTCCCTGGAGTCCCTCACCCAAATAAACCACGTTACAGTAGCGCCGAGACCAAAGGGACCAACCATACAGATGCATAGTGAGTTAGTTTCTGGACCTGAAACCTCACAGTCTAACCAAAGGCACAGTGACTGTGAGTTGAGGCTCAGGAGAGCCAAGTCTCTGGCTCCGCAAGGACCTTCCCCAGGCTTGGGCTCACACTGGGTGCTCCCCAGCTCTCCCTTGGCCTGCACAATACTGACTATCAAGGGTTACCCCTAGTCTGGATCCTCCACTCCAGCCTTGTACCTGGGGATTGGCCTTCTCTCAGACACACTCCCAGGGTCTCGGTTACCCCTACTACCATCTCTCACCAGGGCGTAAAGTCCCTCCCGATACGTCTCTGCTCATCATTCACCAGCGAGGGACTGCAGACTTCTCCCCCTGCAGCCACCTTCTGCTCTGCACTTCCTCTCTTTATGGAAACCACCCAGCTCCTTCCCCCTGCTGGGACTCATCTTTAATTGGGCCTGGCCCGCCCTCCAGGTGCAACCAGGGGTGTTCATTGGTCTCTGAGGCCCACAGTAACCCTTTCGCTGCCTGTGTGGAGTAAACACCCCATCACAACCCAGCCAGCCTTTAGTGTTTGAGTCCTGGGACACCCTCTGGGGCAATAACGGGGCTAGGGACATTGTTGTGCTGCTTTGCTAGAATTTCAGCATTGTTGCAAAACCATTTGAATGCACTCCCCAAGGGCCACGTTTTCCAAAGCATTTGCTCACACACCATAGGTGCACAGAATGAGCAGCTGCACAGGCCTAGTGGATAATTGCACATGCAAAACTGCAGTCTTGATGAATTTTTATCTGAACCATGTTGCAAATGAATTAGCATATTTAATGTATGCAATTACCTGTCTGCACCAACATATGCATCTTTGGAGGGGTAAATTAGGAGTCCATTTTTGAACATTTAGCCTTGGGTAGTCCCCAATTCTGCAGCCAAGGAGTTTACTACAAGAGCCACCTCTTGCCACAAAACTGTTCTCTAAAAATCTAAACTTTTTTTTATTAAAAAATTTATAACCGTAATGATTCCAAAGAAAACCTTAAAAAGCTGAATTGAACATAAGTTGATATAATAATGTCTGCCTGAGTCTACAGACAGGGTGAAACAGTAGCTCAGAAATGTGTGAACTGCCCCATGTAGCACACGGTGTGGACTTTGGAGCCTACTGATGACAGTTGAAATGTCAATGTTGTTAACCCACTGCAGCTGATTTGAACAGAAAAAGTCAGCTGATGTGATTACCTCATGATCCCATTCACTCCTCCCAAGGTGTCAAAATGCCCGGCTGCCCTCTCCCACTGGGCCAAACCCTCCAATTTCCAATCCCCAGCAACTTCTCCCGTGCAGCCCTATGTGCTCAGTTCAAAACTCTGAGGCCGTTCAAAGAGGTGGGGCAGTGTGAAATAAACGGAGTTTTAACATCAATGTCAATAACAAAGGGTGTTCTGGAATGAGTGTATCCTTCATGTTGATATTGAATTCGTCTTGCCCAGAGTATAAATCAGCCTGCAGTGCTGTCTGCGTGTATCCTCTTACCCTGACTGCAGCGTGATATACAGTGAGAATCAGATGAGCTGCGCAGATATCCACAGTATTGTCTGTGTATCTGGCCTTACCCTGCTGGTATATATCACACTGCAGGGATGAATGTGTGGTCTTTTCCCACTGACTCTGTATGTCACACTGCCAGAGTGACTATGCACCTCACATTGACCTGCCTGTGTGGCACAGCAACACAGCCATGGCTGGACTCAGATACCTGATGCTGTCTAGGCGTGAGGGAGAGGGGCTGTGAGTCTCTGGGTTTGCTGCCAGGGCGCTCTGGGCAGTTTTTGCTGAAAGAAGCCAGAGTTCAGAATTTTGATTTTGAATTTAGTTTTTGCTGCTGAGGACAAATTTTACAAACTTAAATGACTAAACTGTCTCCCCCCCCGTCCCATCACCAATGTAATGTCTGTCAGAGTCTGCACAGAGCCTAACACAATTCCCATCCTCCAGCATGCTCACCTGCCCCCACATTCCCACCCCCACTTCACACCAAACCCAATGCACCCCTCACTATGCTCGCAGCTGCATTCCTTACCATCATGCCCATCCTGGCCTGTGCCCCACACTCATATCTCTGCTCGTGAACAAAGAGGAATAGGCCCATTTGAGCGAGCTATCTATATATCTATCCATCTAGCCAGCTGTATCTGAAAGCCTCCCAAGTATTTAAAAATCAAAATAAGAATAACAGTAACAATCTGTCTCTCATCACTCTGTGTTCTACACAAACGCAGATAACCTCAGTTAGGGCCGTCCCTGTCCTTGGCATGATCATTCACACACGTTACCCCCATCTTCTCCCCATCTGAAGAGCCCAGATCTGCAGGGGCACCAGCAGGGAGTACAGCAGGGAGGGGCTGGAGTGTGTGTCTCATGGAAAGCTTGGTGCCAAGCATTTTCCTCCTCTTCCTCTTGCCATTGTGCTTCCTCCTGGGGAGCCGGTCTGGCAGATCAGAGCCCGCGGCCCTCCCTCCCCCGTGGCCCCCAGCTGGCTGGAGAGAGCAGCCTGGCTGGAGAGCCTTTCTCCAGCATGCCGCACTATGACAGATGATTGACTCGAAACAATATCTAAGGCGATCAGGATAAAGTACCGACCATTTCAAGGCTCAGCAGAATTCAAATTCTAATTAGACTTCTCACCACATTCCAAATAAAAATTGTTCCCCTGATATCCTTTTTGCCTATCAGGTGTCTCTCCCTGATCGCTGGAACAAAACGCATAAAGAAAGTGATTAAAGCCATAACAAAGGCATAAAATTGAAATTATCGCTGGCATCACATCTGGGAGCAGAGTGTGTCACCACACTGCTCCCCCCGCCCGAGACCGCCCTCCCCAAATACACACACGCCGCGCCCCACCATTGCTCTGGGCTGGAACATGAGTGATGGGCTGCAGGGCGGCTTCAGGGACAGGAGCTGGTCTCAGGTTTGAGTGTGCCCTGGTCCCAGCATTGGACTCTCTCTTCCTCAGTAATAGGGACAGGGAAAGCATCCTCCAGTAAATCTGGGCCGTGATCCCCTCCCAACATGCATACTGCTCCCTGCTCACCCTTGGGCTGGGCCAGGCTCCCAGCTAGGGGAAATTGGCTTAGCTCCACCAAATTTACACCAGCTGAGGATCTGGCTCCTGGCATCTGCAGATCCACACACAAACACACACATGCCAGCAGAATTTACACAGATAGGCAGACAGGAGGACACAAAGCTACAGTCATGCTTCCAAGCACTACTCCCCAATGAAAAGCCATACAGCCCCTTCCCCATGTGCCTCCCCTGCCCTCCCATACACAAACACACACCAGAACACCCAGCATGCACACACAAACACACACACACTGCACACAGCCCAAAGGATGGCTTCTCTGCTCAGCCACAGAGAGTGTATCAAGGGCAACCTCCCCTGCACACAAAATACATACACAACCCATGTACTCCCAAAGCATTGGCTCCCTGCTCAGTATACACCAGGCGACAGACACACCCAACGCAGCGCACCACACCCATGCAGACAAGAGACTGGCCATGCATAGCACACACCTACAGTCATTCTTGCATAGCTATGGGCATGCCTGAGCGGCATACGCAATGCACGTACAGACATAGCTTCGTACGCGCTCATCCGCCATCACTGTCCCCAACAGGCATGGCCCAGAACACACAGACACACGCACACGACTAAGTGCGTCGGCCTGTGTGTGCCTGGAGTGACCGCTCTGATCCAGACCAGCGTTCCTTCAGACCGAGGAAAACACATGTGCACACAGGAATGGTCCTGGGTCTGGCCCCCAACCACCTTGTGTCATTTTTGCACTGACGCGACTCCACTGGCATATATGTCCCCGCTCCTGATGGCCACCAGTGGAAGTGAGAGCAGAATCCGACTCGTGATGTCGGGCACTGAGGGCTGTGTGATGGACACACCTGTGCCATTTATCATTAGCAGTGCCCCGACCCATCTTTGGGTCCCTTTTGCCACCTCTGCCCCTTTTCCCTTTTTGGATACCTGCCCTGAACCTGCTCTGCCCAGGATGGCTCCTGGATGATCCATTTCGCTTTTCAACTCCATGAGGGGCTACTCCAGAGGAGAGTTTAAAAAAAGAGAGAGAGAGAAAGGGACTAAAGCGATATAAAATTAAAAGGTAAAAAGCAAGAACGCAAATGGGAGAGAGCTCTTTCAGCTTTCACATTATTAATGACTCTTCAAAAAATCGGCGAGTTTTCCAATCTTCTCCGAGAAGCGCTTGAAGGAGCTCACAGATGAAACTGACCTTCAAAATGTTCTTTGGTCTTTAGTTAAGAAATTCGCTCGCCATTATGGCATCATTAGGGAAACAAGGATAAAATTACTCCATGGTTAATGACCTATAGTATCTCCCCACCAAAATTTGTTTCAGATCTAATAAAACTGTGCTTAACACACTCGGATGAGTTATGAGGACTGTTCTGCAGGGTATTAAAATGTGGAAAATAGATTTTCCGAAGCTGGGGGGACTGGACTTTTCGAATCAGATAGCAGAATGGAATTTTCTGGGCAATAAATTCTTCCATGTCTCAATTTCATCTCGCTCTCTCTCTCTCTCTCTCTCTCTCTCTCTCTCTCTCTCTCTCTCTCTCTTCCTGAAATGCTAAAGCAACATGGAAATCTTTAAAGTGCAAATGCTTATATAAACTTTTAAAAAATCAGATTCACCCCCACACCCAACGTTTATGCTATTTGTCTTTCCTCTGGGAAGGAGGTGTTGTTTACAGGGTTGATTCAGTTGTGAGGGCCTTTTTGTGTCAAATTGGATTTTACATTAGACCGGCATGCTTGCCAGAATTAGCTCACTGAGGCTGGCATGTCAACCGGGGGTGGGGGAAGAGGACATCAGGTTTATCCACAGAGGACGTGTGTACATAGCAGGGATCCATTCTATTTGCCTATGCACAGGGGTTTGGCAGGCAGCCATGATGCATGCTCTACTAGTGACCTCTGAGACATCCATCACCATGCTTTCTGCAAAAGGGCATGATCCAGCCATGGCTTTGCACATGGCTACATGTTTGCACACATGTGTTTGCCATGTTGGGAGGGGGCATGAATGCATGGACTTCTATTTAGGTGGGCATGCACATCTGCTCATGAACTGCACATAAAAACCACATCCTTCCATGCAGGCGGGTCACCCGGAGCCCGTAGATGGGCAGCTCCGGGGGGCGGGGGGGCGGGATGACACAAAGTGGGGGGGCACATGAGCCCAGCCTAATCTGTCGATGCCTGAAGCAGAAGCCAGGGACTCCAGTGGTGCTTTTAGGTTAGTGAGGGCTAGTTACTGCCGCTGAGAGAGGTGGCTTGCGAGGTAATGGCATTTTGCTCTCTTTAAACTTTAATCTTTCCTATTAATTCCCTGCAACTGGAGAATGTATGAGAGTTAATGTTCCATGAACGTGTTTCTCAGCCGACAGTCTCTTCGAGCTAATTACCTTCAGGTGCTAAATGGAGGGAAATTGCAATCCATTTGGATGTGAAAAAATTTCGCCTTTCCAATCCCCTGTGAAACATTCTTTTTCCTGAGTGTTGCAGAAAGAATGCACTTGGTTTTTTTTTAAAATGTTTTCCTCCCCTGTCGCCCCCCGCTCACGTCCTGCCACCAACCCTCATTCGCTCAAAGACTCCAAGTTCTTTGGGACTCCGCGGGCAGCCCAGTAGAGGGAAGAACGTGGTCATGTGGGACCGCACGCCAGCCACAAGAAGGGGTGACAAAAATAAATACGTGAAACCCCAATACATGGCAAAACGTGGAGGAGAAAACAGATTCTGAGATGGCAAACAGCTTTCTTTGGAGGGCTGGAGGAAAAGTGTATTTACACGCTTAATAACACGCTTATTACAGCCATTTCCCAGTTGCTGAGTTTTGAATACAGAGATAATAGAATTTTACAAGCTACATCAAGCCATTATGCTCTGGACACTGAGCTGGGGAGGAAGTGGGGTCTGACCCACTGATATCAGAGTGGGTAGGCTATCCAGATCCAGGTGGGAAACGTAAGATCCAAGAAGCCTTCCACACACATGCAGACAGGGCCTGAAATTAGGTAGCTTCCTATGTGGGAATGTGGCCCAGCCTGGAACTAGTCATTCTGAGTGCCTGGGGCTAGCACGTAAATGCAGGATTGGGACATCCAGTGTAGACTTGAATTGCACCCCAGTGTCCATCAGGAAGTCTCAGGCCTCTGTCTCTGTATGCCTGGACTTCCAGACTACCCTACAAATATTCATGGATGCTGACAGCGTGTATGACAATCTCAATTGTATGGCCATCTCCATCCAATGGTGATCCAGCACCAATGGTGCCATAGAGCCCAAACCAAAAAAACCCCATTGAAATCAATGCAAAGACTCCCATTGCGTTCAGTGGACACTGAATAAATCCCAGAGCTGGTCTACAACTGGGCTAATCTAATCTCAGTGGCATTTATGACACACCAATCTCTGTAATATCCAGGTGCCCCTTTGCTACCTCATCTCAGAATTAACCACCGCTCCCCAGCCAAAGCAGCATTTAACATTAGCCAAGAGTTTACCAGTAGTAATCTGGATACATGCCCGTTGGGACGGGGGCCTCTTGACAAACACTTGGGAGCTCCTTTGAAGCATTCCTGCCAGACCATTGAAATGCACCATTATTATGACTTTGCTCCTAGTCCCAATGCCATGGAAGAGACAGATAAATCTGCAGTTTTTACATTCTGATTTACATTTAAGACATCTATAGATCTGTGTATGCGAAAAAACGTGCTGCATTCTCCTATGATCATTTGGACCATTAGCAAATGCAGGTTCCTTTGAGCTAGAGCAGTGCAGGTGGTTTGCTATTCCTACCTCTGGTTCCCTGTGTAGATACTTCAGTCCCTGCGTTGGTGCAGGGAATGTTTCTATTGACCAGTCATGGTGCAATTTCAAAACCTCCTTCAGGTCTGCTCCAGGCCTCCTCTTTTTCAGTGAGAATCAGCCACTCCTCCAGCTCAACTACACCTCCTCTAAGCATGTTACAGTGGTTTGCACTGCCCTCCCACACAGATGCAATGAAGGAGATGAAAGAGTCTGTGCCGAGATATCCTGGGGATACTCAAGCATGCGCTGTCGGAGTTGGGTTGAAATCTGGCTCACTGCCACCAGGCTGAAGTTGTGTGATGTCACCCAGGCTGAGGAGAAGTGATGCTGCGGCAAAGGATGTGAAATTGAACTTCTGGTCCCAGAGACACTTTTCTTCATTTGGGAAGTTTATTCGCTATCTTTGATTTGATGCCCTATTTTTAGAAAAATACCTAGGGTCCATTACCTTTGCAGTTAGGATGCATTCACAGGGCCATTGCACCATCCATCCATCTATCCATCCATCGATCATCCCATTTACCCAACTCGTGTGTCCATCTATTCATATACCCCACCCACCCATCCACCTACCTACCTAGCAAGCCATCCATTCATGCACTCACTCCAAATATACCCATATCTGTTTATCCACTTGCCTATCCATCTGAATATCCATTCAAAAATGGTGTGTCCATCCATCTGCCCATCCACCGCTCAGTCAGTTCATCAGTCAATCGGCTTTTCCTTTTTTCAGTGACAGCCGGAATATTTGTCATCACAATGGAATGTTTTTCATGAAAATTTCCATTTAGGAAAAAAGCAAATTTTCATTTATAAGAAGTTTCAATATATGTTCAGCAGTATAATGGGGCTCTGATCTCAGTGAGGGTCACTAGGCTTAACAAGACCAATGATAATAAAAGCATTGCATAAACTCCAGTGCCCATCAATCAGAAAATGCACCTCTGAATTAATTGGCTAGAAAAACACTTCACGGTTGCTTTCAGCATGTTCCGATCATGGGGTAGGTCCCCACCTGGTGAAAATCAGCATTGGTCCATTGACTGACGGAGCTGATTTTTCCCAGCTGAGGATGTGGCCCATGAAGTTGCTTATACACGGTATTAAAACAGCCAATGGTCACCGGCATTATCAGAGGCTTTGCCAAACAACAGACATGAACTCCAGGTGGGAACGAGCCAACACATGCATCCCACTTCCATCTTGGCTAAAAGTCTTGGGTGAATTTTGCCCCATGTAACCTGGCTAGAGATGCACTGATCTTTCCGTATTGGGAGCAGGGTGTATTGCTTTCTGGCTAACTGGCCAAAACATTCAACTGTAGCCACTTGTGCTGGGGAAAGGACTTTGTCAAAATAGCCCTTGGGCAGCTCTCTGCAAAGAGTCCTCCTGCTTCCTAGTCTCTTTACTCATCCTCTCTCTCTTTCCTTCCTTTTTCTATTCTCGCTCTCAGCTTTTCACACTCCCCCTTTTTTATTCTTTCTTTTCAGCTTCTCTATCTCTCTCCATATTTACTTTCTTCTTTTCTTCTTCTCTCTCACTTTTCAACTACTCTTTTTCTTCCAATTGTTCTTTCTCTTGCTTTCTCTCCAGCTGGCATGTTCTCTTGTCCACCCATCCCCAATACTCACTGGCCAAGACTGAAACAAGAGCCCTAAGAAGAGCAATGATGCCTTCAGAGGTCACCGCGGGGTTAACAGGTGCCGCTGCTTCACAACTCTTTGAGCCATATGAATCATTTAAAGGCCACTTTTAATAGCTGAACATGGGCAGGTATGTCAGCTGCTGTTCAAAGCTACAGAACCCTACACCTGTTCAGTGAGCCGCCCATGGAGGACACTCTATATGTGAAACGAAGACCTACAGTGATCCAACATTTCTATTAAAACCATCCGACATTTTCCATCTAATTAGTTTTTTGACAGAAAATGCAGTTTCCACAAAATCAAAAATTTTCCAATGACATTTTTTTCATTTCGCTGATTTCCTGGTAGAAAATCAAAACAGAATATTCTAATTTTCACAGGGTTTTTGTTTCCATCTAATTGTTCCTAGAAGCGTTAACAAAATTAACTTGAAACGTTTTTAGATGAAAAATGGCTTTTTAAAAAATAATAAAAACTTACCGGGGTTTTTTTTTTAAATGTTCTGAGGTTTTGTCAAAACTTTAAATTTTGCAAATTTGCAAATTACAAAATACCTAATTTGGATGGTTGGGGTTCCCCTGTCACTACACCTTTTCATTTAGTCAGTCAATAGGAGGAATGATATCTGTTTGTTTGTTCACTTTTTCCCTTTTGCCACTCTGTAACTTTCCCAAAGTGTGGAAAAGTGGCAGAGTCACAAGGTTTAATTTTTCCCTTTGCAGCTCTGAATTTTTCAGCAGTTGGAAAAGTTCTGAGAAGTTGCATCATAGCGAAAGGAAAAATATTTTAAAATGCAAAAGTAAAAAATAAAATCTCAAAAAAATGTGTATGCAATGTTGTTGTAGCCAAGGCTCTGTGTAAGCTTTAAAGCTTGTCCTCCTCACCAATAGAAGTGGGTCCAATAAAAAATATTACCTCACGCTCACAAAAAACTTGACATTAATCATTTTATTTCACTCAGTGAAAAGAAAAGAAAAGAAAAGAAAAGAAAAGAAAAGAAAAGAAAAGAAAAGAAAAGAAAAGCCTCCAGTGACAGGGATTCCATGACCTCTCTTGGAAGCCTATTCCAGAGCTTAACTACCTTTATCGTTAGAAAGCTTTCCCTAGTATCTGGCCTAAATCTCCCTTGCTGCAGATGAAACCCATTATTTCTTGACCTACCTTCAGTGGACATGGAGAACAATTGATCACGGTCCTCTTTATAACAGCCTTTAGCATATTGGAAGACTGTTATCATGTCCCCTCTTCAGTCTTCTTTTCTCAAGACTAAACATGTCCAGTTTTTTAACCTTGCCTCATAGGTCAAGTTTTCCAAACCTTTGATCATTTTTGTTGCTCTCTGCAAATTGTCCACATCCTTCCTAAAGTTTGGCACCCAGAATTGGAACTGCGGCCACACCAGTGCCGAGTAGAGTGGGACAATTACCTCCCGTGTCTTACATTCGTCACTCCTGTTAATACATCCCAGGATCATTTTAGCCTTACTTGCATTGGTTCCCCATTGGTGACTCATATTCAATTTGTGATGTACTATTGTGTCCAGCTCCTTTTCAGCAGTACGACCACCTAGCCAGTTATTCCCCATTTTGTAACTGTGCATTTGATTTTTCCTTCCAAAGTGAAGTACTTTGCAGTTATCTTTACTGAATTTCATCTTGTTGAATTCAGACCAATTCTCCAATTTGTCAAGGTCACTTTGAGTTTTAAACCTGCACTGGTGTTCTGAACTGGTATTTGGTACTCTGCACCGGCATTCTGATAGGACGTTCATCCTCAGATTTCAAAGTAATTTACAGTAATTAATTCAGAGTTATCACACTCCTATGAGACAGACAGGTGTTGTAGTACCCATGCTGCAGATGGATACAGGCTGGCAAGGAGAGATTAAGTGACTTGCCCAAAGTCATACAAGTCAGTGGCAAATCTGAGACTAGAATTCAGAAATCTTGACTCCCAGGCCCCTGTACTAAACATTAAACAATGCTGCTTCCCACGACTGTTAGAGAGGGCACCAGTTCAATCTCCTGTACTTGCTGGGGTTATGAAATTCACCCTTTGCAAAGGACGCTGCACCTCTTCATTCTAAGGGCTTATGTGACATTTAAGTAGTATCTTGGACGTGGGTTGGCTCACAGCACAGTGGGGAATTTCATCCTTATAACATACATATAAGGCTGAGGAAGATTTGTTTGGATCTAGGCTTGTACATGGTACACTATAGCAGTTATAGCCTGAATGGGATAGATGAGGTCAAATGCATCCTGGACTAACTCCACTGAGTTCAGGTGTGTTACACTAGTAACAGGAATTTAATACAATCATGCCCTGCTCAATCAGGTTGTGATGAAAAGAAGCAGGACCAGGAGCCAGTGTTGTGTCGATCCCAATGCTGTTTGGTTTGAGGGTTTCGGACCCGGAATTTCCCAGCTGTCCCAGTTCTGTTTAGCACCAGCAAAAGGACATAAGCAGTGTGACATCCAGGATCAGTTCAAGCATCAGGTGACTTGCTCATTAATTTCATATATAAATAATGTTCCTGCTTTTAAAACGGCCAGGGTAATTAAACACACAGTAAAAGGGGACAGACAGACAGAGGAAAAATGTTTTCAGAGACCATGTCATGGGAACAAAATAAAATACAAAATTTAAAAACCCATATAGTGGGAATGTAACAACCCACTCGCAAGGGTCATCAGCAGGGACTGAGATCTTCAGTATTACAGCACAACTGGTGACTCCGCTCAGGATAACAAACTGCTATCCAAACTGGAACCACCTATCCATCACTGAAATGCAGCCACCTCTGAAGGCAACTCAGCATCTTTTAAATGGTGCACAGCAACACTATATGGCCTAACACAGCAAAGCACTGGAGCATATGCTAGGTTCAGCCCATAATAAAAATATTGGCCATTTGCAAATATACAATTCCCTCTCTAAATGTTGAAAGAGTTTGGTTCCGGCCCACCTCTGGTCAGAAGGAGCTGGGTAGATATGTGTTAAAGGGACACTAGACAGATAATTGTTTTTATTCCTTACCTGTGTTATTACCAGCACCTCAAATAATTAACTGGAGGAGCTGATAAAACCCAATTTACTCTTAACGTCTTGCCATGTTTGTTTGGGTTTTTTGCATTTCGCTCAGCTGGCGGGAGAATCTAACATGGTTCATTGCACTTTCTGTTCCTCATCAGTTTCATCTCCACAACCCAGGGCATTGAGATAACACTGTTGAGTTCGTTGCTGGTGGAGAATATTTAAATTTTAAAAAAACCCAAAACCCAGGTATTAATGAAAGATTATTATTGCTATTATTATTATTCTAGTCATGGTATGTTTGGCAAAAATCCTTAGAGCGTGAAATTTGGGGCCTAAACTGGTTGATAATGCAAAACGTAGATTTATATATAGCATCTTTAATACAAAATGTTCTGCATATAAAAATGCATTGTCAAGTTGATGACAGCCTGAGACCACCGCCTATCATGCTGACCAATACTGTTTCATTGTTTCCTTGTACTCCCCTGTCTGGCTGGCTCCATCTGTTGTCACAGTACGTGGTTATTTAAGAATTAGCCGAGTTACTTCAAAATAAAACTGATTCAGTCCACACGACCAAACCAGTTTTTTCGATTTAAAGGGCTCTTTAATCCGATTTCTGTACTCCATCTCGGCAAGTGGAGTAGTGCTAAAATCAAGATTGCAGTTCCGGGTTACAGGTACTGTGGACGCAATTCGATGATATTGGCCTCTGGGAGCTATCACAGAATGCTCCCTTGTGACCGCTCTGGACAACACTCTGAACTCCGATGCACTAGCCAGGTAGGCAGTAAAAGCCCCGGGAACTTTTGAATTTCCTGTTTGGTCACCATCAGCACAGGTGATCATCAGCACAGTCCACCATCACCGGCGACCATGCAGAGTCCACCATCACAGGAGACCACGCAGTTCTGGATTCGCAGACGAGCTCCAGCATGGTCCGAATGGGAGGTACTGGATCTCATTGCATGTTGGGAAGATGAATCTGTTATGGCAGAACTATGTTTAAAAAAAAAGAAACACAAATACCTACACTAAAGTCTCCAGGGCCATGATGGAAAGAGGCTACTCCAGGGACACAGAGCAGTGTCATACAAAAATCAAGAAGCTCAGGCAAGCGTACCAAAAAGCCAGGGAGGTGAACGGGTGCTCTGGATCACAGCCCCATACATGCTGCTTCTACCGTGAGCTGCATGCAATTATAGGGGGCTGACGCCACCACTACCCCACCACTGTCCATGGACACCTGCAAGGGGGGAGTTGCATGGAGTGAGGAGGATGAGTTTTTGGAGGACGAAGAGGCGGCGGCGGAGGAGGAGGACAGTGCACAGGCAGCAAGTGGGGAATCTGTTTTCCCCCTTAGCCGGGAACTATTCTTGACGCTGGAGCAAATAGCCTCCCCCCACTCCCAAGGTGGGCTCCCAGACCATGACCCTGGAGAAGGCACTTCTGGTGAGTGAGAGCTTGATCAGAGCCACGCGGTTGGGGGTGGGGGTTGGGGGGAAACCCAGCCACGCTGGGCTGTTCACGTTTGGTTTAAAGGGCTCATCCCGGTTCAGAGCCTCATCGGAGCCACGCTGGGCTGTTTGCGTTTAGTTTAAAGGGCTCATCCCTGCTCAGAGCCTCATCGGAGCCACATGGTGTGTGTGTGCGGGGGGGAGGGTGTTGTGTGAAGCGATCATCCCAGAGAGCCTGCAGGCCCTCCTTTTATATGGCAAGCCCACCAGGCATTGCTTGCTATGGGAAGGGGGCCCGGCAGTTTGAAAGCATCGAAATGAATGCAGAAGAAGCAGAACACTGCGTGCCCCTAGGGCTGCCTGCAAGCTGAATTCTGTTGCCCGGCCGCATGTGATGGCTTACTCACACCAAAGCGGCTGGCACTTCAGTATAAGAGGCAAAATGAGACCTTGTACAGAAAGAACATGTGCTGTGTACTACGAATTGCCTGTTTCACTGAGAAAGAGTGTCCCCTTTGTTCTCTAAAATGTATCTTTTAAAATACTACCCTCCCTTTTTCTCCTCCCACAGCAGGTGCAAATGTTTCAATCCAGCCCTTATCTGCTCCGTCCCAAAGGCTGGTCCAGATTAGAAGGCGGAAAAAACAAACTTGGGACGACATGTTTGCCGAGCTCATGCAGTCCTCCCGCACTGATAGGGCCCAGCTGAATGCGTGGAGGCAAACAATTGCACGGTGTAAAGCATTGCATGAATACAAAGAGAGGAGGCACGTGCGCGATGAGAGCAGGCAGGATGCTATGGGCAAGCTCATGGGGGAGCAAACTGGTATGCTCCGCTGTATGGTGGATCTAATGCGGGAAAGGCAGCAAGACCACAGACTGCCGCTGCAGCCTCTGAATAACCGCCCTCCCTTCTCCCCAAGTTCCATAGCCTCCTCACCCAGACGCCCAAGAACACAGTGGGAGAAGGCTACGGGGACCCACACAGTCAACCCCAGAGGATTGCACAAGCAGCTGAAAGCTGGCATATCCTAAATTTTCATTTGGTTTCTGGACTTGTCCTTCCCTCCTTCTCCAACCCCCTAACCCTGTCTAGCTTCCGATTTCTCTCAATGTTTTGTGCAACAAATAATAAAGAACGTTTTTTAAACAATTATGACTTTATTTCCTTTCATATATATAGGGGGTGGGTAACTTTAAGAGAAACAAACACAACTGTCAAACCGTACCCTGGCCAGTCATGAAACTGGCTTTAAAAGCTTCTCTGATGTGCAGCGCGCCCTGCTGTGCTCTTCTAATTGCCCTGTTGTCTGGCTGTGCGAAACTGGCCACCTGGTGAGTTGCCTCAACCTCCCACCCCACCATAAATGTCTCCCCCTTACTCTCACAGATATTGTGAAGCACACAACAAGCAGCAATTACAATTGGAATATTGGTTGTGCTGAGATCTAACTGAGTCAGTAAACTGCACCAGCGTGCTTTCAAACATCCAAACGCACATTCTACCACCATTCTGCACTTGCTCAGCCTATAGTTGAACTGCTCCTTACTACTGTCCAGGGTGTCTGTGTATGACTTCATGAGCCATAGCATTAAGGGGTAGGCTGGGTCCCCAAGGATACTATAGGCATTTCAACTTCCCCAACAGTAATTTTCTGGTCTGGGAAGTAAGTTCCTTTCTGCAGCTGTTCAAACAGACCAGAGTTCCTGAAGATGCGAGCGTCATGTACCTTTCCTGGCCATCTCACGTTGATGTTGGTGAAACGTCCCTTGTGATCCACCAATGCTTGCAGCACCATGGAAAAGTACCCCTTGCTGTTTATGTACTGGCCGCCCCGTGTTCTGGGGCCAAGATAGGGATATGTGTTCCGTCTTTCGCCTTGCCGCAGTTAGGGAACCCCAGCGCATTAAAGCCATCCACAATGGTCTGCACATTTCCCAAAGTCACTACCCTTGATAGCAGCTGGTCAATGATTCACATTGGCTACTTGCAGCACAGCAGCCCCCACAGTAGATCTGCCCACTCCAAACTGATTCCCAACTGACGGGTAGCTGAACTGTCGGGCATTGCAAGCTTCCACAGGGCTATGTCAACTTGCTTCTCAACTGTGAGGGCTGCCCTCATTTTGATGTCTTTGCGCTTCAGGGCAGGGGACAGCAAGTCACAAAGTTCCATGAAAGTGGCCCTAAGCATACGAAAGTTTCTCAGCCACTGGGAATCATCCCATACCTGCAACACTATGTGGTCCCACCAGTCTGTGCTTGTTTGCTGGGCCCAGAATCGGCATTCCATGGCATGAACCTGGCCCAACACCACCATGATGTCCCAATCGCCACATGCCGTGCTTCTAGGAACTTCTATGTCCATGTCCTCATCACTATCGTAATCGCGCTGTTGTCGCTTCCTTGCCTGGTTTTGCAGGTACTGCACATACTGCTGGATAATGCGCGAGGTATTTACAGTGGTCAAAACTGCAGCGGAGATCTGAGCGGGCTCCATGGCTATGGCACCTCATGGGTAATCCTGGAAAAAGGGCGCGAAACGTAGGAGAGCAGAGTGGCAGCGGAAGAGGTGCTGTTCAGTTCACGGTAGCTGGAAAAAGGCGGAAAATGGTTGTGTTCTGTAGTTTTCACGGCAGTGGAAGCCCAGGACAGACAACATGGAGAAGCTCGGAAGCACGGCAATAGCAGGAGAGCAGCGTTGGCGGCGGAAGCTGTGCTGCTTGGTTCACAATGGCCGAGCAGAGTTGGCAGCGGAAGCATTTGATGAGGAAGAGAAAGAGTAGATAGTAGAGATTACATAGGAAGATGAGAGGAAATGAGAGGTGGATTCATAGTAGCAGGAGAGCAGCGGTGCACCGTCTGCTGAAAGCAGTATGGCGTCTGCACACCAAAAAGGCGCGAAACGATTGCCTGCTGTAGCTTTCACGGAGGGAGGAGCGACTGACGACACATACCCAGAAACACCCGCGAGAATGTTTTTGCCCCACCATGCACTGGGAGCTTAATGCAGAATTTCAATGGGCGGCGGGGACTGCAGGAACTGTGGGATAGCTACCCACAGCGCACCACTCCGACATTCGATGCTCGCCTTGGTACTGTGGACGCACTCCGCCAAATTAATGCACTTTAGTGGGGACACAGAAGACTGAATGTATAAAATAGCTTCCGAAAATTTGAATAGAATAATTTCGAAATAATTTCATACTGTAGATGTACCCTTAGATTGTTAGTTCTTTGTGGCAGGGCCAATAAGAACGGCCATACTGGTCTGACCAATGATCCATCTAGCCCTCAATTCTCTCCAAAAGTGACCAGTGCTAGAGCTTCAGGGGCATTGTACAGAACAGGGCAATTTTTGAGTGCTCCACCCCAGCCTTCCCCTCCCAGTTTCTGGCGGTCAAAGCTTTAGGGTCTCCCTGAGCATGGGGTTACATCCCTGACTGCCTGGGCTAATAGCCGTTGATCCTCCATGAACTTCCCTAATTCTTTTTTTAAAGCCAGTTCTACTTTTGGCCATGACAGCATCCCCTAGCAATGAGTTCCACAGGCTAATTGTGTGTTGTGTGAAAAAGTTTTTCCTCTTGCTTGTATTAAACCTGCAGCCTATTCATTTCATCAGATGACCCCTGGTTTTTGTACTGTGGGAAAGGATAAATAACAATTCTCTGTTCCCTTGTTCCACACCAGTCATGATTTTCTAGACCTCATTCATATCCCCACCCTTAGTCTTAACAGCCCTAATCTTTTTAGTTTCTCCCCATATGGAAGCTGTTCCAGACCCTGGATCCCTTCTCCTAACCTTTTCCAGTTCCATTATCTCCAGAACTGGAAACACTGCTCCAGGTGTGAGTGCAGCGGTGGCATTATGACCATCTTTTGGTTCTATGTTTATGCAGCAACTAGCACAATGGGGTCCTGGTCCATAGCTGGGCTCCTTGGCACTGCCATAAAACAAATAAATAACAGTACTAAGCTATGGTGAGAGAGTCACTATGCCCAGAATTTTTAAAGCAGCTCAGCACTCATTTAGGCACCTAAACAAAGGCAGAATCTTCAGAGGAGCTCAGGACCCACAGCCAAAAGTGTGGGTGCACACTGGCCACTCAGCCCTTTTGGAGAGCAGGCCAGAGGCATCCCAATGGGAGCTGCTGGATGCTGCAGACACTCAGAAGCCTCCTTGGAAGAGCTGGCCCTGTGAGCTCTAAGCAAAGGAGAAACCAAGTTTCCAGGTGGTATCTGAAGAGAGGTGGAGAGTGGATGAGGCAGAGGGCTACAGAGAAGCCGATCTAGATGGCAGGAGCTGTGGCAGAGAAGGCTCTGGCACCAGCATCTTAGACTATGTGGTGGGACACGGAAGAGGCTGATGTGAGGCATGGTAGAGGCAATGGAGCGGGGGACGGGGGCAGAGGCAAGGCCCATGACCTCAACTGAAGCAATGTCCTGGAGCATTTGGCCAATGTAGGGGGTCTGCCTGGGCGAGATCCTGAGATGGAAAGGGGGTGGGTGGAGCTTTCAGAGGATCAGGGACAGCGTGGCTGTTTCGGGAGGCCCTGTGAAGGATGCTCTCCCATTACTGGCACAGTCACAGCCCCTCCTCTGCTCTGACTCGGTTTGGTTTGGTTTGATTTGGTTTTACCCAAGGAGCGCCTCAGCTCCAGCGTCCTGCTGCTGAGAGCAGGGGACCTCCACTTAGCTAGCTTGTGGCAGATGCTCGGGGCTGATGGTGGAGGACAGGAATTACTGGGACCGAACGGAGATGGAAGGTGCAAGGAGAGGAGATTGCCATGGGAAGCAGTTTCAGTAACGTGAAAATGTCTCCAAAGTGCCTGGCAGGTGAGGCAAAGGTCGATGGAGGTGTCGAACCAGGAGCCAGAAGGAGATGCTGGCTGATCACAAGTTTGCTCTCCCAAACAGCAAGGAGCTTGTGTGTGCGTGTGTCTCCCTTCAGACTTACCACTCCTCTCTGTCAGCAGAACAGGCCAGGGGCTGCCGTCACAGCCTGTGCCCATGGCTTTCTCCTTGCCAGCTGGCAGGGGCAGGATGGGCAGAGGTGACTGCCTTGTTCTTGAGATGGAACGGCTAAATGTGACACCTCTGCAAACACAGAGGATGCAGTTTCCAGCGTCCATCAGCCAGGATAATCGAGGAGTTGTTGCTGTGAGAAAGGGACAGGCCCAATGGGTTACAGCTTCCAGGCCACCACAACTGACTCTGAGAGCAGCAAGGAGCAAAGTACAAATGCAATCCCCGCTTGCAATCTGTAGGGCCAGGTCCTGGCCTGATGTCGGTGGCGTCTCTCCAGTGACTGCGATGCAGCTGCATTGCCCCAGCTCTGAATCCACCCCCTAAGCTCTTCATTCTTGCCTGAGAACAGGGCAGCATTTTAGGATGCAGGAGTAGGTGCTACTGCGTCCTTGGGTGTCAATGATTTTATCTGGAGCAGAATCAGCCAGGGAGGGCAAAATTGATTGTTATTTATTTGTATTGCCTAGTGCCTAGGGGCCGTGGTCATGGCCCAGAACCTGCTGCTGCTAGGTGCTGTACAAACACAGCTTCCACTCTAAATAGGATAATCGAAATAGGCCTGGCTAAGCTGACCTTCTAAGGTTTGAAATACCCTGGCTCTCTGGAGCCATAGTGCGGAACTGTCTCCGGAGACAGACACACGCATTTCCACTCCATTTAATATGGGCGAGTTTTGCGAATGACACCAAAGATCTCATGTTACTGTGAGTAACAGCAAGAGGTTTGGAACATTCCTCTTTTCTCCGGGGCTACCTGTTGACCTCCTCCCCAGACACAGCTGCAATTCAGCTTATATTCATATGGTGTAGGAGAGAGAGAAAGAGACAGAAATCCATCTCCTATTTCTTGAGCATCTTTCATCCCAACGTGCAGGCCAAATTCTAAAATCCTTATTCAGATGTCACTTTGTCCTGGCTCCAGCAAAACTCCCACTGAACTCAAGCAGTTTATAAAGCACTTTGGGATGAAAGAGGCTATAGGAATGGGAGACGCTGTTTCCCTTAGGGTTTGCAGGGGGCAGCGGGGGATCTTTTGGGTTTATGTGTCAGCAATGGAGGACTGTGCATTTCTGCCATTAGCAAAGAGAGGCCCAGTTTTCTGCATGGATTCGTCTGTATCTCGGACTCGGCATGGTGCTAAAACCGGGGTTTTCTTTTGGCTACGGGGATGGGAATTAAAAATACATTTCTCGATCTCCCTGTGTCTGTTTCCACCACCACCTCTGCCTGCGCCAGACAGTGCAGGCTGCAGACACACTGTGTTGATGTGTAGGCGCGCAACTCTGTACGATTTCTGCTTCCTTGCCAAAACACCTCCTGCTGTTTATTTATTTATTTCTCGCTGATAACGGAGGGGATCGCATTTCCGGAAGAGCGCCAGCAGATGATATGAGCCCGGGACTGATACTGCCAGCAAGCCCCTGCCAGCCCTTTCTGCCGGAAAAATTTCATTTTTTCCAGGAGGAAGCCATGAGTGTGAAGTGGAATCCAAATCCGATTTCTCGGCACTTTTTGTTATCGCACAGCAGCCCACCAGGTGGGGCAATGGAGGGCGCTCACTCAGCTGCAACTCAGTGCCTTAATCCAATTTACAATTTCTCTCAGAGAGATAATTACAGCCCTGAAACCAGTTAGCGCTGTACAAAACAGCTCTCACACCAAAGACCTGAGCCTGTCTTTCAAATTTCCACCTAAAGTGTCAGGGATTCTTAGGGGGCTGGGTAAGATTTGAGCTAAGCCATTGTGAAAAGGCAAGTGTGTAGCCAGTGACCCCGCACCCATGTCTTCTTCCCCCGCCCCACACAACCACAGCCACCAACTCTCCAAGGCCAGAAGGAAATGAAAGTGCCTACTTTTAACACAGAGCTTTTCCAGCCCTGGATGGCAGGGCCGTAAAGGATCACCACATCAGGATGCAGCAGGTCCACAGAGCAGCTGTTCTGGGAAGATGGATGCAGGTAGTGAGCAGCACATTAAGCCCGAGAGCTAGATCCTGATCTCTGCCACACTGGTGTGGAGTCTGGAGTGATGCCTTTTTCGGCAATGGAATTTGACACTAGTGTGGCCAAAATCTGGCCCTGAGTATGTAAGTCGTGCAGCATGCAAATAGCTATATGAGTTGGGGCAAAGGGAATGGCAAAGACGAGAGCTAGGGCTGCCTAGTGGTGGGGAAAGGGAGCTGCTCAGGTGACCCGTCGGCCAGTGTGTGTTCTGGGTGCCCTGCTGTGCCCGAGCCACAGGCTGTCACAGCCCCAGCAAGACAGACTGGCTCTTCAGCCCAAGCTGTGGAGATCCTCAGTTCACCTCCCGCTGTGTCAGCCTTCGCACAGCAGAGGCAAGCCAATGCTTGCCCACCCTGCCCCCTCACTGGGTCCCAGGAGGACCAGATCTGCGGGGGGGCGGGGGGGGAAGGGGTTCAGGTATAGGGCTCATTTTGGCCCCAAAACAGGAGAGCACTTAAGCACGTACCTAATGTTATGCACATGACTGAGTCCCATTAACTTCAAAGAAGCACCTCAGCATGGGCTGGAGAGCTCTGCTCATCAGGATGGTTTTGTGACTCCGGGTCTGAGCCCTGGCCCCATCAGGCTGCGATGGCCTGTAAGCTGAGGCCAGGGGGGTTGGAGACAGAGGAATCCACCCACTAGGAACTGAGCCCAGCCCCACCAACTCCTCTCTTCCTCCCAGTGGGCCTTGTGATCACCCTGAGCACCTGAACAGGGTTATCAGCGGCGAACAAGCTCTCCTCTCTGCTCAGACGCGGGACATGCTACTTCAGCTCTGCGGCTATTTTGTTCTTTGGGGTTGTTATTTTAGGAAAGCAGAGCTGGAAGGACGGGGCCTCACTGTTCAGGTCCTGAATGTGGTGAGGCGATGGGTCAGCCTCCACTCTGGCACAAGGGGGTTCTACTGGAGCGTTGGCTTCTGAGAATGCTTTGTTCCCAGTTCTCACAAACTTTGCCCTACTTGCTGATACTGTCATTGACCACAGTTGACAGCATAGCACCAGATCTTGGAGCGCCTGGGGGGGTCTTTGAGGTAGCCTAGGTCCTGTCCACTGAGGGTTTCATTCCTGACTAGGAACTGGATTCAGGACTTGACGGGGAGACAGTGATGGAGTGAATAGTAGGTAGGGACTTAAATTCCCAGAGATGGCACATCACTGTAAGGAAGGCCGGAGGAGAGCAATGTATGGATTGCTGTGGTCAGAGCCTCATTTCTCAGGATGCCTCCTGCCCAGCTGAAAGTGGAATGAGGCATTTTTAGAAGCCAGGGCTAACTGGGTGTCAACCAGCATTAAAGAATCCAGGATGTTCCACAGATGAAAGCCAGCGGCCGGCAGATGCCCCCAATAGCAGGAGATATCATGGTACTGGCCAATTTCTCAGAATATTTTCCTTCTTCCCACCAACGTGGCTCCATCATCCCTGGCTTGCATGTCAGCCAGCTCCTCTTCACCCAGACACAGAGACACCTGGCCAGGGGTGTTAGCTGCAGTGGCCGAGAGGAGCCAATGAGCTGGGTACCTTGCTGACATAGGAGTCCATGTTGTCTCATCCTATCTCCCAGTGGTTTTATATAGCCCCTGAGCAGTCATCAGACCCATTGAAAAGCAGTAGCAACCTGAAGGGAGGTTCAGTGGTTTGAGAGCCATCCAGCCTCTTTTCAGAACTAAGAGAGAGTTAAGAGAAGGGAAGTAACCCGATAGGAATGAGGACAGCCAACACCCAGCAGCTACAAGTGCTCAGGCACTGAGTTACTACTCCCAAGAGCTCCCCAATCCAGGAGCCTTGTGGTCTAAGATTTACAAAGCCACATAGGGGACCTGGAGGCCAGTTCCCATTAATCGGCATGGGAACTAAGCATCCAACCCCACAGGCAGCTTTGAAAGTGTCAGCTTGAATGCATGCATCCTTGTGTGTCCGGTCACTGAGCATGGTCTGAAGAGAAGCATTAGTGGTGGGAGGTTCTCCAGAATTTCAGAGGTTTGGTTCCTGTAAGAGAAGCAGCTGGACAGATGCTTATTGGAGCCTTTTCCTGAATGACCAAACCTCATGAATGGGGCTGGCTCTCTCACACAAATTACCAGTTCTGTCAGCTTCCAGGCAGACCAAAAATACCATCAGAACAGTCTTCCTTGGAGTACTACAGGGTTTCTGCTTCCAGCCCTGGGAAGAACTCAGCCCCTAGGAGCCCTGGCTCCACATGACAATGACAATAATAACAACCTTTGAAAAATTTAACAACTTTTTTTAAATCTCAAAATATTTTACTTCAGGTTTTGAGCAAAAGCTTGGATGCCAATGTGGGCTAGTGGACAGGGCACTGGACTGGGACTCAGGAGCCATGGCTCATATTCCCAGATCTACCACTGAGCTGCTGGCTGATCTTGGACAAGTCATGTCATCTCTCTTTTGCTTTTTTCTTCTTGCTCCCTTTGTAGAGTGTAAGCAGTTCAGGGCAGGGACTGTCACTATGTGATTGTAGAGTGTCCAGTGGACTGAGGCTGTGTTGGGTTACTGGGATATAACCAATAATATTTGATCAGAACTGCTTCACATACACCTAGCCGACCCCTTGGGTCACAGTTGATCCCTTGAGGTCCAATCTGTCTCCACTGTGTAGTTTTAAATTGCCCAGGAGGGAAGGTAGGGAGACCATGGAGGTCATGAACAAAGAGGGACCCAATTCAGAACACCCTTAACCTTCAGAAAGTTTGGATTGACATCTAATCTATGCAGCTCAGGCCCAGCTCTAGTCATCAGAATTCACAAACCGTTTGCCAGAGGCTAATGCATGCAAATAGGTTTCTGAACCATTTGCCCAATTTGGTGGCTCGTCCTCCCAGCATGACCTGCAGTCTGAGGACATTAAGCACATGCCAAAACAGCCACTTTCTCTATTTCCTAGGAGTGAAATAGCGTCTAATCCTCTTTCCTTCTTCCTCCCATTCAAATCAAACAGGTGGGTCCATTTTTTTTTATACCAGCCTTCCCTTCATTTTGGCTCATGGCTTCTAAATTAATTCTCAAGCCCTGGAACTCACCTTTCCCATCAGCTTGCCCTGAGATGAGGGTGTGGTTAAAAGGTCCCTGGAGCTTTCCTTACCATCAGTCACAGGGGCAAGACAGCCAGCTCTGGCAAGCGTGAGCGATAGCTCAAAGGGATGCTTCCTCTAGTGCAGGGGTTCTCAAACGGGGGGTTGTTAATCACCCCTCAAGGGGTTGCAAGCTGTCAGCATCCACACCCAAGCCCCACTTCACCTCCAGCATTTACAACAGTGTTAAATGTAAAAAAAGTGTTCTTAATTTATAAGCGGGGGGTCACACTCAGAGGCTTGCTGCATGAAAGGGGGTCACCAGTACAAAAGTTTAAGAACCACTGCTCTAGTGCTTCAAGACACTAGCATGGTTTTCACTCATTCAGTGCCCACCATAAGCAGCTGTCCTTTGAGTGTGTAATACCGATATTTTATAGGGTACCTTTCAGCAGGCACAAGCCCAAGGCACTTTACAAGCAAATTCTGCTTATATGAAAGTTGTTGGAGCCAGCTGAAGCCGTCCCATGATCTACAGTTATACAAAATCCTGTTTTATTTTCTGTCTGAATTTGGGATGTCACCAAGATTTGGATATTCAGGGCTGGCAAGTCTGGATTTCCCAGTATATAAGGGATCACTTCATCCATCGTTGTAATGCAGTCACCTCTGGGCTGGAATGGTGCCGCTGTCTAACAGCACAGAGAAGTGTTCCTCCAAAGTTCTGCAGAGAAGCGAAGAACATGGGGCCAGATCATCAGGTGGGCAGAAGTCAACGGATGGATTTACAGCAGCTTGGGATCTGGTGCAAATCCTTCATCTGAAAGCACAGAGGAATATGAGGTACACAGAATGAACCAAGCTGATCTTCACAAGAGCCCCAGGATTAAAAGCACCTGGAGTTCATTAATGAACCCACATGTCTAGTTAAAGTTTAATTGGCAGCAGAATGGCACCTAACACCAAACTAAAGCACAGGACAGCTTCACAGGGAAGAGCAGCAGCTGCCTTATCTCCAGATGTGAGTGCTGCATTCCTTCACAGTGATGCTCAGCTTGTGACGAGCGCTTGACTATTTCGGTTGCTTTATGATCACCTGCATCCCTCAGAAGGTGAATTCCTGTTCCTAAATTTAATGTAGACACAATTCAGCACAGTGAATGCTGTGCAGCTGATTCAGAACTAAAACCTGCTATTGCCTTGGTATTTAATAGGGTAGGTAAAATACACTTCCCAAAGCGTCTCTTCTAGACTGGTTTTCTTTCACTGAGCTGGAGAGAGTCAATAAGATGGTTGTGCCAATTGACCCATTAGATTTCATGACAATATCATGCTTCCTTATAGATGATCTGAGATAATGATCCTTAAACACTGAATTAAACACTAAATCCCTGAAAACTTCTTCAATGGCTGAAGGAACATGGGCTCTTATGCTCATATAAATATGTACTTTACTATAGGGGCCAGATCCTCAGCTGGTGTAGATAAAGATAGCTCCAGTGAAGCCCAGGGAATTATGCCAATTATGCCAGTAAAGTACCTGGCCCTGTATTTCACTTTTGGCAGGTTTTCATGGCATGATCCGGGTACCCCCGGGGCTACAGGTGTTGGCTAGTTCACCATTCCTTGGTAACTATCTAATTAGCAATAGCAGGAATTGGCAAGTCACTGTCATGGTTGTACAATGTAGATTCTAAGTCTGGTCAGACCATGCTATTGACAGGAGAAGGCAGTAACCTGTGATCGTATCAAATGCTATTGTGTCAGTCATATGTTAACAAAGGGAAAGACCAAGAACTATGCAGAATCCACAGGCTCATTCTACAGCTGATTTCTTCTATTAGTTCTTGGCCAACTCCTAGATAGACAACTCAAAAGAGTGATCATAATTAATACACTAGGACCAGCATTGGCTGCCAGAAGGGTCTTAAATAAAATTGACTCTGCCCAATGCACTGCACTGGAGGGTGTTTGAGATGCTTAGAAATCTTTCAACAGGGTAGAAAGAATCAAGGGGGAGATTTTCACAAGAGCCTAAGAAATTTAGGAGCACTGAGTCAATGAGACGTGTGTTCCTCAGGCACTTCTGAAAATGTGTCTGCAAAAGAATTGCTTCCAATCTGATCCATGGAAAGTAATTACCCTGCCAGCAGATCAGGGCCAGTAGGAAACGCTGCTGGATGAGTGAGTGTTAATTAGTAGAGATACATAAGCTCTGAAACCAAACTCCACTTACAGACATGGCAACATGAAAAAGGACATTCAAACCTGAGCAAAGACTAGCCTGCCTTTGACAAAACTCCCAGTGAAATTTCAATATGCCCCAGCAAGCACTCAGCAGAGAGGCAGTATAAATCCACATATAGGAAACTGGATTGGACTCAGGAGATGCAAATTCTATCTCCTGCTCTTACACTGACCTACTGTATGGCCTTGGGCAAGTCACTTCATCTCTCAGTACCTCTGTTTCCCCCCCCACCCGTTGTCAAATGGGATTATAACATCTTCAGCGCAGGAATTGTCTTTTGCTATGTGGACAGAGTGCCCAGCACAAGGCAACCTTGATCTGAATTGTGACTACTAGGAACAAAAAGTAATATAAATAACTATTATAATATACTAGAGAGTTCACTTCATCCCATGTTAGGCAGATTCTGGAGGCCTTGAGCCTCAAAAGTGCCACTAAAGTCTGAAGGTTTCGAGGTAAGAACCAGGACCCGAGGATTAGGTTCAGGGACTTGGACCAGTGCTGAGTGGATGCAAAGCTAGACAAATTGGATCATACAGGGTGAAAATATTCTCAAATGCTCAAGCCAGGTAACGTTTTAGTCCCACCCCTTCTAGGGTAACAAGAAATCCAACAAATAGGAGTTCATTGTCATAAAAAGTCTCCTGCCCTGACTCTGGGCCCATGGTCCTCACACCCTTCTGCCAGGGATTTCAGCTGTCTTCAGCCCCTTCTCCAGGGCCTCAGATCACTTTCCCCTGTGGCTGGTGGGGGGACCCAGGCCCTCCCACTACACCGGGTTCCAGTCCAGGGCCCTATAACCAGCAGCCAAGATCTGCTCCATCAGATGCCTTGCTGCTGCCTGCCTGTACCCCTTCCTACTGCTGCTTGTCAGCAGGCCTCTCCAAGGCCTCCCTTCTCTCAGGGCCAGGACACCTCCTGGGCTCTTGGCAGACCAATGAAAGGTTGTGTCATCACCTGCCGTGCATCCCTGGGTGCTTTAAATGCTCTGCTGCTCTGGCTCACAGCCTGGACACAATAGCCAGCACACAAGCATGGATTGAGTGTCTGTGATAAGCAGCCCTGACGCACCACCTCTGACTCCAGCAGCCTGCTTGTTACGCCCCATTCGTGCTCTGGTTACACCTGGCAAAACGACCCCAGCACCCCCCCGAGAGTGATGTGAATTCAACACATTGAAGAAATTTGTTAGTCAAATCTACTGGGAGTACTGGGTACTTCTGACACAGATGTTTGATACCTTCACTGACTTTGGAACTTGAAATGTTAGGTGAAAAGTTTGTCAGTACACTAAAGGTTTTGACAATATTTTTGTAAGCCTCGATCCGATGTTCTAATGAATTCTTCAGTTTGTTGAGGATTGTGATGAAGGTATTAACTCTGACGGCCTCCTTGTCACTGAATGAGTGGGAAGTTGCATCATCGCATGTCTTCTGTCTTTTGCAGCAATGTTTTGGCTGACTTATACTCCTGGTTAGCAGTCCTTGCAGCCACCTGAATTTCATACTCATCAAAACGATCCCGCATTTGGTGAAGAACATTTCCAAGTCTTCTCATTAGGTTTACAGCAATAAAAAGGTCAATTTGACCACTTTGCAAGCTTGGACTGCACCTGCTGAATGGCTCAAGTATATGATTCTGACCTCACACAAAATACCAGTTTCCAAAGTGCATATTGCGTCACTCAGGATCGTCACATCTTTTCTTGTTGCTGATTTTTGAGATTCATCTTCCCTGACGCTCTCTAGCACTTTAAGGATGTTGGGTTATCTCAGAACAACTGTATTCACAGCTTCAGTGTTGGCATGCCATTGTGTCCCTGAGAGTGATTTGGGCACTAGGCATCCCTTTGGTAGTGAATCTCTAAGAATCATCCAATGACCGGTTGATGCAGAGAAAAAAATTGTACAATTCTTGGACAAATCCAAAAAAAAAAAAAAAAAAACCCTAAACAAAAACACAATAATCCATGGCAGACTGGCCAACAAGGTTGAGTGAGTGTGCAGCATATGTTATGTAATCAGCCAAAGCATTACACTCCTTTATCTTTGCCTGCATCCCTGAATATTTGCCACTCATATTACTTGCATTGTCATAGCTTTGGCCACGACAAAGGCTGATGTCAATCCCATTTTCGGTGAGGAAATCAAGTACGTATGAGGCAAGTTTCTCCTCTGTGTGGCTGGTGATGTTTAAGAAGGTCATGAAATGCTCCACTTGTCCACTGGGTAGCACATAACACAAGATGACAGTCAGCTGATCTACTTGTGACACATCTGGTGTTGAGTTGATGGACACTGAAAAATATCCCACATCTTTGATCTCATCTACAATGGCTGATAGTGTCATTTTTGCCAGCAGTGGAATGAATTCATTTCAAATAGTCTTTGATAGATATGATGTATGGCCTTTTCCATGATTTGCATGTTCATTGATGTGCTGAGCTAAGAAAGGGTCATACTTAGTGATTAGCTCTAGAATGCCAAGGTAATTGCCATTGTGTTTCTATCCAACAGTCTCACCTGAGCCACGGAATGGCAGACCACGCTCAGCGAGAAAAGCTATGGCTTCAACTATGCGTCTGAGAACCTTCCAATGAGCACACGCTTCCAAAAACTGGTTTTCCATTTGGGTATCAATTCTGCCTCTAACTTTCTTTTGGGCGTGGTAGCTGCTAACTGACAATGTATACTGCTCACTCATTGCGTGACTGGTAATGTATGCAGTATTCTTCCAATCACTGAAGCCTTTGCAGAACATTCCCTGTTTTTTTTGGTATCAGAAAACAGGAGGCAATAAAAACAGTACACTTTCTTCTTAGAAGGTGAATAGCTGAGCCATTCTCACTTGCCAATCTGGCTTCTTGCTTGCCAATATTGTTAGGCTTCACATATTCAAACATCGATTTGCTCAGATAAAAATTCTGATTGATGTACTCTCGCTTTGTCAATGAAAAGTCAGCATCTAGATTCTGGTATTTCTGTGGACCCTTCTCAGTCCAATACGCAATGAGATCTTGAGAAGTCATGTCCCACGTGCCTGGGTCACTAGAGAAGGATATTTTTGTATTACTATCACTGAGGAAGTCTTCAGAGGAGTGGGGTGAGATTGCAGCTAGAGAAGACACAGGAGGCTGCTCCTTCTCATCAGGTGCAGACACAGCAGGTTCACTTGGGCTGGTATTCGCCTGGACTTCCTCACCACCAGACTTAGTAGGAGGAAAAACGTTAGGAGCGAAGGAGTACCTTTCATAGAATCATAGAATATCAGGGTTGGAAGGGACCTCAGGAGGTCATCTAGTCCAACCCCCTGCTCAAAGCAGGACCAATCCCCAACTAAATCATCCCAGCCAGGGCTTTGTCAAGCCTGACCTTCAAAACTTCTAAGGAAGGAGATTCCACCATTTCCCTAAGTAACCCATTCCAGTATTTCGCTACCCTCCTAGTGAAAAAGTTTTTCCTAATATCCAACCTAAACCTCCCCCACTGCAACTTGAGACCATTACTTCTCGTTCTGTCATATGCTACCACTGAGAACAGTCTAGATCCATCCTCTTTGGAACCCCCTTTCAGGTAGTTGAAAGCAGCTATCAAATCCCCCATCAGTCGTCTCTTCCGCAGACTAAACAATACCAGTTCCCTCAGCCTCTGCTCATAAGTCATGTGTTCCAGTCCCCTAATCATTTTTGTTGCCCTCCACTGGACGTTTTCCAATTTTTCCACATCCTTCTTGTAGTGTGGGGCCCAAAACTGGACACAGTATTCCAGATGAGGCCTCACCAATGTCGAATAGAGGGGAACGATCAAGTCCCTAGATCTGCTGGCAATGCCCCTACTTATACAGCCCAAAATGCCATTGGCCTTCTTGGCAACAACGGCACATAGTTGACTCATATCCAGCTTCTCGTCCACTGTAACCCCTAGATCCTTTTCTGCAGAACTGCTGCCTAGCCATTCGGTCCCTAGTCTGTAGCAGTGCATGGGATTCTTCCGTCCTAAGTGCAGGACTCTGCACTTGTCCTTGTTGAACTTCATCAGATTTCTTTTGGCCCAATCCTGCAATTTGTCTAGGGTCCTCTATATTCTATCCCTACCCTCCAGCATATCTACCTCTCCTCCCAATTTAGTGTCATCTGCAAACTTGCTGAGGGTGCAATCCACACCATCCTTCAGATCATTAATGAAGATGTTGAACAAAACCAGCCCCAGGACCGACCCTTGGGGCACTCCACTTGATACCGGCTGCCAACTAGACAAGGAGCCATTGATCACTACCCGTTGAGCCTGACAATCTAGCCAGCTTTATATCCACCTTATAGTCCATTCATCCAGCCCATACTTCTTTAACTTCCTGGCAAGAATACTGTGGGAGACCATGTCAAAAGCTTTGCTAAAGTCAAGGAACAACACGTCCATTGCTTTCCCCTCATCCACAGAGCCAGTTATCTTGTCATAGAAGGCAATTAGTCAGGCATGACTTGCCCTTGATGAATCCATGCTGACTGTTTCTGATCACTTTCCTCTCCTTTAAGTGCTTCAGAATTGATTCCTTGAGGACCTGCTCCATGATTTTTCCAGGGACTGAGGTGAGGCTCACTGGCCTGTAGTTCCCCGGATCCTCCTCCTTCCCTTTTTTAAAGATGGGAATTACATTAGCCTTTTTCCAGTCATCTGGGACCTCCCCCAATCGCCATGAGTTTTCAAAGATAATGGCCAATGGCTCTGCAATCACATCCACCAACTCCTTTAGCACTCTTGGATGCAGCGCATCTGGCCCCATGGACTTGTGCTTGTCCAGCTTTTCTAAATAGTCCCGAACCACTTCTTTGTCCACAGAGGGCTGGTCACCTTCTTCCCATGCTGTGCTGCCCAGTGCAGCAGTCTGGGAGCTGACCTTGTTCATGAAGACAGAGGCAAAAAAAAGCATTGAGTACATTAGCTTTTTCCACATCCTCTGTCACTAGGTTGCCTCCCTCATTCAGTAAGGGGCCCACACTTTCCTTGACTTTCTTCTTGTTGCTAACATACCTGAAGAAACCTTTCTTGTTACTCTTAACATCTCTTGCTAGCTGCAACTCCAGCTGTGATTTCGCCTTCCTGAGTTCACTCCTGCATGCCCAAGCAATATTTTTATACTTTCAGCACAACATTTGGTCTTTGCCGTCTTTCTTTGGCCTCCTTCAATTTCTGCCATCCTCCTTTCTTCAACATGGTTTCTATTGTCCAGTGTAGGCCTACTGTGTACAGAGTTCAATATTGCTTGGGCCCACAAATGCTTACTTAGCCCACAAAGACAAAATCACAACCACTATAAATTGAATTCACAGTCTTGATGGATTAATTTGTACACAGCAATATCTAATGAGACAAAACATTTCTGATGGCCCCATTACCATCGCTCAGCTGTTACTTCAATATGGAAGGGAGGGCCTACAGCAGGGCCTAAAAATAAGAAGGCCTAAGGCTATAGCCTTATTAGCCTATGGGTTAACCCGGCCCTGCCACTACCACATCCAGCCCTTTCCTGGGCCATTCAGAGGAATAATAAGGTGTTTGCTTCTCTAAGGAGACCAAATGCACAGCGTGTCCCCTTAACTGGGGTCAACAATCACTTGGATTCAGCCGCAGCACCGGGCTGGTTTCGATTCAAAGCCAAGCAAGCTTAATAACAAAAGGAGTGGGGATTTTAAGTGAGTTCAGGTATGAAGGGGAGAGTTAGACATGGCATGAAAAATGCTTTCCAGAAGCTCAGACTTAACACAAGAAGCCCCAGCCTTTGTTCCAGAGAGTTTCCCACCTTCCATCATGATGGCTGCATGCCCCCTGACAGGATCTACCACCAAGTCCAAAGAGCTCGGTTCCTTTGTCTTCTTAGGGGATGGCTTACTTGGGGCTCTCTGCCCCTCTCTTTTATAGCCAGGGACCCTCTGCAACTGATTCTGAAGTAAAGTTCATCCGGGCTGTGAAGAAGGTGGTATGGAGTCTGCTGGTGAAGGAGATTCCATGCTGACTTCTTTCCATGTCGGGTTTGCTAAAATCCAAAGGAATGACACCTGGCATGGTATTGCTAATCAACTCTGATGACACCTGACTGGAGGCGTCAGCCAGGCCCTGGGCTGGGAGAAACCCATCTGTCCATTCCCCAGGTGTGTCTGGTAAATGCCAGTTAGTTCACATTTCCTTCATCTTTATATGGTCCCTTGGCAGTTCCCTGGACATACACTAGGCAAGGACGGCAGTGACCAGTGTGCCCTCAGTGTGCCAATGACACCTTCCATCATGCACATCAGATCAAGCTGATGACACTAATGAACTGGGGCCCACTGAAATGGTCAGGCCAGCTGAAACGCAGGACCAGCTACCTAGGCCCTCTGGCACTGGGAGGCTGTTAGGGTCACAGCTCTTTCCCTGGAAGTCCATGCCTTGTCCTTTCATCAGGGCTCCTCACCACCAGAGCCTGCCCCACTCCCAGCAGCTGCTCCTGGTCTCTCCTGGTCTCCTGCCAAACTTCTCTACCCAGGAGAGCAGCTCAGAGCAAGCCCACATGCTCACTCCTCCCTTACTCCCAGAGAGGGGCTGCAAGACTCCTTCCCTCTAACCCATACCTGCAGCACACTTCCTCTCTTTATACTAACCACCCAGCTCCTCCCCAGCTGGGATTCATCTTTAATTTAGCCTGGCCCATCCTCCAGGGGAAGACAGGGGGTTAAGTGGGCTCTCAGGCCCACTGTAACCCTTTCAGAGCCAGAATGAGGTATATAGCCCATCACAGGGTTACTGCTGCTAGCTACATGCCTTCTCTGCAGATGGAATGGTCTAGGCACATCACACCAGACATAGGGATGGGGCATAAAACTTGGGGTGCACTTTCCCTGAAGAACATGAGCTGCCTCAAGAATAAGCCATCTGAGAAACACTGGGACTCCAGGAGCCATATGCTACGTCCCATGGCCCTGCACCTCGCACAGCCCCTCCCACCCGTGCCCAGGGCAAAGTGGGGGCATAACACACCTATTCTGAACTGCAATCACCACCCACCAGCTCAGCACTGGTGGGAACAGCCGCACAAGTGGCAGGGTGACAGTGGGGATTCCCCCCCCCCATGCTCACACTGGTGTAAATCAGGAGTACTCCATTGATAACAGTGGAGCTACACCTCAGGAAATTAGGGGTACAGTATGGATCCCAGGCCAGGAGCGGGTGGGTTAGACCCAGCGGTACTTTACGGATCCCAGGGTGGGAGTGGGTGGGATATACCCAGGGGTACAGTATGGATTCCAGGCCAGGAGCGGGTGGATGAGACCCAGGGGTACTGTACGGATCCCAGGGTGGGAGTGGGTGGGATATACCCCGGGGTACAGTATGGATCCCAGGCCAGGAGCGGGTGGGTGAGACCCAGGGGTACTGTACGGATCCCAGGGTGGGAGTGGGTGGGATATACCCAGGGGTACAGTATGGATCTCAGGGAGAGGAGCGGGGGGAAATGGGTTACAGCCAGGAATACAATATGGATCCCAGGCCGGAAGCAGGTGGGTTACAGCCAGGGGTCCAGTGTGCAGGTGGGTGGGTACAGTATAGAAATCCCAGCTGTTCTCCAATACTGGCATGAATCTTGTTGTGCTGTGTCCCTTTGCCAGACCATGCTGAGCGAGGAGAGCATTCAGACATACAGATACCCCAGTCGGCCCTGGACACCCTGCCTCCAGCATCCCCCTGCGGCACACATCAGTCTCCAACCCACGCAGTCACTGGGCCTGGGCTGGCTGGGTGGCTGCCGCCACGCTGGGTGGCTGGAGAGGTTCACACATTTCAGCAATTTGCCAGGCTGCGTGACAATTACTGCCACAGATGCTCCTGTGTCAATATGGGCTCTGCTCTCCGCTCTGGTACAGCAATGGGTGTGCCTGGCGCGAACGCCGCACGGCTCATTCCAGTAGAATTATGGGGTTGGGAGGAGGCCATTTTTGGATGGGATTGCTAGGGGATTGCAGCTTTCAGCCTCACCCCCGGCTTCTCCGCTCATCTCTCTAATGCAGTCCTGGCTTGCAGCTGGGCTCCCCTCATCCAGATCTGTCAGGGCTTCAGTGCTCCGTGCTAGCTTGGCCTTACTGCTTAGTCTGTGTTCATGTGTGACATGGGGCAGGGAGCTGCTGGGAGGGTGAGGTGCAACGTGGGGCAGGTGCTCAGGGTGAGGGGCACCTGCAATATGGGGAAGGTGCAATGTGGGGTAGGGGCATGTGCAATATGGAGCAGGGGCAGGTGCAATATGGAGCAGGGGCACAGGGTGAGGGGCACATGCAATGTGGGGCAGGTGCACGGGGAGAGGGGCACCTGCAATGTGGGGCAGGTGCAATGTGGGGTAGCAGCACCCGCAATGTGGGGCAGGTGCACGGGGAGAGGGGCACCTGCAATGTGAGGCATGTGCACAGGGTGGGGGTGTTGGGCTTTGTGAGTCCCCTTTGGTTCCCCAGATCACTAGTGTTCCGTCCACTGGTGCTGAGACCGTTCCCTGGACTTGTGGAACTGATCAGATGCAGCATTCATCACCTTACAGACAAACAGAGAAATGCTATTGGGCTGAGCAAAGGACCCCACAAGCTTAGCTACATAGAGATGTGCAGACTGTAACAAGGCACCTTCCACTGCATACAGGCCCCCTGTGTAACAAAGGGGCTCCTACAGGATCTTGGCCTAAACCAGGGGTGGCCAACTTGAGCCAGAGAAGGAGCCAGAATTTACCAATATACATTGCCAAAAAGCCACAGTAATACATCAGCAGCCCCCCATTAGCTTCCCCCCCACCCCAGCGCCTCCTGCCCACTGGCAGCCCCGCCAATCAGCGCCTCCCCCTCCCTCCCCTCTCCTCCTGATCATCTGTTTCGGAGGGGGAGGAGCGAGGGCACGGCAGGCTCAGGGGAGGGGGCGGGAAGGGGTGGAGTGGGGGCAGGGCCTGTGGCAGAGCCAGGGCTTGAGCAGTGAGCACCCCCCGGCACACTGGAGAGTTGGCACCTGTCGCTCCAGCCCCGGAGTCGCCACCTATACAAGGAGCCGCACATTAACTTCTGAAGAGCCACATGTGGCTCCGGAGCCAAAGGTTGGCCACCCCGGTCTAAACCTACATAGGCACTTACACAGCCTCACTGCTGGGGCGTGGGGGTGTTTAAAAGCCCGCAGCGGCCTTGTCTAGACCATGATAAAAGGGGTGTTGCCAGCTAACATGTTCTAGACACGGAGTCCAGCCACGGCAGCACGTACTGTACATGGGCTAGGCTGGGTTGGCTGAATCCGAGTTGCGCTGGGCCGCAACTGGAGCATCTTAGCACCTGCTAATGGCACCGGCTAGATCCTCTCGGCAGCGGTAACTGATGTCATGGACCCACAAGTGAGCCCAGCAAGAGCGCCACGCTGTGAAACCACCCTGGAGTAGAGTGGCTGGATTTGTCCCCCAGAGTGACTGCAGCAGCAGCTGAGGGTGATAACTCAAGCTGTGGCCTAGACTGCCAGCAACCTTGAGTTCAAAGACCCACCACCCTCAAATTCAGGGGTTTTAGGTGTGGACAGGGCTTGGGTTCTAACGCGAGTTAACTCTGCAGCAAAGACACCTCACGCATCTGACTTGCGCACACGAGACTTAAAACATGTTAGCCCGTGATCACCACATCTTTAAATCCTGGTCTAGACAAAGCCAGTGTTGGCCTAACTCTGCTCCCATTGAAATGAACCCTGGACCCATGTCCTGTGGAGAGATCAGTAAGTGGGAAAGAGCCACTTTCCAACCCCTGGCTTGCTTTATACCTCTCACACCTGCAGATGTCTCTAATACAGCCCTCAGAGATGACATTCCTGTCCCTTTAAATGCAGCACATTTAAAAAAAAAAAAACACAAAAACCACAACAACAACTGACAAGCTCCCTTGCTCTTAAAAGAGTGAGAAATTTTCATTGATTGATTTCTTCATGGCTTCTTAAACAGATAATTAATTCACCGTGAACCTGCGGCCACATCGTAGTGAGTCGTTAATATTGTAAATTCAGATATACTTCGATAACCACCTGACCCCACCATCACCCCGAAAACCAGATAGCTGTGCAGTGGGGGGTGGGGGGGCGGCAAATCGATTTTCGAAGACATGAAGGGATCACCCAGCAAAAGGAAGCTATTGATTCTCTCTTATAAGACACTGCTATAATATTTATTCTTTTGTAAACAGAATTAACCTGGCATCATGGGTCATTCCTATTGAACAGCACTCCTCTTGCATGCTCAGTAGTATAGATTGTATCAGATGAGGTGGAAACATCCAAACCATGCCACCTACCCCGTGCTACATCCCAGGGCCTGCTCATCTCAGGGCTGTTGGCGATCACCTAGACCACATGGCAACTGGCGTGTCCCAGCTGGCTTGGAGGCTCCTTCCTAGCTATCCACATTCATGGCTGCTAATATATACGTGTCCCCCACCGCATCAGAAGCCATGCGACATACAAGAATCTTCTCCCATCCTATGGCTGTTTCTATCTCTCCCACAACCCCGCCCCCATCCCCGAATCCACTCCTGTCCCAGGGCTGTTATCACTCATCTTCTCCACCAGAATCCCTTCCTGCCAACCCACAGTTCCCAGAAGCCCGAGACAGGTTGGATTGTGTGCTCAGACAGCATACAGGGCTGAGCAGGGGTGGGAGTAAGGGGCCACAATTGTACCGGGGGGCCTCAAACAATCCACACCCCTGAGTGACAGAGTTAAGTCAACATAACCCACAATGGGCAAATTCTTCCGCTGGCCTAGCTACGGCCTCTCAGGGCCGTACCAGGGTGTGCCAGGACAGGCGCAGATCACATTGCACTCCAGCAATTCACACTAGCATAAAGGACCCTTGGTGCCATGACAGTCCAGCGCCCTTGGGCTGTTCTTTCTTGAGCTAGGGGCCAGTTTGGCCTCTGTCCAGGCCCAGGATTGGAGAGGGAGGAAAGTGGCTTCACGCCACTGCCTCACCTATGCTCAGCTCGGTTTGCAGATGAAGCTTTAGCTCAGGGGTTCTCAAACGGGGGGTCGGGACCCCTTGCGGGGTCGTGAGTTTATTACATGGGGCGGGGGTTGTGAGCTGTCAGCCTCCACCCCAAACCCTGCTTTGCCTCCAGCATTTATAATGGTGTTAAATATAAAAACAAGTGTTTTTACTTTATAAGGAGGGTTGCACTCAGAGGCTTGCTATGTGAAAGGGGTCACCAGTCCAAAAGTCTGAGAACCACCGCTTTAGCCCCTAACAGGCTGACTGTGAAGCGCAAGCATGGCCGGTAGAGGGTGGGAGGAGGAGACAGTGGGGAATTGACACACATTGGAGAGGTCCTGCTAGCCCAGAAGCCGTGTTAGTTAGGAGAGACCTTTGTCCTTCTACACACAGGCCGCGGGAGGTTGCTGAGCCGCAGGTGACCCACTTCCATCTCTGACCTCTGGCTTCAGGGACTGCAGTGACTCCTTAGGGCAGGAGAGGGGGGCTTGTGGAACTCAACCTGGCCACGCAGGCTGCTGCGGGTGGGGGATGTGTGAGAGATGTCGAATAGCCCTCGGAACTGGCTCTCTCTGCTGCAGAGCTAGGCCAACGGTGGAGGGCTTCTGAAGATCCCACCTTCAGCTTAATCCAAGCCAACCCCCCTGGTGGAGCCAGTGAAATGCAGATGGGAGCTCTCAGGGTGGAATTCACCTTGTGCAGAAGCCCAATGCAAGACCTATACACCATGTAAAGCCCTTAATATAGGTGTAGTAGCATGGTCCAGTGTCAAGGGCATTAGCCTGCCACTCGGGGAACCCATATGTGACCTTGGGCCAGATTCTTAAAAGTTATTTAAGATTGCCAACCTCAGCATTGCAAAGCCAAGCCTAAATCTCCTCTTCACAAGGCTCTTAGGAAACGAAATACCATCAACTGTCAATGGGATTTTGGTTTCTAAATCTCTTTTGAAAAGGAGATGCAGGCTCCTAAAGCAATTAGGCGTTGCAGTGCTGAGTGCAGCAACACCTAGCTACCTTTCCAAATCTGGGCCTTCAGCTCAGTGTCTCATCTATTTAGATAGCAAGCTCTCCAGGGCAGGGATGGCCTCACACTCTATGTGTGTACAGAGCCCAGCACAATGGGGCCCTGATCTCCAGAGGGGCCAGTACATTTTCCAAAGTTGGCCCAAAAGAACGAGGAGCGAGAGCCCGCCCCAGCTGAGATGACTATGGTCAGTTCAGAAAGAAAACAGTAATAAGGATAACGTTTTTCTCTAAGAAGAAAGGTTATGGGCTAGTCTACATTAGAAGTGCTCACCTCTGGTGAAGCCACGCTATGCCAACGGGAGAGAGCTCTCCTGTCAGCATAATAAAACCACCTTTGTGAGCGTGTCGGCAGGACATGCTCTCCTGCAGCATTGCGCTGTCCACACCAGTGCTGAGGTCGGTGTAATTTACGTCACTCGGGGGGGGGGAGGCTTATTCACACCTCTAAGTGACTTACATTATACCAACATAACCCATAGTGTAGGCAAGCCCTGCTTGTGCCAGGGCCCCAGGAAATGAAATGCCTCACTAAAGTACCCAGCAGCCCTCTAGGTACTGAAAAATGTAAGTAAAAGGCCACAGGTTGGGGTGAGTGCACCAATAACATTTTAAAAGGCCAAGGAGAAGAGTAAATTCAGTGTCCTGAGTGCCCAGAGAGAGACCGTGCCAAAGGTTAAAGGGAAACAAATAGGCAACAGATAACTAAGCTGAGGAACTCACACGCTGCGGGATTATGGATTCATAGATTTTAAGGCCAAAAGGAACAATTATGGTCATCTAGTCTGACCTCCCTCATAACGCAGGCCAGAGGGCCTCATCCACTCACCTCTGCATTAAGAAACCATAAAATCATTGCTGATAAAGTTTGCAGATGACCCCAAAATTGGGGGAGTGGTATATAATGAAGAGAACGGGTCACTGATTCAGATGGATCTGGATTGCTTGGTAAGCAGTGTCCAAGGTGTATTTTAATACAGTTAAATGTAAATGCATACAGCTAGGAACAAAGAATGGAGGCCATATTTACAGGTTAGTAATGACTGAAAAGGAGTTGGAGTCATGGTGGAGAATAAGCTGAACATGAGCTCCCAGTGCGACGCTGTGGCCAAAAATGCTAACGTGATCCTCGGATACATGAACAGGAGAATCTCTAGTAGGAGCAAAGAGGTTTGTTTTAGAATCATAGAATATCAGGGTTGGAAGGGACCTCAGGAGGTCATCTAGTCCAACCCCCTGCTCAAAGCAGGACCAATCCCCAACTAAATCATCCCAGCCAGGGCTTTGTCAAGCCTGACCTTCAAAACTTCTAAGGAAGGAGATTCCACCATCTCCCTAAGTAACCCATTCCAGTATTTCGCCACCCTCCTAGTGAAAAAGTTTTTCCTAATATCCAACCTAAACCTCCCCCACTGCAACTTGATACCATTGCTCCTCATTCTGTTGTCTGGTACCACTGAGAACAGTCTAGATCCATCCTCTTTGGAACCCCATTTCAGATAGTTGAAAGCTGCTATCAAATCCCCCCTCATTCTTCTTTTCTGCAAACTAATAATCCCAGTTCCCTCAGCCTCTCCTCATAAGTGATGTGCTCCAGCCCCCTAATCATTTTCATTGCCCTTCACCGGACTCTTTCCAATTTTTCCACATCCTTCTTGTAGTGTGGGGCCCAAAACTGGACACAGTACTCCAGATAAGGCCTCACCAAAGGAGTGGAATGATCGAATAGAGAGGAATAATCACGTCCCTCGATCTGCTGGTAATGCCCCTACCTATACAGCCCAAAATGCTGTTAGCCTTCTTGGCAACAAGGCACACTATTGACTCATATCCTGCTTCTCATCTATCATAACCTCTAGGTCCTTTTCTGCAGAACTGCTGCCTAGCCACTTAGTCCCTAGTCTGTAGCAGTACATGGGATTCTTCCATCCTAAGTGCAGGACTCTGCACTTGTCCTTGTTGAACCTCATCGGATTTCTTTTGGCTCAATCCTCCAATTTGTCTAGATCTCTCTATATCCTATCCCTACCCTCCAGCGTATCTACCACTCCTCCCAGTTTAGTGTCATCCGCAAACTTACTGAGGGTGCAATCCACACCATCCTCCAGATCATTAATGAAGATGTTGAACAAAACCGGCCCCAGGACCGACCCTTGGGGCACTCCGCTTGATACCGGCTGCCAACTAGACACGGAGCCATTGATCACTACCCGTTGAGCCCGACAATCTAGCCAGCTTTCTATCCACCTTATAGACAAAGTTTTACTTCTATGTTTCGCACTGGTGCAACTGCTGCTGGAATCCTGTGTCCAGTTCTGATGCCCACAATTCAAGAACCCTAGACTAGACTAGAGCATATCTTTTAGAAAGACATCTAGTCTTGAAGCCCTCAAGTGATGGAGAATTCACCACATCCCTCAGTATGTTTATCCAGTGGTTAAGTGCATGCACTGCTAAAAATTTGTCTTTATTTCTGGGCTGAATTTGTCTAGCTTCAGCTTCCAACCATTGGAGTTTTTTTCCTGCTGAATTAAAGAGCTGTCTGCGCTCAGAAACTGCTTCCCCAGATCAGGAATGGCTGCTCTCTTTGCCCTATCAAGGCTAAAAAATTTGGTGAAATTCAAAAGAGGATTGGAATCAGCAGAGCAAAAGTTCATTTCTGGTAGAAGAGCATTGAAGAGCAGTCCCATTCAAATTAACCCTTATGTCAAGCTGAATTTGGCCCAACAATTATCTTATTTTTTTCAGGAATGTCCAAGGTACTGATCTTAGAAAGACTAACAATCCTCATGCTTCAGGGTACACTGTAAACTGATCAGTAGCTGGGGTCAGGAAGACATCTTCCCCATAGTAAAATATCAGAAAGTTAGCTGCATTAGGGATACACCTTCCTCTAAATTGAGGTATGCAGCATTCATCACTGTCAGAGAGTGAATACCAGGCCAGATGGAACTGTATCATCACAGCTCCCACAACAATGAATGGAAAGAAATGTGGGGCTACATATTAGACATGGAAAGGGCAGGACCGCAGGTGGAGAGAATGAGGAGCCAGCTGTCTGGAGATAAAGGGAACTATCATATAGGGTCCTGTGACGGTCTATGCCCCTTGGGTCAGGGCAACATGGCCTAGCGGCCAGAGTCTATACAGCAGCCTTTAGGTGCAGCACAGCGTGGCGTGACAGCCAGTGTCTATAGAGGTGGGGCACCCACCAAGAGGTGAGGCAGCCCCAGTAGGGGGCCCCAACCCAGGGTCCTAACAGTGGCGTAGCAACTTGCCACTGACTCAGCAGGGGTTGAGTTCATCGGGTTCTCTGTGGTCAGTTGGGCCGGTCACCTCCGGTGGCTCCTCCAGTTGCCAGCGTTCAGGAGGGCCCAGGGAGACTTTGATTCCTGGCACAATCAGGGGCTGTGGCTGGCTGTCCGCAGGAGCTTCCCAGACAGATCCTTCCAATGCGGCCTCCAGCCCAGAATGAGCTAGGCTTCCTCCCTTTATACTGCTAGAGCATTTAGAGCATACTCAGTCCTGCCAGGGAGGCAGGACTTCTGCTGTCAATAATATGGACTTAACCCTGTCTGGGCTACTGTGGGGTAAGCAGACCCCGTCACACGTCCCTTTAGCGCTCTAGAACATGCCTCTGCAGCAGGAAAGGGGTATTGAAGTATGTGTATTTGAGAGGAGATGCAAACAAAAGCCCTGAATCCAAACACCCCTGAATTCTGGAGACATTTATAGATTCATCTGTGAATTTCCCAGATGCGACCAATCCCAAGCACTCAGAAATCATGAGTCAGGCCCCAAAAATCATGAGATTAAATAAAATAATAATAAATGTTGGATTCTTATTATTGGTCTTCTAGATTTTGAGCCTTGAGGGCATCGTATTTGCTAGCTTTTCCATGTAACCAGGAGGATCAGAAATGTACTTTCTCTTTTAAGTGAGAGTTGAGATAATCACATAATCAAATGACTCCTGGAGCTGGTGCTTTAAGGAATGCACCAAGTATCATGAGATGTGTGATAAAAGCATAAAAGTGGACCACACTGCATGGGCCAAACCCCAGATCTGAGCAGCCCTGAGCTCTGGAGAAGTTTGTAGCTAGCTTGCTGAATATCTTTAGAATGGGCCAAACCCAAACTCAGTTCTCAGCACCCTGGAGCTTTGGCAACACTGAGATCCTGGATCTGAACTTCTCCACTTGGTCCTGTTGGCAGCCTCCCCAGACCGAGATCCAGATGCTGTAGGCCTCTGTTTGTGGGGCTTCCTTTAGCCCTTCCCCTGTCCCTGCCGGAGCCAGGGGGAGAGAGAGAGTATTAAATTGTGGAAAAGAATTGAAAAGAGAGGGCGAGAGAGAGAAAAGCAGCAACGGCCTCTTGGGGAGCGGAAGCCCTAATTAAAAGACAGGCAGACAGCAGCAAAGTCTCCCATTCAGAGGGATGACAATGGGACAGTCTGTGGAGCAGAACCGGGAGGAAATGAAAGGAGTGTGGGGCAACAGAACAGCACCCTGGCAAGGGAGAGTCCTGGCTGACCTGCGCTCAGCCCCCTAGCCAGGCACACACCCCACTTTGGGGGCGGGGGGCTGTGTGCAGGGACAGAGAGATCACAACACAGCAGGCGACAGGCTAAGCAATTTCTATTCTCTCCCCCTCTCTATTTTTTCCCCACTAAACTCCTTTTGCCCCTGGCAAGATGCTTGAGGTCAGGTGAATGAAAGCTGCCCAGGACAGGAGAGATGCAGGACGGGGTGGAGGGGGTCATTGGCTGTACTGATGAACTACCGGGATGGCTGACAAGTGGTGCTGGGGGCGGGGGACGAATACCAAGCCCTCTTGGGTCATCTCCCCAATCCCTGTGGCCAGACAGGCCCCAGGGTGCCTGGCCTTTCCACTCCAGCAGTGTTCCTGAATGTGTTAATTAGCCACCAAGCACCGCATGAGTCATATGACAGCCATGAGCGGCTTGGCCTCTGCCATGGCTCACAAAGGTGTGTGTGTGGGGGGGGAAGCGCCACATTCTTCCAACAGTGGCTTTGGTTGGCGGGATGGCGGGGGGGGGGAGGGATTGAGCATGGCTGTTGCCTCTCTCTGGAGGGGAGGGCCCCACTGGCTTGGGGGCTCCTCCTGCCCTGGATTGCTGGGAGATGTTACCTTTGATCTTGGGTTGGAGGACAGGAGGGGCAGGGGGTGTCTGCCGACTCCTGTTCTTTCTGGGAGTGGATACTATAAAAGGCCTCTAGAGAAGAACAAGAGGCCCAGGGCTTGTTGAAGGGCAGCCTACTACATCAGAATTAATTTGGGGCTCTTTCCAAAACAAAGGCCCTCTATGGCTCTCAATATGTTTACACAATAGTGCATAGAAAGAGCATCAAAGTGTCATCTTGAGGGCTCCCCTCCTCCTGCCTCTGGCCTCCTCGCCTTGTTTCTACCCTTTCCCACTCACTCAGCACGCCTCTCTTCTTCTCCACCTGCCCGTTCCTCCTTTGCTCTTTCTTCCTTTCAGCCAGATTCCTCTGCCCCTTCTGTCTGCTTGAAGCAGAATTCCTCTCCTTCTTCCCACTTTCCTTTGCTTTTTGGAGACTATAGGATTGACCGAGAGGAGTTCACAGCTACTCCAGTCCAGTCTCTCCCAGCAGGAGGCGCTGCAGGGAATGGTATAGGGACACTGGCTGGGGGAGCTCACCCCTCCCAATCTCTCTTGCTGTAGGGAATGGTGTAGCATGGCTGGACATTAAGAGCAGTCCCTGCAGTACTAGCTTCTCTCAGCAAGGGCTACTGTAGCAGCTCTGCCTGTGGCGGGAGGTCGCTATTACTCCAGTCCCACCGTCTCGCAGCAGGAGATGCTGTGCAGAGCTCACAGCTGCTGCAGCCCTGGGTCCCTGCACTGCACTGGGTCCCTGCACTGCACTGGGTCCCCGCACTACAGGCGTACATTTGCTTTCAAGCAGTGATTCTCAATCTTTCTGGGCTTAGGGGCCATTTGTAAATCTCACTGACCTGTCAGAACCCAGTGAATAGCGTTAGTGCAAAAACCAGCTGGCTTGCTAGATGTTTCTGACCCACGATGTGTAACATACACACTAACGTAATAAGCACACGGCATGTACCATACTGGCAGCTCCTTGCCTGCGGGGCTGGGCTCGGCCCCCAGCTCCAAGTGTTGCAACGCCTGGGTCAAAGCACCACTCTGCTTAGCCAGGCCCCCAACGCCCGGATGGGAGCCAGCTGGGCCAAATTTCTGTGTGTAGCTATGAAACCTGGCATACGCTCTCTCAAATCTGGCCCAACTGCCTGTTATGATGATGGGGGGCGGCTGGGCCTAACCTGAGCAGGGCTGCAACCCGTGCACTAGGTCGCAACACCCTGAGTGAGGAGCCTAGCTAGGCCCATGGGATGAGCACTGCAGGAGCCCCAAGGGAGCACAGGTGGGCTCTGCAAACTCCCTCAGGGCCTCCCCTCACCCAGCTCTCCGCATGACCCTTTGACACATTCTGGTGACCCAGCTCTGAGTTGCAGCTCACGGTGTGAAAAGCCCTACTAGAGAGGAGCTCACGCGACTTCTCCCACCTGCAGAAGGGTCTGTAGACAACGGGGCAAAAATTCTTACTGCCACGAGGCTCCCGTGCTGCTGATCAGCCAGGAGTTATTGAGCTTGATCGGGGATCACTGGGTGAAATTCTCTGGCCCATGTCACACAGGAGTCCAGACTAGATGAGCATAATCTCCGAGGTCACAGTTCCTCCGTCCCACGTGGAGGTGCTCTCGGAGATGTTGGCTGTGGAACAGCTCCCAGGCCAGCCTTGGATTGCTAAAATCTGTGCTGGAAAGGGACAGAAAGAGCTAAAAGCAGAGGCCTGGGGAGTGGCATGGCAGCATGATCAGTGAAAGAGACAGCAAGGAACAAGGCAAATGAGAGGAGTAAAGGGGTGAGAGAGAGAGGTTTGTGGCTGCCAGGAGTCCCAGCGAAGGCCTGGTAGATGTTCAGACCAAGCCTTCCTAGCACAATCAGTCCTCAGCATTAATGGAGACACATGCCAGAGCCTCGGCAAAGCCATGGCCCAGCTGTCTGCGCTCCCCCTCCAGTCACGGACACCAGGTGTACCGTAAATAACCGAGACCCAGCTAATCGCTTTTTCCAGCTCGCCTCTGCTGAGCAATAGAACCCAACCCAGACAGCACCCCCTACAGGTAGGCAGCAGCCAGCCCACACCTTGCCGTGCCCGGCGGATTCGGTCACAGGCCCGACAGCAGCTCTGTCCACATTCCCTGCGGTTTGGAGAGTGGGGGGTGCCTCAGGCAATGGTTCAGTGCCAGGCTGAGGCGTGGGGTAACCTGGGGGGTATGCAGTAGTGAGCTGGAGCCGCTTCGCACCAGTCGAAACGTGGCGCCTTTGGCGCCGACTCTGTGGGTACTCCGGGGAGGGGGGGAGGGGCGCAAGGAGGGCCGCCCGTGTCGCAGCAGGTAACCCCGGGCGGGGAGGCACACAGGGGAACTGCTCCCCGCCCCAGCTCGCCTCCGCCTCCCTGGCCCTGAGCGGGAAGCCGCTGCCTGCTTCTCAGCCCTCCCAGGCTTCCCGCATGAACAGCTGATTCGCGGGAAGCCGGGGGCGGGGGCGGAGAAGCAGAGCGGGGCGGCCTGTTCAGGGGAGGAGGCGGAGCGGAGGTGAGCTGGGGCCAGGTATGGGTGGGGAGCTCTGCACCCACCAAATTTTCCCCGTGGGTGCTCCAGCCCCAGAGCACCCACGGAGTCGGCGCCTAAGGCACCACTTTTGATCTGATCAGTGGGGGCTGCTCCCCCTTCTCCCCCGCTACCTATGCTACTCCGCCTCTAGGAGCCATAGGGACCTGCCAGATGCTTCCTGGGAGCTGCCCCAGGTAAGCACCGCCGGGACTCCCCACCTTGCCCCCCTGCAGGTCCCTCTGGCTCTTAGAGGCGGGATGGGCACCCACTACGGTGGCCCACGAGACCCTCCTGCCCGGTTCTGGATGGGGCAGGGGGCGGCGAGGGGGCAGCGTCAAGGAATGTAGGGGGGTTGGATGGGGCAGGAGTCCCCGGGGGGCGGAGGTGGGCCACGACCCCCTCGTGGGGTGAGGATTTTGGCAGCTCATCACTGGGGGTATGTGCAACTTGGGGGTCTGCCCAAGACAGGGGATGTGCTGGGGGCGTACCTTAACATCCCCCTTTGCTGTTCAGTTCCACGGTATGCGTGGTGCTTTGTACCCGACTCTGTGTGCGTGACACCACCCTGTCCCCATCCTCTGTATCTGCAGACTACAAGAGGTCAGCTGCTGACTGCATCGCAGCTTTGGTCAAGTTTAGGTCAGGGCTCAGCAAATACCTGCCTGTTAAACCTGACCTCGCCTAGGCCTTTGTCCTAGTGTAGATGCAGAGTAAGAGCGTTGGCTTGAATTAGCTGCTTGTGTTGGAAATGAGAGAGATACAGAGCCTCACAGGAACACAGCTGTTCTGTACATTCTCCTAGCACTGCAACACACCTCACAGACCTTCCCCCCTAACAGTGAGATCTAGTGAACAGGGCACTGAAGGGGGAGTCAGGAGACCTGGGTTCTGCTGTTCTTGGCTTTGCCACTGACCAGTTGTGTGACCTTGGGTGAGTCACCTTACCTCTAGTGTCCCTTCCCCTACCCTTTGTCTGTCTAGCTATTTAGATTGTGTGTGCTTTTTGGGGCAGGGATTGTTTCTCACTAGGTGTTTGTACAGCACCTAGAATGACACAGCCCTGATGGCAGTTGGGCTCCGGCTGCTACAATAATACAAATCATAATAAAGTCCCAGCTGGCACACTACAGTGCTCAAAGTGCCTTTACACGCATGCACGCAATGTCAAAGTCCATGCCAGTCACCAGCCTTAGGCGTGTGATCCAAGAAAAGCTGGATGGAGAAGACCTCGCAGACAGCCTTGCCCACACGGGAGGGGACAAGGTGGCTTCCAACCTCGCACGCCTCAGCCGTAACATAGAGCAGGCTGCAACGTCGGCAGGAGGCCAGGCTCTCTGGAATTGGGCGATCCAAAGGGTGCGCTCTACGCAGGAGAAGGAAGGAATGATGAATGAAAGGACCTCGCTTGAGTTGGATAGTCCTGGCAGTGGCAGGACCACAAGCAGCTCCCAGGTCCACAGTGTCTCTGGCAAAATGTCCCTCTAAGGCCATCAGAGGAGCCGAATAGCCCTGGCAGGACTCATGGCCCGCACCACAGAAGCAGCTGGCTTTCCATGTCTGGAATAGCAGTTCGTCTTACGCTTGCAACTTTTAAGAATGGTTGGATTCAAACTGGTGACTGGAGTCTGCAGGGAACCGCTGCCATTCAGACATCATAGTTGGCTACAGGCTCAAGGATGGATGCTTATTCAAATTTGCCTTAGCTTTTTGTTAGTAGATTGCTATTTGCTATTTGTCACAAACCTGCCAACCCCAAGCACTCAACAATCATGAGCCAGGCCCCCCAAAATCATGGGTTTGGCTTAAAAATATTAAAATTTTGGGGTCTTTCTTTTTTGCCTTCTCATTATTTAACACATGGGGTCATGTTTTCTCTGCAGTCTGAGAGTCTGAAACGTACTTTTAAAAGCAAAAGGAAGCTGAGATTCTCACTAATCAAATGCTTCTAGGAGATGGGGCTTTAAAAAACACCAACTAGCACGGGAGTTGCAGTAAAACGATGACAGTCGGCAACGCCATTGCTGCATTACAAAATAACCTTGACATCTGGAAACCGATTAGTCCATTCTAGTTTTTTGGAACTTGTAAGTGGTTGGGCTTTAATTCCACTTTACCTATTCTATAGCACCTCCCATTCCAGAGCCTCAAACCACTTTCAAAAGTTCATGAATGTTATCCTATGTGCGGTGGGTACACACGAATGTTCCCAATTTCTAAGATGGGGAAACTGAGGCACAGAAAGACGCTGGCCAGCAAGTTGGCTTCCCACAAACTGAAGTAAATGAAAATCTGGGGCACTTCTGAAAATCTTGGCCTAACTGACTGGCTTACAGGCACACAGTGAGTTCACATCCTCCAGCCCTTTTCTTCACCCCCTAGATCATGCACAAAAATAACGGGACTTCAGATTCAAAGCCATTGTGCCATGACCGTCAGCATCCTACCAACTTGACTTTAACAGACTGCTCATCCCCATGCCAAGGAGTCAGGTGAATCCTGGGACTGCAGCTATCACCATATCCCAGAATTCTGTGTCCCCCTGGCATCATGGCTCTCACCAACCCCCTATACCCAGCACTGAAAACTTGTCCCATACCTGCCAGCATATCCCTGACACCGCGAACGTACCCCTCGCCCCATCCCAAAATTCTCTGTATCCCTGGCACCGAAACCCTACCCCTTGCCCCATCCCAGAGTTCTTTGTATCCCTGGCACTGCGAACCTACCCCATGCCACACCCCAGAGTTCTCTGTATCCCTAACACAGTGAACCTACTCCTCACTGCATACCAGAGTTCTCTGCATCCCTGGCACTGCAACACTGTCCCTCACCATATCCCAGAGTTCTCCGTATCCCTGGCACCTCGAACCAACCCCTCGCGACATTCCAGAGTTCTCTGTGTCACTGGGGCCACGACCCTGCCCTTCGCCACATCCCAGAGTTCTATGTCCCTGGTACTGCAACCCTGCCCATCACCACATCCCAGAATTCTCTGCATCCCTGGTACTGTGAATCCACCCCTCTCCCCTTCCCAGAGTTCTCTGTGTCCCTGGCAGCATGATCCTGCCCCTCACTACGTCCCAGAATTCTCTGTCTCCCTGGAATAGCCACCCTGCCATTTGCCCCCTCCCAGAGTTCTCTGTATCCCTGGCACAGCAAGCGTGCACCTCACCACGTTGCAGAGTTCTCGATATCCTTGTCACCGCGAACCTACCCCTCGCCATATCCCAGAGTTCTCTGCATCCCTGGCACCGCAAACCTGCCCCTCATGCTATCCCCGATTTCTCTGTATCCTTGGCACCATGAACCTGCCCCTCACCCCCATCCTAAAGTTCTCTGTATCCCTGGCGTTACAACCCTCCCCGTCACCATATCCCAGAATTTTTGTATCCCTTGCCCAGCAAATCTGCCCATCGTCCCATTCCTGATTTCTATGTATCCCTGGTACCACAACCCTGCCGCTTGGTGTATCCCAGATTGCTCTGCACAGCAAACGTGCACCTCACCATGTTGCAGAGTTCTTGATATCCCTGTCACCGCGAACCTACCCCTCGCCGTATCCCAGAGTTCTCTGCATCCCTGGCACCGCGAACCTGCCCCTCACGCTATCCCAGATTTCTCTGTATCCCTAACACTGTGAACTTTCCCCTCACCCCATCCCAGAGTTCTCTGTATCCCTGGCACTACGACCCTGCCCCTCACTACCTCCCAGAGTTTTTGTATCCCTTGCACCGCAAATCTGCCCATCACCCCATCCCAGATTTCTATATATCTCTGGTAACATGACCCTGCCGCTTGGTGTAACCCAGATTTCTCTGCATCCCTGGCACAATGAACCTGCCCCTCACTGTGACGCTCTGTATCTCAGGGGAACACTCAGCATCCCCATGTTCATCCTTGTAAAATGATTGTGTGGTATCCAATGCAAAGTTTGTCATGTCGGGTGTCTTCGGAAGGCTCATGATGCACAGAGCATTGTTGTTACAGTAATGTTATAGGTTATAATTTCATGTATGTAGTTATGAGGCTGAAAATGTATCCTCATGGCTTAAAATAAGCCCAGGCAAAAAACTGTCCAAGAGTAGAGAGGCAGTTCACACCCCATTAGGGCTGATATGGGACAAACCCAGCCCAGGCCCACAGGAACAAAGGACTCTGGCCTAGGCAGCAACAAAAGGATCTCTTGGAGTCCCAAATGAGTCACCCCCCTTCCTTTGGCCAGTTTGGGACTGCAATGCGGTAATGCTCACCTGACTCTGAAGGGTGGGGGGGCAAATCCAAGAAGGAAGAAAGGACATGATAAAAGGGAGAGACATTTGCCATGCTCTTCCTCTCTCTTCCACCTACATCTAGAGACATCACACCAAACAACTGAAGCGCTGATCAAAGTGGAGAGCCTGGCTCAAGAGCAACCAGCCAGCCTGTGGTGAGCAGCATCTATGTTTGTAAGGGCACTAAAAGTGTTAAGATCAGCTTAGGTTGCATTTTGTTTTTATTTCATTTGACCAAATCTGACTTGTTGTGTTTTGACTTATAATCACTTAAAATTCATCTTTGTAGTTAATAAATCTGTTGTTTATTCTACCTGAAGCAGTGCGTTTGGTTTGAAGCGTGTCAGAGACTCCCCTTGGGATAACAAGCCTGGTACATATCAATTTCTTTGTTAAATTGATGAACTCTTATAAGCTTGCAGCGTCCAGCAGGCATAACTGGACAATGCAAGACGGAGGTTCCTAGGGTTGTGTCTGGGACCAGAGATATTGGCTAGTGTCATTCGGTTGCGCAATCAAAGGAGCAGCTTACATTCCAGAGGCTGTGCGCGAACAGCCCAGGAGTGGGGGTTCTCACAGCAGAGCAAGGTAAGGCTGGCTCCCAGACCCAAGGATTGGGGTGACCTAGCAGATCACCGGCCCAGATAACACCAGGAGAATGTCAGACTCACCACATCCCAGAGTTCTCTGCACCCTTGGCACCATGACCCTACCCTTGCCATATCCCAGAGTACTCTGCATCCTTGACACCACGACCCTGCCACTCGCCACATTCCAGAGTTCTCTGAATCACTGGCACTGCAAACCCACCCCTCGTCCCATCCCCTAGTTCTCTGTATCCCTGCCCCTCGACCCGTTCAAGAGTTTTCTCTATCCTGGCACCACAAACCTGCCCATGTCTGTATCCAAGACTCCGGTACATCCCTGATACTGCAAACCTCCTCTTTGCCACATCCCAGAGTTCTCTGTATCCCTTGCACCACAAATCTGCCCCTCACCCTAGCCCAGAGTTCTCTGCATACCTGGCACCACGACCCTGTCCCTCACCATGTCCCAGAGTTCTCTGTTTATCTGGCACCATGACCCTGTCCCTCACCCCATCCCAGAGTTCCCTGTATCTCTTGCACCATGAATCTGCCCCTCGCCCCATCCCAGAGTTCTCTGCCTCCTTGACACCACGACCCTGCCCCTTGCCACATCCGAGAGTTCTCTGTATCCCTGGCACAGCGAACGTACTCCTCGCTGCATACCAAAGTTCTCTGCATCCCTGGCACTGCAATACTGTCCCTCACCATATCCCAGAGTTCTCCGTATCCCTGGCACCTCAAACCAACCCCTCGCGACATCCCAGAGTTCTCTGTATCCCTGGCACCGCAACCCTGCCCTAGCCACATCCCAGAGTTCTCTGTATCCCTGGGACTGCGTACCTACCGCTCGTCACTTCCCAGAGTTCTCTGTATCCTTGGCAGTGTGACCCTGCCCCTAGCCACATTCCAGAGTTCTCTGCATCACTGGCACCGCGTCCCTTCCCATCACCCTATTCCAGAGTTCTCTGTATCCTTGGCACAGCGAACGTGCCCCTCACCCCATCCTAGAATTCTCTGTATCCCTAGCACCATGACCCTTCCCTTCGCCCCATCCCAGACTTCTCTGTATCCCTGGCACTATGACACTGCCCCTCATCCCATCCCAGAATTCTCTGTATTCATGGAACCGCGACCCTGCCCCTCGCCACATCCTACAATTCGCTCTTTCCCTGGCACTGCGACGCTGTCGCTCACCACATCCCAGAGTTCTCTGCATCCCTGGCACCACGAAAGTGCCCCTCAACCCATCCAGAAGTTCTGTGCATCCCTGGCACCGTGACCCTGCCCCCCACCATGTCCTAGAGTCTCTGCATCCCTGGCACTGCAAACCTACTCCTTGCTGCATCCCAGAGTCCTCTGTAACCCTGGGACTGCGAACCTACACCTCGCCACTTCCCAGAGTTCTCTGTATCCCTGACACTGCGAACCTGCCCCTCGAACCATCCCAGAGTTCTCTGTATCCCTGGCACTGCGAACCTGCCCCTCGAACCATCCCAGAGTTCTCTGTATCCATGGCAGTGAGACCCTGCTCCTCGCACATCCCAGAGTTCTTTGCATCCCTGGCACCATAACCCCGCCCCGATCATGTCCCAGATTTCTCTATATCCCTAGCACTACGGCCCTTCCCGTCGCCCAATCCCAGAGTTCTCTGTATCCCTGCCACCACGAACAGAGAAATCTAGGATGAGGCAAGGGGCATGTTCTCTGCATCACTGACATCACAGTGCCAGGGATGCAGAAACTCTGTGATGTGGAGAGGGGTAGGTCTGTGGTGCCAGGGATACAGAGAACTCTGGGATGTGGTGAGGGGCAGGTTTGCAGTGCCAGGGATACAGAGAACTCTGGGATATGGAGAGGGGCACGGTTGCTGTACCAGGGATGCAGAGAACTCTGGGATGTGGTGAGGGGCCGGGTCACACTGCCAGGGATGCAGAGAAATCTGGGACACAACAAGCAGCAGGTTGGTGTTGCCAGGGATACAGAGAACTCTCGGCTGGGGCGAGGGGCAGATTCGCGGCGCAAGGGATACAGGGAACTCTGGGATGTGGCGAGGGGCAAGGTCATCGTGCCAGGGTTATAGAGAACTCTGGGATGGGGCAAGTGGCAGAGTGTCAGTGTCAGGGATGCAGAAAACTCTGGGATGGGGCAAGGGGCAGGTTCACGGTGCCTGGGATATAAAGAACTCTGGGATGTTGCAACGGGGAGGTTTGCAGTGTCCTGCCCCTCGCCCCATCCCAGAGTTCTCTGCATCCCTGGCACCACGAACCTGCCCCTCGCCCCATCCCAGAGTTCTCTGCAGCAGTGCAAACCTGCCCCTTGCCGCATTCCAGAGTTCTCTGCATCCCTGGCCCTGTGTCCATTCCCCCTGCCCTAGTGGGTACTTGGGGCACCCTGCCTTGCCACGGAGCTGCGCTGCAAGGTGCTGACACAAATCGATCTGCTGGCCGACCCTGACTGCTACATTTTTGTGACACATTGATAAAGCGCCTCTTCACTCCGTTAAAGATCTGATCTCACTCTCCTGATCCGCTATCAATAAGATATTAATCGCACGCCCGACCCAGCCTACTCCCTGCCTGCCCACAGATCCAATAATCATTTCAGGATTCACAGCTGAACAGGGCACTCCCTTCAACCAGTTAATATCAAGGGAGTCTCATTTATTTTCTCTGCAGCCCTCTCCCCCTCCCTGCACTCCCCCCACTTCCCTGCTGAAATTCCTGCTCAGCACAGCCGGGGATGGCGAGTGTGACTTCCACTGGGAACCTGGCAGATCCCCTTGCATCTGCTGCTCCATACAGCCAATCGGCCACCCTTTTACCTACACACGGCTACAGCAAACAACAGGCCACATTGAGCCCTGGTTTGGTGCCCTGGACTTCAGCAGAGTTCCACAGAGGATGAAATCTCCCCATCCCCACCCCCTGCCAGTCAGTACCAGTGGCACCAGTGGCATCATGGAGCTGGACCCATGCTCAGAAGGGGCCCCAAGCCTGCTCCACTTGCACTGCGCCCTGAGAACCTCCCAGCCCGCTGGCTCCCCCCACCCCACTCACCATTTGGGGCTCCTCTCCACCCTCTGGCCGGACCCCAGTGCACTTCTGGCTATGGGCAGTCTCTGTCTCCCCGGAGCAGAGCCGACTGGGACTGGTGCAGAAGCCTGGCCAGTCTCAGCCAGTTGATGGCAGGTAGTGGGGGGGCTTGGCTGGGTCCCTCCAGACAAGTGCGTCCTAAGGGACCGTGGCCGGGGCAGGCCTTGGCCTGGCTGATCGCGCCACTCCTGAGGGGCCAGAGCGATTCTCTGCCCCAGGACCAGCCCTGGCTGCGCTGCTGGCTCAGCCCGGCAGACACAGTAGCCTCCCAGCAGGGCCGGTGAGTGCAGCCTGGAGGCAGGGAGTGGGTCTTTGGGGGGTCTGCGGGGCGGGGGGGGCAGGTGCTGGGCTATGAGGGGGCAGGGAAGATCTCTGTGTGTTGCGGCACTAGGGAGTGGGGGTTCTGTGTGGAGTTCTGGTGGGGCTGTGGGCATGGGGGACACTAGGCAGGGATGGTGTTGTGCAAGGTGCTGTGCATTTGTGGGGGGGTTGCTGGGCATAGCAGGTCTTGGGGGCTCTGGCCATTGGGAATTGGGCGGTCTTGCAGAGGTGCCAACTTTCTGATTTCCCTGGGGTGTTTGACACCCTTCAGCCCCAGGCCCTGTCCCCACGCCACCCTTTCCCCCAAGGCCTTACCCCACCTCTTTCCGCCCCATTCCGCACCCTCCCCTGAGCACTCCCCCACCTTCGCTCCACCTCTTCCTGCCCCTGCTCCTCCCCTGCCCAGCACCTCCTGCCCACTGCTGAACAGCTGATCAGCAGTGCACGGGAGGCGCTGGGGGCAAGGGAGAGGAGCTGATCGGCAGGGCCGCCAGTGCATGCTCAGCACACACTATTTTTTCCACATGGAATCAGCACCTATGGGTGTTGGGCGGGAGAGCTGTGTGGCTTCACATGGGCCCGCCCCCGAGGGCAAGGGGCTTGCTGACAGCACAGGGCTGGGCAGGCCACTGTGTGTCTGGCAACTGCCAGTTTGCAAATTGTGCCCTCACACTGGGCTGGGCGGGGCCGCCCCTGCCATACCATGCCCCATTACCCTTGGCTGGCCCTTAGCTCCAAGGACCTGACCTCTCCATCCCATTCTCCACTGCTCTGACGGGAGCCCACAAATATGTTTGGCACCGGGCCCACAAAAGGTTAATCCAGCCCTGTCCCCAGTGGAAAGGCTGGTCCCTTTTCCAAACGCATTTGTACCGATTTCCCCAGCAGGGTGACCCACACCTGGATCCTCAGTCACTAGGCATCATGGCCCAGTCAGCCAATGACATTGGGGAAACTCCAATAGGGACTTCAGTTAAGAGTCGCTGCAGGCCCCCGCCCAGGTCGGGGGGTCCAGAACAGTCCAACGCAGAAGGCCCAAGCCTGCATTGACAGCCTTTCAGATGGCCTCCCCCTGCTACAGACCCGCTATCGCTATTGGGTTGGTGCATGCTCCAGCAGATAGGGCAAGAGACTGAGAGTTAGGAAACTTATTCCTGGTTCGGCCCAGCCCTGCTGGGTCACCTTGTGTAAGTCACTTCCCTTCTCTGCTTGCCCATCTTCAAAGCGGTATCCGTGATATCTTGTTGCTGATTGTCCTTCGCGTTCGAAGACAACCATGTCATCACTGGCTGGTTTGGTTTCTGTGAACACGTGAGTAGCTGATTGGGCCAATCTGAGCTGTGAACTGTCCGTGGCACACTGAACAAGAGATGCCGCTGTGGGTTACTTGATTAACAGCAGACGTGCTGCTGTGGCGAGCTTTATGCTGCTGGTGCTTCTGCTCTGTCTCGAGCAGTTCTCCTCTGCTCATCGACTAGCTCCAGTATGGCTGACACTTCACCAGGTAGAACGATCACGAGCGAGATCTTCCCAAAACTCAGTCAATGCTGAAACGCCCCAAGGATAACTTGAGGGAGTCCTGGAAACATTTCTTCTGGATGCCCCAAGAGCGCTTTCCCTCCTTTAGCTCATTGTAAAAGATCTTTGGCAGTCCCTCTTCTGGCATTTTGGTGACATGGCCTGCCCATCTCATCTGTGATTTCATCATCAGAGTATGGATGCTTGGAATTCCTGCCAGTAGGAGAACCTCAGTATCTGGAACCTTGTCTTGCCATCTGATCCTCATCAGTTCCCTCAGACAGGGTTGCATACAGAGCTGGCATCACGATGGCTTTGCAGACCTTTCGTTTTGTTTGTTGACTGATGCCTTTGCACTCCCACAGCAGAGAAACAGTCCATACTATGTCAAACTCAAATTTGGCATACAGGGAACAGTCATGATATCGACCCATTGATATTGATTCTTCTATGATTCTATGATTCTAGTGATTTCTTTCCTGTGATCTCAAAGCCCCCCTACTGCACCCCTAACCCCTGCACCTCCTTCCTGCACCCATAACCCCTGACCCCCTCCTGCGTGCCTAACCCCTGCACTCCCCCCTTCATTCCTAACCCCTGTGCCCCCTCCTACACACCTAACCCCTGCGCCTCCCTCCTGCACCCCAACCCCTGCACTGCCCCCTTCACCTTTAACCTCTGCACCCCCCTCCTGCACCCCTAATCCTGCCCCCCCTCCACCCTTAACTCCTGCACTTCCCTCCTGCAATCCTAACCCCTGAACTCCCTCTTCACCCCAAGCCCTTCACCCCAACCCCTGTGCCCCCTCCTGTACCCCTAACCCCTGCACCCCCTTCAATCCTAACCCATGTGCCCCCCTCCTGAGACCCTAACCCCTGTGCCCCCTTCTGGACCCCCTAACCCCTGCACCCCCCTTCAATCCTAACCCATGTGCCCCCCTCCTGAGACCCTAACCCCTGTGCCCCCTTCTGGACCCCTAACCCCTGAGCCCTTCCTGCACCCCTAAGCCCTGCACTGCCCCCTTCACCTTTAACCCCTGCACCCCCCTCCTGCACCCCTAACCTCTGTGCTGCTCACATCTGGGCAACCTAGGAGCTCATACCCAGGTGCACATCACCCATGTTAGCTCAGCCGGGCAGTCATACCCCTGCTGTGTGACCTCTGGCACAGGGGATTTCTACCGTACTAGCATGATGGAGCCCCGAATCTGGTGCAGACCTCAGGGGTCACTGTAATATCGATAATCACAATTAGGGCTGGTCAGAAATTTTCCATTGAAATGTCTTTCTCAAATGGAAAATAGGAATTCTGAATAAACAACAGTTTTCCTAGGCCATGTCTGCATTCCTAGAAAATGTTTGATTTTTCATCATAAACCTGAAAATTTTCAGCAGAAAACCAAAAACGGAAAGGGCCCGGGGGGGGGGGGGGGGGGCGGTGATGTGGTTTTCAGTTGTCAAAAAAGTTGACATGAAAGTTGACATTTTCCATAGCAAAACGAAGCAGTTTCCAAGCTGCTCTACTGACAATCCCTTGAAAGCTCCTGGGAGGCTGAACTGGATAATAGTTACCATGTATCACTAACTGAATAGGAGTCGACCATGTGATGCAGTTGCGAAAAAAGGCTGATATCATTCTGGGGGGCATTAACAGAATGTAAATCAAAGGTGGGAACTGTCCCGCTCTACCCAGCACTGGTGAGGCCTCAGCTGGAGTCTGCGTCCAAGTCTGGGAGCCCCACCTCAGGAAAGATGGGGACAAACTGGAGAGTCCGGAGGAGAGCAACAAAAATGATCAAAGGTTTAGAAAACCTGTGAGGAAAGGTTAAAAAACTGGACGTGTTTAGTTTTGAGAAAAGAACCCTGAGGGGAGACCTGGTCACTGTCTTCCAATATGCGAAGGGCTGTTTTAACGAGGAGGGTGATCAATGGTTCTCTCTGGCCACTGAAGGCAGGACAAGAAGCAATGGGCTGAATCTGCAGCAAGGGAGATTTAGGTTGAATATTAGGAAAAGCTTCCCAGCGGTAGCTGAGCTCTGGAACAGGCTTCTAAGGGAGGTCGTGGAATCCCCGTCACTGCAGGGTTTTAAGAGCAGGCTGGGATGGTCAGGGCTGGTCTAAGTTTACTTGGCCCTGCCTCAGCACAGCGCAGGGGGCTGAACTTGGTGACTTCTCAAGGTCCCTTCCAGCCCCTCATTTCTGTCATTCTACGATTTTGTAATCTAACTGGCCGTTTTCATCTCAGTCTTCTTCAATCCCTCTCCTATCACCCTGTCTGACTTTTTACCTAGTCAGTGCCGAGACAGAAAACACTGTCCTTCTGGGCTGCTCCTGCTCAGATCTCTGACCCAAACTAGGGATGTAAATATCAGTTTAAAAAGTTAACCAGTTAAAGGATTGCAATTCTATTGTTTAACTGGTTAACCATTAACCGATGTCTCTCCAGCGGGCCAGCAGGCACAGGCTGGCAGGGGTTGGGGTCCTGCCCAGGCCGGGGCCACTCCAGCCCGCCCAGCCCAGCCCCTGGCTCTGTGTCCCACCAACCCGGTGTGGCCGCTCCAGCCCCCAGCCTGGTGTCCCGCCCTCCCGGCCCAAAGAAATTAATACTATTTTTTGATTGCAAGGAATAGTCATGAAAAAGATTCAGCAGTTTTCAACCACTTCCAACGTGTCACATCAATCTGGGCTCGATCCTGCAAGTTGCGGAGCTCTCTGGGCCCGATCCAGCAAAGCACTTAAGCACGTGAGCAGCGTACAAAGCTAAGCATGACCCAACGCCTAGCACCTGGCAGAATCGAGCCCATTCATTAAAAACAAGTCTGCATTCCATGGAAAAATTACAGCTTTTGTCATTTGTTTTAAATAGAACCTCAATGTGGGGCCTAAACTTGGTGCCCATTTAACCCGCCCCTCTTCAGGAGGTTTTCCTAGAACAAGGGTGACATCCATAGGTGCTGGAACTAGGGGTGCTGCCGCACCCCCTGGCTTGAAACGGTTTCCATTATATCCAGGGTTTACAGTTTGGTTCAGTGGCTCTCAGCACCCCTTTGCTGTGGGGAGTAGTTCAAAGCCCTGGCTGTGGGGAAGGCTCAGGGCTTGTCTACTCCCAGCCTTCTCCCAGCAGGAGGCACCCTAGAGAGGAGGATAGGCCCATTGTCTATGGAGAACACACAACGGGCGGCACCATAGGGGGATCTCCAAGCCCCTCCACGCCAGTATCAGGAGCGAGCCTAATCCTGCGCATTCTGTATTCCTTTGAAACCTGAGCTGTGTTGATGGATATACTTGCTGGATGCCTCCCTTCTCCTCTGGGCCCTGGGAGCTCAGCCTGCCCTGTCTGGAGGCTCTGTGAGGGAGAGGGGTCTGGAGTTTAAGAGCGTTATTGTTACCGGAGGAAGGAATTTTTGGTCCTATAAATCAGAGACAGGGAGCGGTCGGGCCAGCATACTTGGAGTGTGTGAACAAACTTCATTTCCTGGGAGACTGGCCTTCAATCACCCTCCGTCACACCTCACTGATCAGAGGTGGACATGAGAGGAGTTCATTAAGGTGGAAGAAAAATAATAAAATAGGTACTCCCCAGTGCATGCACTATTCCCGACCCCTGTAGATGGCAAGACACCCCCTGCCCACTGCTGCAAGAAGCTCCAACACACACACACACAGGCTCAGTGTTCCTCTGTCTCAGCCAAGTTCCTTCTCAAACTGACACCTGCCTCAGACGTCACTCCGTAGAACAAGGATTTTCCCTTGCTGCTTTTAGCTATTCAGGTACACCCCATCCCACCCCAGTCACTTGCTCTGTGGATCATGGCTACAAGATCAAGCCCTCAGGACCAGAGAAGGTTGGAAAATGAAATGATCATGTTACCAAGAATTTCAAAATGTCCCAGACATTTTCATTTCACAGGCTTGCAAAGGGCTGGAACTGAGTTTTGTTTGCTTTTTCAAAGTTTTTCACTATGTTTCTTTCTCTCCTTCCAATACTTTTCACCGATCAGTTTTCTTTTTAATTTCTGGTTTGATCTTCCTTTTCCTCTATAGTTCTTTCCTTCCCCTGGCCCCTCTCCCTCAGTTATTTTTGAAAATAGATCTTTCAACTTTTGAAAATAGCTGGGGGAAAGAAAAAAGAGGAAAAAAGAAAAGAAGGGAAGATTAAACATGATCAATTCAAAATGCAGGGAAATGTTGAGAAAAAGTCATGAAAAAAGTCAACAACAGGACATTTTTTTGCTAAAGCATTCCATTTTTTTGCTAAAGCATTCCATTTTTTTTAAAAAAGGCCATTGTCCAACAAAAATCCTCTTTTGCTTGAAAAGTCTCAGCCAGCTCTATTCAGGAGCCAGTGGCTGCTCTTTCACTCAGACCTGATGTGTGACGCAGAGGGGGAAGAAGAGGCTGCCTGGTCCTGAGAGCTCAGCGGTGCTGGGTTGGTTATGGGATTGGCAGCTTGATAGGTTTGAGCAGCTTGGACTAAGTACCCTGGTTCTGGGCTGTTATTTAAAATGCTAGCTGGGGCTGAGCGCGATCTGGGGACTGAGTGAGGTGATACAGTCTATTTCACCTCTAGGCCCTGGTTCCAATCCAGACTGCAGTTTTTAGAAACTAGCGCATGTCTGTTCAGTGACCAATGTGAAACAAGCCGGTGCCCTCTCAGGCCAGTTCTTAGTGAATAGAGATGTCCATATGCCAATGAGCCCCTTGCTGGCCATCTTAGCAGAGATGCCAGGGACGGAATGAATATCCAGTTATCCCCCTGGACTCTACTCTGAGGCTGGGGTGAAGCACAGGGGAAGTTACAATGCTACCGCCTGAAGTGTCTCTGTCCTGTGGATCCACTGAAACCTTCTTTCTCCAGGGCTATCAATCTGGCATCTTCCAGCAGCATTAAATTCACTTTAGCACCTGAGATCCCTGGAGAAGAACCTGAATTGAAACCTCAGCCTTGGACGTTTGGGTGAGGAGGGCCTGAACGTGGACGATGGGGGCCATTCTAGTGAGCGTAGGCCACTGGGAAACAAAGCATGCTGCAGTTCTACAATACACTGTCAGATGGGACGTGCACTGATTTCACATGGCACAGCTGGAACTCATGGGTGACAAGATACGGTATGGCCTGGCCACACCTGGATCTCTAGTGGCTTCCTCAAGCACAAATTCCACCTCAGGGCCCCCTAGCACTGGAAAGTCACTGAGGGCAGTTGCAGCGCAAGGCAGCCATTAGAGAGGCAATGCCAGGTACCCAGGGCCTGCCAGGAGGAGTGGTAAGAGCAGGGAGGGAGGTGATGGGCTTAGGGCAGCTGAGCAATGCACAGATCCAAAGCACCTTGCTGCAGACTCCACCCAGGGAGTGTCTATGGCATGCCCAACCATGCCTCGCAGAGCCCCCAAGATGGGCATCAGTGGACCCCCACAAAGGGATGAATCCCCCCTTAGAAGCAGCAGACTTCTGCCGGCTCAGGAAAAAGGAGCCATTGGCAACCCCTACACCAGTGGGTGTGAAGCTGGTCCAGCCTGAAGCTGGGTCATGAGGTAATATCGAACGTTTTCAATCATCCTAGAAACAGCATTGGAGGATTTCTGCACACCCTGGAACCTCTCACTAGAGGACACTATTGTATAGAAAACATACAACTGTCTGGGATGTTGGAAAGGCCAAACTGCGGGAGCCAGGTAGGGCCATTGTGGTCTCCCATCCCTCCAAAGGTTTGTAAAGCTACTCATTGCTCCTCTCTCCACTTGGGAGCACCAAGTGTGGGGCTATGAATCCAGGGGTGGTGGACCAGCTTAGCCCTACTTGTGTCTTGCTTCAGTTGTCCATTGTCATGAGGGAGGCCATAAAACCCAAGTCTAGAGTGGCTCTGGGTGACTACTGAAAGTCTCGCTTTCTATGTAAAAATAGGGACTTGACGAACCTGTTCCATCTCCATGGTGGTGCAGCTTGCTGTGCAGCAGGTGAGGGTCACCTGCCACCCCAGCAGTGGCTGCATGTCAGTCGTACTGGAGACAGAGCTGGGGGAGGGCTTTGGGAACTGTTCAGGATGAACGATGCTGTAGGAATGTGAACGGTGGCATATCCTCACATATAGGGCTGGGGCTTAACTTCCCTTTTAAACCAACAAATGTGAAAAGTTTTGCATCCGATTGTCTTTAATGCTGGGAGTGCTCAGATCCTCTGCTGAGGGAAATGAGTGAAGCTCCATTAGTTTCAATGGTGTATCGCCCATCTACACCAGCAGAGAATTTGGCCCAGTATGTTGCTAAGTGCCATAGAAATAGAGAGAATTAATTAATAAAATCAATGGAAATGTAAAAACAACAAGAGAACGTGAAGGGGTAGGGCCGCTGTGATGTGGGATAGTGCTGAGACCCCCACATGGAGGCAGAGGAGATACCAGGGCTGGTGCTGGGGACACACAGGGTCATCTCCATGGAGGGGAGGAGACACACGCAGATCTGAGGTGCCCCCAGATTCAGTGCAGCGATGAGATCCACCCCAGCTATTTCAAAGCTCGGTTTGGGTCATTAGTGCTTCTTTTAATTTATTTAGCCAATTTTGTCGCTGGAAACACTTAGTGATTTACAACCCTTCCTGAGTGCACAGATTAATAAGCGTTCTCCTCACTTCCTCTAGAGACAATTATCATGTCCCCGTGATGGGGACCGACAGTGAGACGCCAAGTAAGTGCTACGTGGCGAGAGCCAGACGACCGAATAAATCCAGCCTGCTGACACCACCGCTTAAAAACTGGCACTCAGGATAGGGCGTCACACGCGTGGGGGCTGAGAGCAGAGCACAAATGGCAATGACTCATGGCCAGATCTCTCACAGGGAGCGGCCCACGGTGCAAACCTGGCACGTGGGCCGGGGAGTTAAGAGTGCAATGTCCTCACCAGTGCAAGAGAAAGAGGCGGGAGGCAGGATGGCTGGAGCAGCTGTTCTTAACCAGCTGGGGCTCAGGACCCACCTATAAACCTTGAAGGCCTGTCACAACCCAGTTAATAGCTTTAGTGCAAAAAACATCTGGCTTGCTCTGTATTTCTTACCCACCATATACCATATACACATTACCGTAACAAGCACACTGTGCAGACCATAGTGTGGCTCCTGCCCTGCAGGGCTGGCTGGGCTCAGCTCCCTGCTCCTGGCCTCGTGACTTCCGGGATGAGTGCGGGATGGGAAGCTGAGCCCAGTGGAATCGGAGCCACAGGAGCTGCCACTGTGGGGTGGGCTCTGCAACCTCCCCTCCTGTGCCTCCCACCCTCCTGAGGGCAGGACCTGGTCCCTCTCCCCACCCCTGGGCCTCCCACGTGACCCTTTGATACATTCTGGTTTTGGGTGGCAACCCACGGGTTGAGAAAGCCTGGGCTCAAGCAGTGGCCTGGGCTCACGAGAGGTGAGGGCTACTCCCAGCTCAGCTACTGGCCTGGTGGGCGATGTGGGACAGTCCCTTCCCCTGTTAAAGCTGTGGGCAGGGACTTCTCTCTCTGTCTGTGCAGCACCTCACTCAGTGGAGCCCTGCTCTCAGCTGGGACCTCTGGAGGCTGTTAATACCAAAGGCTGCTGGTGGCGTGACTGCAGCCTCGGAGGCATACCCGACCCTGCTTTGAGCTAGCTAGAGCAAACAACAGCAGCAGCTGGGACCTCAACGCAGCCTAGCCACTCAAGCAAGGTCCCAGGCAGGCTTGCTCGCGGAGTGTGCCCGTTCAAAGCCAGGTGCTGCAGTCCCACTTCTGACTGCGGTGTCGACGTACCCTAAGCAGGCGTCCAAGAGGTTTGCAAGGCATTGCCTGTGGGAACTTCCAAAGGATTCATTATACATTAGAGCTGGTCATCAGGTCTCTCAGCTTAGAATAACAATGATGAGTTTGGTGAAATTTGGAGCATCTCCCCCAGAAATGGACAAAATGTTGGGGGAAAAAATCCCATAATTTTGTTTCCAAACAGCTGTCTTTTCTTTTCTCATTAAAGAGTAGCAGTCAGTGACTCCCATGAAGGCCAGGGCTCTGCTGTGCTAGGCACTGTGCACACACGCAGGAACACACAGGCTGAAGAACTTATAACTTAATTAAAGAGGCCATGAAGCACAAGGGAGAGAGACAGTGAGGTCCAGTGGAGAGCGAGCAGAGCTGGGTTCCAGACCCTGCTGGGTGACCTTAGACATGGCTCTGTGCCTCCAGCAGGTTGGTGGGGCTCATCAGCCATGGCAGGCAGCTTCTGTAGGAGAAGGAAAACTTAGATTCATACCAGGAAGGGCAGGCCTGGCCAGCTGGCTTGTAAAAGTTGTGCCAGTCACACATTCTCTGGGGGGCTGCACTGTGACCCTGGCTAATGGAGCAAGGCTGAGGAAGTGTAATAAACAATGGGGTGGAGGTGGATTGGGGTGGGGAACAGCCAGAGACTGTCAGCTTTCTGGGGCCAGGGCCATCTTCTTGTTCTGTGTGTGCACAGCACCTAGCACCATAGCATCCTGGGCCATGACCGGGCTCGTACGACCTAACAAGATACAAATCTTAAACACTAATCCCTTCCCGATTCCACAGGCAAGCCACATGCACAGATTGTGAGGGGGTCAGAATCATTTCAACACAAAGGTGTGTGTGCGTTGAGGAGGTTCATCTTTAAATACCCCAAACCATAACTTCCCCCTCCCCAAGGATCCTTTAACAGCATTCCTCCCCCACCAAGAATAGCAGTTAGCTCTTACATAGCACTTTTCACCAGTAGGTTTCAAAGCTCTTCACACTCTTCCATTTATTTATCCTCCCAGCTCCCTGTATATCCCCATTGTACAGATGGAGAAACTGAGGCAGAGAGAGACTAAGTGACTTACCAAAGGGACACAGGGAGTCTGGGGCAGAGCAGGGAACTGAGACCACGACACCAGCTAGTGCTCTAACCACTGGGAAATCCTTCTTCCAACAGAAGAGTGATCCTGTGTTTACCGCCTAGGATTTTGATACTGTTTTTTGTTAGTTTGTACCGGTTGTTTGCTGCCCCCCACTTTCATACAGGTTCCACCTGGCTGGAACCTCAAAAGAAGGAGGCCAAATGAGTTTGAATTCTAACATTTGGATGAAATGGCTCAATTCTATATTTCAAAATAAAAGTAAAATCAGGAAAAACGTTGACAATTTTTGTCATTTTGTCCCCATTTTTCAAACTGACTCTAGAACGTATTTGTTTCCAGTGTAGAGCTTTCAACAACATTTTGCATTTCAAAATCGAGACACTTCAAATCTTGGGGGGGAAACCGGGAATGGCAAATTTTCTTCCCTTTTCTTTAGCCCAGGGTGTGCTCTCGTTAATATTCCCCAGCTCTCCGCTAGCACTTTAGGCCAGCGGTGTTCTCTAGCGAATCAGACTAATACCCAGCTCTCAGCTCTCACCTTTCAGCCATACATCTCCAAGCACTTTACAAAGGAGCTCAGTATTGTTATTCCCATTTTACAGAGAGGGGAAGTGACCCACCCGTGGACATCTGGCTGAAGAGCAGAACCTAAGCATTATTAGCTCCCACAACTCCCTTGGACGATGGGCCCCCTTCACTTGCTCTCACTGCAGCTACCCTGGAGGCAGGGTGGGTCCTGGCAAGGGACAGGTGTCAGAGGGCAGGAACCTGGTGATCAGTTGTGGAGTGTGTGCTCTGATCTCTCTGCAGGGCTGGGCTATGACAGTGCCTCCAGGAGCTGCCAGTTCACCAACTCCATTGAGCCTCCTAGGCCAGTGGTCAGCCTCCCTGTCTCTCCAGTTGTGATGTGCCCTCCAGGGCAAAGCAGCAATCCCAAAGCAGAGTGCATGCCCTGTAGGGGAGCAGAACTACCCAACCACGAGTGAGTCACCCAGAGATGAGGAAAGGGGGTGTCCCACTCACCATCACAGCATTACTCTGTCACCCTGTGACGCCCCCTGCTGTAACCCTTACGCTCTCCATGTCCCGAGAATCCCCAACCCACTTCCCTCCCTACGCTCTGTCTATGACTCAGGCTGGACAGGACAGGGGCTTCTGGCCAGCAAAACATTTCAAGATATTGAACAATTCTCCAGTCACAAATGGGGACAAAAAGTTCAACTCTCAAAAATGTTTGCAAACCAAAAATCATGCCCCCCCCTCCCCCCGCCAACTTTGGTTTGGGCCAGTCAAAATGTTTTGTTTGGATCGTTTCAAGATGTTCAAGTTGATTTGCCCCATTTTTTTTAAAACTAGAATTAGCTTCAATTCCTAATGAAAAGACTGGTGAGGGCTGTGGATTTGTTGTAGTATTTTTACCAGAAATCACAGAGCAGGCATGGTAAATTTAGTAAAAGGCACAAGTTTCGTGATTTGGGATAAAAAGTACTAAGCAAGTGGGTCATCGCCATCCCGGAGAGAGGAGGGGAGCGGAGACAAGCTCATCTCACACTCGCGCAGCAGCGAGGGTCCTGCAGCTCCTGTCCCGGGGGGCTGGGCCCGGCTCCCCACTCCAGGCATTGCGACCTGGCGCAGAGGGTTGCAGGGCTGCTCAGTTTTGTCCCGGACACCCCTTTAAAACAGGGGGGTGGCTGGGCCAAATTTGAGTGAGCAGTACTGCAACCCCATGTGCCAGGTCACAACTCCTGGAGTGGGGAGCCGGGCCCAGCCCCCCCGGACAGCAGCTTATTAAAATCACGGACTGAGAGACAAGTCCTGGACAAACAGAAAGTCCTGAGATCCGGGACATTTTTCCCACCGTGACAAACCTGCAGCTCTAGTCATCATGAATGGAGAACCAGCATTTTGTGTTTCAAAAATGTCAAAATGTTTCAAAATTTGGTTTCCTTGCGTTTTTTTCAAGTCACAAGAATGGGCCAAACCAGCCTGTTCACTATCTATCCAGTCAAAAAACCCAGACCAGTTCTACGCAGGAGGCTCTGGAGACCTGAGCTAAACCCAACATTCAAAAAGCCCTCCTCTCCTCTGCATTACTCCTTCCCCAAGGCAGCCCATCTTCAGGGCTTTCAGACTGGGGTAGGGACTGTGTCTGGTCCGGTGCCAGACACATTGTCATTGCTTAACAGCGTAATGGTAGTAATAGCCACCAGCACTTTACGATTCCTTCCCCCTCCAGGTAATCGCAGACTCTCTGGCTCCTCTTCCACTGGGAGATGTCTCAGTGCATATCCATAATCTCACCACACTGCCATGCTTCTCATCCCCAGGGAACCATCTCTGCAGGTGCCCAAGTTCCCAAGAGCTGCCCTGCTATGACCCCTCTGCCTCATGGAGCTATCTCTGTGTGGGTTCCCAGAACACTCACTGTGCATCTCTTTTCTGTAAGGGGGAGTCTCTCAATCCGCACATCACTTTACGGCTATTATGCACACCTTGCCCGGAGCAGCATCTCCTGCTGGACTGCCTTTGGTGCCAGTCAGAGCCTTGAGTCTCCTAAACCGGGCCAGATCTTGCAAAGTTCCGTCCAAGGCCGTTCTCTTTGAATCCCTTTCCCCAGGGCAGCCAAGAGACTTGATGCTGCTGGCAGATGCAAATAGTCTGTCAAGTAGATGATCAGCTGGGGACAACGAGGAGTCTGATTTGCTGGTGTAACTCTGTTGAGTGTGTTGCCTTTCATACTCTCTGGGCCTAGCCCGGCTGACAGACATTAGTCTGTGGGAGGCTGATACATTCTGGAGCCTTTAACGTAAAGGGAGTTCTCTCCCCACCTCCACATCCATCAACATTTAAACTTATTTGTGCTTATCTGATACTTCTTAAGCAGGGAAAATAAAAGCTGGGTTTAGGAGAGTGCAAATATTTAACAATAAAAAAACTACATTAATTTACCCTTTTTCATTTCTACAGAAGGAACCTTTAATGGAGTCACATGACTCTTATTCTAAGTGATAAACCACAGGTCATAAACCACCACTTTATCACTCTGCACAAGCAGTATAAATAACAGCTATTACCCAACCTCACTCCATCTGATAAGCTCAGAGGTTTTCTAATATACATTTCTGATTTTTTAAATAATATTCATGATCATTTCCTCCTGAGCATTATGTGTCTCTGGCTACGTGGCCCTTGAAACCAGGGCCCACAAGCCCTTGTACAATCTCCCTGATTTATGGCCATGTTGGTTGGGTCTGACGCCCTAATGAAATCTGTGACACTGCATTAATGGGGCTGTTTGTTACCACTGGAGTTCAGCGGCTGGCTGTAGTCTCAGAGCTGTGCTCAGGAAGGCGCGCACACAGAGTCTATAAAACCCACTGATTGGGCAACAAACCTACCGTACCTGCACACACTCGTAACACAACTGCATGCATAAGCTGTCTGGCAAGGTCTGTGAAATCCACCAAGTGTGCAACTCACAGGCCATAGCTGCATGCACAATAACACAGCTCAGCTGCACAAACAGAATGAGTATGCAACCACCCTGGATCTGTACACCCTGTAACACAAACAAAACACGGATATGCTATGTAACCTAGGAGAGGGGTGACAAACCAACAGCACCTGTGCACACTAACAGAATGCAAACCCAGCGTGCAGCACATGTATATTTCTGTAACACAATCATTCAAAGGAATCTATACCTATAGGCACAGACTTCCAAAACCAAGTAGCCACACAACTCTCATTGAAATGAATGGGAGTTGCGTGTGTGGCTAAATCCCAGAGTTGGCTTTGTCCAGTGTATTCAGCAAAGATCATATGTATCATCTGGACAATTATTCACACCTGCAGGAGAGGCTAGTCTAATGACCAGACAGACACATGACAGAGAGATGGATTAGTATCCCCATCGCAAAGTAATCATAGAAAGCATGCAGAATGTCTGTCAGCCCTTCCCCACCCGCTTCTCAGCCCCAATTCAGGCAGGTACTTAACCTCTTATGTAAGTTAAAGTTATACACATGCTTGATAACTTCCTGGATCTGAATCTTAGGCTACACCTAAATGTTAAAAATCTAGCCCTTATTTGCATTTTTCCAACCGGACATCACTACCCCATAGGTCCTTCTTTTGAGTTTGTCCTAGTTTTCCTTTCTTTTTAAAGGATAGGAGTTGTAATAATCCCTAACCATGGCTCTCTGGCTAAGGGTTTATGAGTGGCAATGGATGCATCGGCGGTCAATTTAGCTGATCTAGTGAAGACCCGCTAAATCGACCGCAGATCGCTCTCCCATCGACTCCTGTTCTCCACCAGATCGAGAAGAGTAGGGCGAGTTGACGGGAGAGAGTCTCCCATCGACATTGTGTAGTGTGGACCCCGCAGTAAGTAGGTCTAAGCTACATTGATTTGAGTTACATTATTCACATAACTCAAATTGCGTAGCTTAGATCAAATTTCCGTGTATTGTAGACAAGGCCTACGGCTGTAGTAGCTCATGTTCCTCAGTTCAGTGTCTGGTGTATCAGGCACAGTGGGTGCTGTCACCAAAACATTCAGCCTCCCAAAAGTCAGGAAATGCCAAAGTTAAGGTTGAATGTTTAACCTTAACTCTGCGTCTTTGAGTTTACACATTACATCTTTAGTTGCCCAGTCACAGACTATGCATCAAATACAATACAATATACTATTTCTTTCACAACATCAAATACACATGTGTAAGAATCTTCTGTTTTTTCATTCTTGTCTGCTTAATTCTAGAGCTAGTAAAAAACATCATTTTTTTCCACTGAAAAATGGCCTTTCTTTGGAAATGAAATTTTTCATGACAAATTGCCAAAACATTTCATTTTTCATGAAAAATGCCATGTCTTTTCTGTACATTTCCACCCTCTCACACATGTATTTATCAGAAATATACTGAAAGTGTTGGCTTACTGAAAAAAATCCCATTTTCAGTCAATTACAATTTTCCTTAAAACTTTTTTAATTAAAAAATTGAAAATAAAGTACTGAGTAAAAAATCACCATTTTAAAAATAAACAGAAATTGGTTCAAGTTCATACCCTTTGAAACCAACTTTGAAATTTCAAAAATTTTCATCAAACTGATTTTGCATATTTCTCTGGGGTCTATTTAATTCCAACATCATAAAGATCCAGTGTATCTTTAGTGACAGCCTCTGTATGGTAAATTCTCTTCTCTCTACAGGATATGTTTTAATAATTTTCTCTGTACCTACTTACTATAGGCTTTTGTCCAGCTTATTTTGAATTCCACACCCTGATACACCTCAGAATAGTAATTTATTATTGTGAGTATCACACAAACGATATCTCAGAGAAATACATATAGAGAGTTAACAGAATATGTTTTAGTGATTTCTCATTTGCTGTTTTCATGTAGACATGTAAATAATTTATATTTTTCACATGACCTATAATCAAACCGTCTTCAATTTCAGAAAACCCTTCCACAATCTGGCCCAGAGGGAAATTCCTTCCTGACCCCAAGTCTGGTGACCAGTATAACCCTGAGCACATGAGCAGGACATGCCAACCAAGCAGCAGAGAAAGAGGATTCGCTGTACCACTTCAAAACACTGGTGCACTGTGTCCTGAATCCTGTCTCCAGCTGTGGCCAAGGCTGCGGGGTGGGGGGAGAGGGGAGAACCACCAGAAAGAAACCCAAAATATATCACCAGTTGTTCATCGAGGAAGAATATTCCTTTCTGACCCCCTGCTGCTGATTGACTGAAGCCCTGGAGCATGAATCTGATTTGATTATAGTCCCTGCTTTAATGCAGAGCTGCAAGTGTGTGCTTCCAGGTGCAAAATATTTCATGGTATGATGTCATAGGTGAATTTGCAGTAAGACATGTTACATGTAGTCACTGAAGGAGCAATTATTATTACTATTTGTATTACAGTAATGCAATGTTATGAAAATTCATTGTGCTAGACACTGTCTGTACACACATGGCGAGAGCCCTGAAGAGCTTACAGACAAGACAGACCAAGGGTAGGGGACAGAAGGGAGTATCCCCATTTCATAGATTGGGAACTAAGGCACAGAGCGATCAAGTGACTGCCAACATTGTACTTTAACCCAGTTAATTTTAGCACCTTTTAGCTATTCCTTTATCACTCTTCATTTATAGTATGTGGTGCAATGGTTTAGTGTATACTTCCCCCACAAATGGGGCTCATGGATAGTGTGGCACACAAAGAGCTGTGCACAAAACGATAGCATGCTACCTAATAGATAAGATTACAAAAAATGCCATGTTATTATATTGTATTCTTTGAGAAACAGTATGTGCTCATGTCATTTAAGACTGTATTGTAATAATGCATCCAAATTCCCTTTATCTACTTCCACACTACAAAGGGGCAGAGTTAAGGTTAGGCATTCAACCTTAACTTTGGCATCTCCTCAGTTTTCAGTACCTCACTAAGATTCTCTCAATATTGTTGCTTTTGCATTTCATTATTTTTCTAAGGTGGCAGCTACAAGTGCCTTATACATAAAGTGTTGGTAGCTTTCCTGTACTTTTACAATCCTTTCCATCCAAGGATCTCAAAGCATTTTACAAGAATTGATTAATTTAGCCCCACAACCCCTCCCCACTGTGAGGTAGACCAATATCATGTCCCCCATTCTCAAGATGAGGAAACTGAGGTTAAATGACTTGTCCAGGGAGTCTGGGACCCAGGAATAAGACCGAGTCCCTCTGGTCTCAGATCTGTGTCTTAAAACACAGCACTGTCCTTTCTCTAGTTTATTGTTGGAATCACTCAGAGATCTGCATGATAGTCTCTCAGCTGCTATCCTTAACTGGTCTCATTAGGGGACCCTGACCCACCTGTGTCCCATCTCCAGTCACTACGTTAAGTCACGGGGACGGACACACACACCCCCGCATCTGCAATTCCTATGGATTTTGGTAGGAACATCTGATGAAGTGAGCTGTAGCTCACGAAAGCTTATGCTCTAATAAATTGGTTAGTCTCTAAGGTGCCACAAGTACTCCTTTTCTTATTATTACTATTATTTACAAGATTATTATTTTCAAGTTGCAGTGGGGGAGATTTAGGTTGGATATTAGGAAAAACTTTTTCACTAGGAGGGTGGTGAAACACTGGAATGTGTTACCTAGGGAGGTGGTGGAATCTCCTTCCTTAGAAGTTTTTAAGGTCAGGCTTGACAAAGCCCTGGCTGGGATGATTTAATTGGGGATTGGTCCTGATTTGAGCAGGGGGTTGGACTAGATGACCTCCTGAGGTCCCTTCCAACCCTGATATTCTATGATTCTATGATTAATTACAGTGGACAGCAAATGGTGCTTCCCCACCCCCCACCCCCAGCAAACTTTTGAGAAAAACAAACCATAATAATTTTTGTCATAACCTTCAGCTGAAAATACCAACTTTTCATCAAAAAAACGGGTTTGGGGGTTTCTGACAAATATGGAAAATTTCAGAGGAAAGCAGCCACTTCCACAAGCTACTGTCGTCCAGACAAAGCCCCAATTCACTGTCCAGAACAGTCTGGATGGAAGATTTGTGACCATCCCTAGTGTGAATAGCACTTAGCGTGTCAGACCGAGTGGAGGTGGATGTGTGTGCGTGTGTACGTACGGCCCCCAGCACGGCAGGGTTCTCACTCTCTGGAATGTCTATGCCCTGCTGCAGTCCATTATAATGATACATGATGGGGACACTCATACGTGCTTGGGTGCTTTCCAAACATAGGAGAATTCACAGCCTGTGCCTAAAGAACTTACAACATCCCATGCTGCTAAATAGGGCCTCGACCACCAAGGCACTTAAGCACATGAGTCAGCCCATTGGCTCACCTGTGCTAAGTGCTTTGCAGGCCGAAAAGGGAGTGCTCTTGTGTGCAGGGACCTGGCTGGAGGCCAGGAAGGACCACAGCCCAGGAGGCTGAGAGACTCACACCTAAATACTTTTTCCCTTTAACTGATGGATTCACTCCTTTCCCTGCCTCTAACCAAGTCTTTACAGCTGCATTTCCAAGGCTATTCCCCCTGAAAGTTCTGTTGTTTGGTGCGTGTAACTGCTGCTTTGCTCCCCTCCTTCTGGTTAATGGCCCATTAACTAGTTCTCGCCACACGAGGGGAAGGGTGTCCAGGAGTTGCTGAGCGCTGGGAAATCATCACAATCAAAGCACATTAACAAACAACACTTTCCTGGTTCTGAGAGTGGCTGATAATTGTGCTGGGGTCCTGGGGAGGGCGGGATCTGCGGGCAACCACCAGGAATGGGGGGTCAGCGTGTTCTCTGCTTCTTAGAAGAGAAAGTGACTGTGGAAGAAAAAAGAGGAAGACAGGCATCAGATTGTTAAAGGATTCAATGAGCTGTGCCCAATGTATTCGAAAGGTGCTTAAGCTAGGCACAGCGACTCACCAAACATACCCAGCAAAGAAACAACACAGCCACACAGCAAACGCATGCAGCAAAGGAACAACCGAACACACACACACACACAGGCACACACACATACACTGCAAAAAACACAGCCCCTCAGTCCAAATCCCACACCCAGCAAAGACACAAGACAGCGTATAGACACCTCTCTGCATACAGCACACACAGCACCGCCCACTCAGAGTCAGTACCTACACCCGCAGTACACACCTCTCACCCAGTGACCAGACCCAGAGGCCCACCGGGTTTTCAAAACACAGCCCTACCCTTCCTAAGAAACGGAGCCACGCAATATAGCTCCAGCACCTCCCCATTGCATCATCCTTCCTCCTGTGGACCCCTGCACACTCACTACGCCTGCCACAGACAGTTCTACACCTAATACAACACACAGATACACCCAATGCAACACAGTACGCCAATGCCATGTCCCTAATGCCCACACAGAACACGTGCACCAGAGAGTACACACACATATACCAACTAGAACGCAGAGAACATTCCCACCCCACACTGCACACACTACACCAGCTGAGATGCTGTACATGTCCTGTTGCGTGCACGCACAGAGCCACAGCTCGTACACCCGCCGCTGGGCACACACACACACTCACAGCATTCCACCGCTCGGCACATGCAGACACCCAGAGCAAGTACACCGCGGACTGCACCCGCACACACACCAGACCGTGCACACCCACCGTTGAGTGCACAGACACCCCAGCATGTACACCCGCCACTGGGCGCATGCACACACCCACACAGCACGTACATCCATCTTCGGGCACATGCACACACCCACAGCACGGACACCCGCCGCTGGGCGCACGCAAACGCCCGCACCATGTACACCCACCGCTGGGCGCACGCAGACACCCGCTGCATGTACACCCGCCGCTGGGCGCACGCACACGCCCGCACCATGTACACCCGCCGCTGGGCGCATGCAGACACCCGCTGCATGTACACCCGCCGCTGGGCGCACGCACACGCCCGCAGCATGTACACCCTCCGCTGGGCGCACGCACACGCCCGCACCATGTACACCCGCCGCTGGGCGCACGCACACGCCCGCTACATGTACACCCTCCGCTGCGCGCACGCACACGCCCGCAGCATGTAACCCGCCGCTGGGCGCAGGCACACGCCCGCAGCATGTACACCCTCCGCTGGGCGCACGCACACGCCCGCACCATGTACACCCGCCGCTGGGCGCACGCACACGCCCGCTGCATGTACACCCGCCGCTGGGCGCACGCACACGCCCGCAGCATGTACACCCACCGCTGGGGGCACGCACACGCCCGCACCATGTACACCCACCGCTGGGCGCACGCACACGCCCGCACCATGTACACCCACCGCTGGGCGCACGCAGACACCCGCTGCATGTACACCCTCCGCTGGGCGCACGCACACGCCCGCTGCATGTACACCCTCCGCTGGGCGCACGCACACACCCGCTGCATGTACACCCTCCGCTGGGCGCACGCACACGCCCGCTGCATGTACACCCTCCGCTGGGCGCACGCACACACCCGCTGCATGTACACCCTCCGCTGGGCGCACGCACACGCCCGCAGCATGTAACCCGCCGCTGGGCGCAGGCACACGCCCGCAGCATGTACACCCTCCGCTGGGCACACGCACACGCCCGCAGCATATAACCCGCCGCTGGGCGCACGCACACGCCCGCACCATGTACACCCACCGCTGGGCGCACGCACACGCCCGCACCATGTACACCCATCGCTGGGCGCACGCAGACACCCGCTGCATGTACACCCTCCGCTGGGCGCACGCAAACGCCCGCACCATGTACACCCACCGCTGGGCGCACGAAGACACCCGCTGCATGTACACCCGCCGCTGGGCGCACGCAGACACCCGCACCATGTACACCCACCGCTGGGCGCACGCAGACACCCGCTGCATGTACACCCTCCGCTGGGCGCACGCACACGCCCGCAGCATGTACACCCACCGCTGGGCGCACGCAGACACCCGCTGCATGTACACCCTCCGCTGGGCGCACGCACACGCCCGCAGCATGTACACCCACCGCTGGGCGCACGCACACGCCCGCACCATGTACACCCACCGCTGGGCGCACGCAGACACCCGCTGCATGTACACCCTCCGCTTGGCGCACGCACACGCCCGCAGCATGTAACCCGCCGCTGGGCGCACGCACACGCCCGCAGCATGTACACCCTCCGCTGGGCGCACGCACACGCCCGCACCATGTACACCCACCGCTGGGCGCACGCACACGCCCGCACCATGTACACCCACAGCTGGGCGCACGCACACGCCCGCACCATGTACACCCACCGCTGGGCGCACGCAGACACCCGCTGCATGTACACCCTCCGCTGGGCGCACGCAAACGCCCGCACACGCCCGCACCATGTACACCCACCGCTGGGCGCACGCAGACACCCGCTGCATGTACACCCACCGCTGGGCGCACGCACACGCACGCACACGCCCGCACCATGTACACCCTCCGCTGGGCGCACGCACACGCCCGCACCATGTACACCCACCGCTGGGCGCACGCACACGCCCGCACCATGTACACCCACAGCTGGGCGCACGCACACGCCCGCACCATGTACACCCACCGCTGGGCGCACGCAGACACCCGCTGCATGTACACCCTCCGCTGGGCGCACGCAAACGCCTGCACACGCCCGCACCATGTACACCCACCGCTGGGCGCACGCAGACACCCGCTGCATGTACACCCACCGCTGGGCGCACGCACACGCACGCACACGCCCGCACCATGTACACCCGCCGCTGGGCGCACGCACACGCCCGAACCATGTACACCCTCCGCTGGGCGCACGCAGACACCCGCTGCATGTACACCCTCCGCTGGGCGCACGCACACGCCCGCACCATGTACACCCGCCGCTGAGCGCACGCACACGCCCGCTCCATGTACACCCGCCGCTGGGCGCACGCACACGCCCGCACCATGTACACCCTCCGCTGGGCGCACACACACGCCCGCAGCATGTACACGCGCCGCTGGGCGCACGCACACGCCCGCACCATGTACACCCACCGCTGGGCGCACGCACACGCCCGCACCATGTACACCCACCGCTGGGTGAACGCAGACACCCACTGCATGTACACCCGCCGCTGGGTGCACGCACACGCCCGCAGCATGTACACCCTCCGCTGGGCGCACGCACACGCCCGCACCATGTACACCCTCCGCTGGGCGCACGCACACGCCCGCACCATGTACACCCACCGCTGGGCGCACGCACACGCCCGCTCCATGTACACCCGCCGCTGGGCGCACGCACACGCCCGCTGCATGTACACCCTCCGCTGGGCGCACGCACACGCCCGCTCCATGTACACCCGCCGCTGGGCGCACGCACACGCCCGCACCATGTACACCCTCCGCTGGGCGCACACACACGCCCGCAGCATGTACACCCTCCGCTGGGTGCACGCACACGCCCGCACCATGTACACCCACCGCTGGGCGCACGCAGACACCCGCTGCATGTCCACCCTCCGCTGGGCGCACGCACACGCCCGCACCATGTACACCCTCCGCTGGGCGCACGCACACGCCCGCACCATGTACACCCTCCGCTGGGCGCACGCACACGCCCGCAGCATGTACACCCGCCGCTGGGCGCACGCACACGCCCGCAGCATATAACCCGCCGCTGGGCGCACGCACACGCCCACTGCATGTACACCCTCCGCTGGGCGCACGCACACGCCCGCTGCATGTACACCCACCGCTGGGCGTACGCACACGCCCGCAGCATGTACACCCGCCGCTGGGCGCACGCACACGCCCGCTGCATGTACACCCGCCGCTGGGCGCACACACATGCCCGCAGCATGTACACCCGCCGCTGGGCGCACGCACACGCCCGCTCCATGTACACCCTCCGCTGGGCGCACGCCCGCACCACGTACACCCGCCGCTGGGCGCACGCACACGCCCGCACCATGTACAGCCTCCGCTGGGCGAACGCACACCCCCGCTGCATGTACACACGCCGCTGGGCGCACGCACACGCCCGCTGCATGTACACCCACCGCTGGGCGTACGCACACGCCCGCAGCATGTACACCCGCCGCTGGGCGCACGCACACGCCCGCTGCATGTACACCCGCCGCTGGGCGCACACACATGCCCGCAGCATGTACACCCGCCGCTGGGCGCACGCACACGCCCGCTCCCTGTACACCCTCCGCTGGGCGCACGCACACGCCCGCTGCATGTACACCCACCGCTGGGCGTACGCACACGCCCGCAGCATGTACAACCGCCGCTGGGCGCACGCACACGCCCGCTGCATGTACACCCGCCGCTGGGCGCACGCCCATGCCCACACCATGTACACCCGCCGCTGGGCGCACGCACACGCCCGCACTATGTAACCCGCCGCTGGGCGCACGCACACGCCCGCACCATGTAACCCGCCGCTGGGCGCACGCACACGCCCGCAGCATGTACACCCGCCGCTGGGCGCACGCCCATGCCCGCACCATGTACACCCGCCGCTGGGCGCACGCACACGCCCGCACCATGTACACCCGCCGCTGGGCGCACGCACACGCCCGCACCATGTACACCCACCACTGGGCGCACGCAAAAGCCCGCACCATGTAACCCGCCGCTGGGCGCACGCACACGCCCGCAGCATGTACACCCACCGCTGGGCGCACGAACACGCCCGCACCATGTACACCCACCGCTGGGCGCACGCACACGCCCGCACCATGAAACCCGCCGCTGGGCGCACGCACACGCCCGCACCATGTACACCCTCCGCTGGGCGCACGCACACGCCCGCACCATGTAACCCGCCGCTGGGCGCACGCACACGCCCGCAGCATGTACACCCACCGCTGGGGTAACGCACACGCCCGCAGCATGTAACCCGCCGCTGGGCGCACGCACACGCCCGCACCATAGTACACCCACTGCTGGGCGCACGTACACGCCCGCTGCATGTACACGCAGCGCTGGGCGCACGCACAAGCCCGCACCATGTACACCCTCCGCTGGGCGCACGCACACCCACGCACACGCCCGCACCATGTACACCCGCCGCTGGGCGCACGCACACGCCCGCACCATGTACACCCGCCGCTGGGCGCACGCACACGCCCGCACCATGTACACCCGCCGCTGGGCGCACGCACACGCCCGCTCCATGTACACCCGCCGCTGGGCGCACGCACACGCCCGCACCATGTAACCCGCCGCTGGGCGCACGCACACGCCCGCACCATGTAACCCGCCGCTGGGCGCACGCACACGCCCGCAGCATGTACACCCGCCGCTGAGCGCACGCCCATGCCCGCACCATGTACACCCGCCGCTGGGCGCACGCACACGCCCGCACCATGTACACCCGCCGCTGGGCGCACGCACACGCCCGCACCATGTACACCCGCCGCTGGGGGCACGAACACGCCCGCACCATGTACACCCGCCGCTGGGCGCACGCACACGCCCGCACCATGTAACCCGCCGCTGGGCGCACGCACACGTCCGCAGCATGTACACCCGCCGCTGGGCGCACGCACACGCCCGCACCATGTACACCCACAGCTGGGCGCACGCACACGCCCGCACCATGTACACCCACCGCTGGGCGCACGCAGACACCCGCTGCATGTACACCCTCCGCTGGGCGCACGCAAACGCCCGCACACGCCCGCACCATGTACACCCACCGCTGGGCGCACGCAGACACCCGCTGCATGTACACCCACCGCTGGGCGCACGCACACGCACGCACACGCCCGCACCATGTACACGCGCCGCTGGGCGCACGCACACGCCCGCACCATGTACACCCACCGCTGGGCGCACGCACACGCCCGCACCATGTACACCCACCGCTGGGTGCACGCAGACACCCACTGCATGTACACCCGCCGCTAGGTGCACGCACACGCCCGCAGCATGTACACCCTCCGCTGGGCGCACGCACACGCCCGCACCATGTACACCCTCCGCTGGGCGCACGCACACGCCCGCACCATGTACACCCACCGCTGGGCGCACGCACACGCCTGCTCCATGTACACCCGCCGCTGGGCGCACGCACACGCCCGCTGCATGTACACCCTCCGCTGGGCGCACGCACACGCCCGCTCCATGTACACCCGCCGCTGGGCGCACGCACACGCCCGCACCATGTACACCCGCCGCTGGGCGCACGCACACGCCCGCACCATGTACACCCGCCGCTGGGGGCACGCACACGCCCGCACCATGTACACCCGCCGCTGGGCGCACGCACACGCCCGCACCATGTACACCCGCCGCTGGGGGCACGCACACGCCCGCACCATGTACACCCGCCGCTGGGCGCACGCACACGCCCGCACCATGTAACCCGCCGCTGGGCGCACGCACACGTCCGCAGCATGTACACCCGCCGCTGGGCGCACGCACACGCCTGCACCATGTACACCCACAGCTGGGCGCACGCACACGCCCGCAGCATGTAACCCGCCGCTGGGCGCACGCACACGCCCGCACCATAGTACACCCACTGCTGGGCGCACGCACACGCCCGCACCATGTACACCCGCCGCTGGGCGCACGCACAAGCCCGCTCCATGTACACCTGCCGCTGGGCGCACGCACACGCCCGCACCATGTAACCCGCCGCTGGGCGCACGCACACGCCCGCACCATGTAACCCGCCGCTGGGCGCACGCACACGCCCGCAGCATGTACACCCGCCGCTGGGCGCACGCCCATGCCCGCACCATGTACACCCGCCGCTGGGCGCACGCACACGCCCGCACCATGTACACCCGCCGCTGGGCGCACGCACACGCCCGCACCATGTACACCCGCCGCTGGGGGCACGCACACGCCCGCACCATGTACACCCGCCGCTGGGCGCACGCACACGCCCGCACCATGTAACCCGCCGCTGGGCGCACGCACACGTCCGCAGCATGTACACCCGCCGCTGGGCGCACGCACACGCCTGCACCATGTACACCCGCGGCTGGGGGCATGCACACGCCCGCACCATGTAACCCGCCGCTGGGCGCACGCACACGTCCGCAGCATGTACACCCGCCGCTGGGGGCACGCACACGCCCGCAGCATGTACACCCGCCGCTGGGAGCACGCACACGCCCGCTGCATGTACACCCTCCGCTGGGCGCACGCACACCCCCGCTGCATGTACACCAGCCGCTGGGTGCACGCACACGCCCGCACCATGTACACCCACCGCTGGGCGCACGCACACGCCCGCACCATGTAACCCGCCGCTGGGTGCACGCACACGCCCGCACCATGTACACCCGCTGCTGGGGGCACGCACACGACCGCACCATGTACACCCGCCGCTGGGCGCACGAACACGCCCGCACCATGTAACCCGCCGCTGGGCGCACGCACACGCCCGCACCATGTACACCCGCCGCTGGGCGCACGCACACGCCCGCTGCATGTACACCCGCCGCTGGGCGCACACACACGCCCGCAGCATGTACACCCGCCGCTGGGCGCACGCACACGCCCGCTCCATGTACACCCTCCGCTGGGAGTACGCACACTCCCGCACCATGTACACCCGCCGCTGGGCGCACGCACACGCCCGCACCATGTACACCCTCCGCTGTGCGAACGCACACCCCCGCTGCATGTACACCCGCCGCTGGGCGCACGCCCATGCCCACACCATGTACACCCGCCGCTGGGCGCACGCACACGCCCGCACCATGTACACTAGCCGCTGGGCGCACGCACACGCCCGCAGCATGTACACCCACCGCTGGGCGCACGCCCATGCCCACACCATGTACACCCGCCGCTGGGCGCACGCACACGCCCGCACCATGTAACCCGCCGCTGGGCGCACGCACACGCCCGCAGCATGTACACCCGCGGCTCGGCGCACGCACACGCCCGCAGCATGTACACCCACCGCTGGGGGCACGCACACGCCCGCAGCATATAACCCGCCGCTGGGCGCACGCACACGCCCGCTGCATGTACACCCGCCGCTGGGCGCACGCACACCCCCGCTGCATGTACACCAGCCGCTGGGCGCAGGCACACGCCCGCACCATGTACACCCACCGCTGGGCGCACGCACAAGCCCGCACCATGTAACCCGCCGCTGGGCGCACGCACTCGCCCGCAGCATGTACACCCACCGCTGGGAGCACGAACACGCCCGCACCATGTACACCCGCCGCTGGGCGCACGCACACGCCCGCACCATGTAGCCCGCCGCTGGGCGCACGCACACGCCCGCACCATGTACACCCACCGCTGGGCGCACGCACACGCCCGCACCATGTACACCCACCGCTGGGCGCACGCAGACACCCGCTGCATGTACACCCGCCGCTGGGCGCACGCACACGCCCGCACCATGTACACTCGCCGCTGGGCGCACGCGCACTCCCGCACCATGTACACCCGCCGCTGGGCGCACGCACACGCCCGCACCATGTACACCCTCCACTGGGCGCACGCACATGCCCGCTCCATGTACACCCGCCGCTGGGCGCACGCACACTCCGACTGCATGTACACCCTCCGCTGGGCGCACGCACACGCCCGCACGATGTACACCCTCCGCTGGGCGCACGCACACGCCCGCAGCATGTACACCCGCCGCTGGGCGCACGCACACGCCCGCAGCATATAACCCACCGCTGGGCGCACGCACACGCCCGCTGCATGTACACCCGCCGCTGGGGGCACGCACACGCCCGCTGCATGTACACCCTCCGCTGGGCGCACGCACATGCCCGCAGCATGTACACCCACCGCTGGGCGCACGCAAACGCCCGCTCCATGTACACCCTCCGCTGGGCGCACGCACACGCCCGCACCATGTACACCCGCCGCTGGGCGCACGCAGACACCTGCTGCATGTACACCCGCCGCTGGGCGCACGCACACGCCCGCTGCATGTACACCCTCCGCTGGGCGCACGCACACGCCTGCACCATGTAACCCGCCGCTGGGCGCACGCACACGCCCGCTCCATGTACACCCGCCGCTGGGCGCACGCACACGCCCGCTCCATGTACACCCGCCGCTGGGCGCACGCACACGCCCGCTCCATGTACACCCGCCGCTGGGCGCACGCACACGCCCGCACCATGTAACCCGCCGCTGGGCGCACGCAGACACCCGCTCCATGTACACCCGCCGCTGGGCGGACGCACACGCCCGCACCATGTACACCCGCCGCTGGGCGCACGCACACGCCTGCACCATGTCCACCCGCGGCTGGGGGCACGCACACGCCCGCACCATGTACACCCGCCGCTGGGCGCACGCACACGCCCGCACCATGTAACCCGCAGCTGGGCGCACGCACACGTCCGCAGCATGTACACCCGCCGCTGGGGGCACGCACACGCCCGCACCATGTACACCCCCGCTGGGCGCACGCACACGCCCGCACCATGTAACCCGCCGCTGGGCGCACGCACACGCCCGCAGCATGTACACCCGCCGCTGGGCGCACGCATATGCCCGCTACATGTACACCCGCCGCTGGGCGCACGCACACGTCCGTAGCATGTACACCCGCCGCTGGGCGCACGCACACGCCCGCACCATGTACAACCGCCGCTGGGAGCACGAACACGCCCGCTCCATGTACACCCGCCGCTGGGCGCACGCACACGCCCGCTGCATGTACACCCTCCGCTGGGCGCACGCACACGCCCGCACCATGTACACCCACCGCTGGGCGCACGCACACGCCCGCACCATGTACACCCACCGCTGGGCGCACGCAGACACCCGCTGCATGTACACCCGCCGCTGGGCGCACGCTCACGCCCGCACCATGTACACCCGCCGCTGGGCGCACGCACACGCCCGCACCATGTACACCCACCGCTGGGCGCACGCAGACACCCGCTGCATGTACACCCTCCGCTGGGCGCACGCACATGCCCGCACCATGTACACCCGCCGCTGGGCGCACGCACACGCCCGCACCATGTACACCCACCGCTGGGCGCACGCACACGCCCGCTCCATGTACACCCGCCGCTGGGCGCACGCACACGCCCGCACCATGTAACCCGCCGCTGGGCGCATGCACACGCCCGCGCCATGTAACCCGCCGCTGGGCGCACGCACACGCCCGCACCATCTAACCCGCCGCTGGGCGCACGCCCACGCCCGCAGCATGTACACCCGCCGCTGGGCGCACGCCCATGCCCGCACCATGTACACCCGCCGCTGGGCGCACGCACACGCCCGCACCATGTACACCCGCCGCTGGGGGCACGCACACGCCCGCAGCATGTACACCCGCCGCTGGGCGCACGCACACGCCCGCACCATGTACACCCCCCGCTGGGCGCACGCACACGCCTGCACCATGTAACCCGCCGATGGGCGCACGCACACGCCCGCAGCATGTACACCCACCGCTGGGCGCACGAACACGCCCGCACCATGTACACCCTCCGCTGGGCGCACGCACAAGCCCGCACCATGTAACCCGCCGCTGGGCTCACGCACACCCCCGTTGCATGTACACCAGCCGCTGGGCGCAGGCACACTCCCGCACCATGTACACCCTCCGCTGGGCGCACGCACACGCCCGCACCATGTAACCCGCCGCTGGGCGCACGCACACGCCCGCAGCATGTAACCCGCCGCTGGGCGCACGCACACGCCTGCACCATGTACACCCACCGCTGGGCGCACGCACACGCCCGCACCATACTACACCCACTGCTGGGCGCACGTACACGCCCGCTGCATGTACACGCACCGCTGGCCCACGCACAAGCCCGCACCATGTAACCCGCCGCTGGGCGCACGCCCATGCCCACACCATGTACACCCGCCGCTGGGCGCACGCACACGCCCGCACCATGTACACTAGCCGCTGGCCGCACGCACACGCCCGCAGCATGTACACACGCCGCTGGGCGCACGCCCATGCCCACACCATGTACACCCGCCGCTGGGCGCACGCACACGCCCGCACCATGTAACCCGCCGCTGCGCGCGCGCGCTCACCCGCACCATGTACACCCGCGGCTCGGCGCACGCACACGCCCGTAGCATGTACACCCACCGCTGGGGGCACGCACACGCCCGCAGCATATAACCCGCCGCTGGGCGCACGCACACGCCCGCTGCATGTACACCCGCCGCTGGGCGCACGAACACGCCCGCACCATGTAACCCGCCGCTGGGCGCACGCACACGCCCGCACCATGTACACCCGCCGCTGGGCGCACGCGCACGCCCGCTGCATGTACACCCGCCGCTGGGCGCACGCACACGCCCGCTCCATGTACACCCTCCGCTGGGCGCACGCACACGCCCGCTGCATGTACACCCTCCGCTGGGCGCACGCACACGCCCGCTCCATGTACACCCTCCGCTGGGCGCACGCACACGCCCGCAGCATGTACACCCTCCGCTGGGCGCACGCACACGCCCGCTCCATGTACACCCTCCGCTGGGCGCACGCACACGCCCGCACCATGTACACCCTCCGCTGGGCGCACGCACACGCCCGCAGCATGTACACCCGCCGCTGGTCGCACGCACACGCCCGCAGCATATAACCCGCCGCTGGGCGCACGCACACGCCCGCTGCATGTACACCCGCCGCTGGGGGCACGCACACGCCCGCTGCATGTTCACCCGCCGCTGGGGGCACGCACACGCCCGCAGCATGTACACCCTCCGCTGGGCGCTCGCACACGCCCGCTCCATGTACACCCGCCGCTGGGCGCACGCACACGCCCGCTGCATGTACACCCGCCGCTGGGCGCATGCACACGCCCGCAGCATGTAACCCGCCGCTGGGCGCACGCACACGTCCGCAGCATGTACACCCGCGGCTGGGGGCACGCACACGCGCGCACCATGTACACCCTCCGCTGGGCGCTCGCACACGCCCGCAGCATGTACACCCGCCGCTGGGCGCACGCAAACGCCCGCTCCATGTACACCCGCCGCTGGGCGCACGCACACGCCCGCTGCATGTACACCCTCCGCTGGGCGCACGCACACGCCCGCACCATGTACACCCACCGCTGGGCGCACGCACACGCCCGCACCATGTACACCCACCGCTGGGCGCACGCACACGCACGCACACGCCCGCACCATGTACACCCGCCGCTGGGCGCACGCACACGCCCGCACCATGTACACCCGCCGCTGGGCGCACGCACACGCCCGCTCCATGTACACCCGCCGCTGGGCGCACGCACACGCCCGCACTATGTAACCCGCCGCTGGGCGCACGCACACGCTCGCACCATGTAACCCGCCGCTGGGCGCACGCACACGCCTGCAGCATGTACACCCGCCGCTGGGCGCACGCCCATGCCCGCACCATGTACACCCGCCGCTGGGCGCACGCACACGCCCGCACCATGTACACCCGCCGCTGGGCGCACGCACACGCCCGCACCATGTACACCCGCCGCTGGGCGCACGCACACGCCCGCACCATGTAACCCGCCGCTGGGCGCGCGCACACGTCCGCAGCATGTACACCCACCGCTGGGGGCACGCACACGCCCGCAGCATGTACACCCACCGCTGGGCGCACGCACACGTCCGCTGCATGTACACCCTCCGCTGGGCGCACGCACACCCCCGCTGCATGTACACCAGCCGCTGGGCGCACGCACACGCCCGCACCATGTACACCCGCGGCTGGGGGCACGCACACGCCCGCACCATGTAACCCGCCGCTGGGCGCACTCACACGCCCGCACCATAGTACACCCACTGCTGGGCGCACGTACACGCCCGCTGCATGTACACGCACTGCTGGGCGCACGCACAAGCCCGCACCATGTAACCCGCCGCTGGGCGCACGCCCACGCCCGCAGCATGTACACCCGCCGCTGGGTGCACGCACACGCCCGCACCATGTAACCCGCCGCTGGGCGCACGCACACCCCCGCTGCATGTACACCCACCGCTGGGCGCACGAACACGCCCGCACCATGTACACCCTGCGCTGGGCGCACGCACACGCCCGCACCATGTAACCCACCGCTGTGCGCACGCACACGCCCGCAGCATGTACACCCACCGCTGGGGGCACGCACACGCCCGCAGCATGTAACCCGCCGCTGGGTGCACGCACACGCCCGCACCATGTACACCCACTGCTGGGCGCACGTACACGCCCGCTGCATGTACACGCACCGCTGGGCGCACGCACAAGCCCGCACCATGTAACCCGCCGCTGGGTGCACGCCCACGCCCGCAGCATGTACACCCGCCGCTGGGCGCACGCACACGCCCGCACCATGTACACCCGCCGCTGGGCGCACGCACACGCCCGCTCCATGTACACCCGCCGCTGGGCGCACGCACACGCCCGCACTATGTAACCCGCCGCTGGGCGCACGCACACGCTCGCACCATGTAACCCGCCGCTGGGCGCACGCACACGCCTGCAGCATGTACACCCGCCGCTGGGCGCACGCCCATGCCCGCACCATGTACACCCGCCGCTGGGCGCACGCACACGCCCGCACCATGTACACCCGCCGCTGGGCGCACGCACACGCCCGCACCATGTACACCCGCCGCTGGGCGCACGCACACGCCCGCACCATGTAACCCGCCGCTGGGCGCACGCACACGTCCGCAGCATGTACACCCGCCGCTGGGCGCACGCACACGCCTGCACCATGTACACCCGCGGCTGGGGGCACGCACACGCCCGCACCATGTAACCCGCCGCTGGGCGCGCGCACACGCCCGCACCATGTACACCCGCCGCTGGGCGCGCGCACACGTCCGCAGCATGTACACCCACCGCTGGGGGCACGCACACGCCCGCAGCATGTACACCCACCGCTGGGCGCACGCACACGTCCGCTGCATGTACACCCTCCGCTGGGCGCACGCACACCCCCGCTGCATGTACACCAGCCGCTGGGCGCACGCACACGCCCGCACCATGTACACCCGCGGCTGGGGGCACGCACACGCCCGCACCATGTAACCCGCCGCTGGGCGCACTCACACGCCCGCACCATAGTACACCCACTGCTGGGCGCACGTACACGCCCGCTGCATGTACACGCACTGCTGGGCGCACGCACAAGCCCGCACCATGTAACCCGCCGCTGGGCGCACGCCCACGCCCGCAGCATGTACACCCGCCGCTGGGTGCACGCACACGCCCGCACCATGTAACCCGCCGCTGGGCGCACGCACACCCCCGCTGCATGTACACCCACCGCTGGGCGCACGAACACGCCCGCACCATGTACACCCTGCGCTGGGCGCACGCACACGCCCGCACCATGTAACCCGCCGCTGTGCGCACGCACACGCCCGCAGCATGTACACCCACCGCTGGGGGCACGCACACGCCCGCAGCATGTAACCCGCCGCTGGGTGCACGCACACGCCCGCACCATGTACACCCACTGCTGGGCGCACGTACACGCCCGCTGCATGTACACGCACCGCTGGGCGCACGCACAAGCCCGCACCATGTAACCCGCCGCTGGGTGCACGCCCACGCCCGCAGCATGTACACCCGCCGCTGGGTGCACGCACACGCCCGCACCATGTACACCCGCCGCTGGGCGCACGCACACGCCCGCACCATGTAACCCGCCGCTGGGCGCACGTACACGCCCGCACCATGTACACCCGCCGCTGGGCGCACGCACACGCCCCCTGCATGTACACCCGCCGCTGGGCGCACGCACACGCCCGCAGCATGTACACCCGCCGCTGGGCGCACGCACACGCCCGCACCATGTACACCCTCCGCTGGGCGAACGCACACCCCCGCTGCATGTACACCCGCCGCTGGGCGCACGCCCATGCCCACACCATGTACACCCGCCGCTGGCCGCACGCACACGCCCGCACCATGTAACCCGCCGCTGGCCGCACGCACACGCCCGCACCATGTACACCCGCGGCTCGGCGCACGCACACGCCCGCAGCATGTACACCCACCGCTGGGGGCACGCACACGCCCGCAGCATATAACCCGCCGCTGGGCGCACGCACACGCCCGCAGCATGTAACCCGCCGCTGGGCGCACGCACACGCCCGCAGCATGTACACCCGCCGCTGGGCGCACGCACACGCCCGCACCATGTACACCCGCCGCTGGGCGCACGCACACGCCCGCACCATGTACACCCGCCGCTGGGGGCACGCTCACGCCCGCACCATGTACACCCGCCGCTGGGGCACGCACACGCCCGCAGCATGTAACCCGCCGCTGGGCGCACGCACACGCCCGCAGCATGTACACCCGCCGCTGGGCGCACGCACACGCCCGCAGCATGTACACCCGCCGCTGGGCGCACGCACACGCCCGCACCATGTACACCCGCCGCTGGGCGCACGCACACGCCCGCACCATGTACACCCGCCGCTGGGCGCACGCACACGCCCGCACCATGTACACCCGCCGCTGGGGGCACGCTCACGCCCGCACCATGTACACCCGCCGCTGGGCGCACGCACACGCCCGCACCATGTACACCCGCCGCTGGGCGCACGCACACGCCCGCACCATGTACACCCGCCGCTGGGGGCACGCACACGCCCGCTGCATGTACACCCGCCGATGGGCGCACGCACACGCCCGCAGCATGTACACCCGCCGCTGGGCGCACGCACATGCCCGCTGCATGTACACCCGCCGCTGGGCGCACGCACACGCCCGCACCTTGTACACCCGCCGCTGGACGCACGCACACGCCCGCAGCATGTACACCCGCCGCTGGGCGCACGCACATGCCCGCAGCATGTACACCCACCGCTGGGCGCACGCACACGCCCGCACCATGTACACCCACCGCTGGGCACATGCACACGCCCGCAGCATGTACACCCACCGCTGGGGGCACGCACACGCCCGCAGCATGTAACCCACCGCTGGGGGCACGCACACGCCCGCAGCATGTAACCCGCCGCTGCGCGCACGCACACGCCCGCAGCATGTAACCCGCCGCTGGGCGCACGCACACGCCCGCAGCATGTACACCCGCCGCTGGGCGCACGCACACGCCCGCACCATGTACACCCGCCGCTGGGCGCACGCACACGCCCGCACCATGTACACCCGCCGCTGGGGGCACGCTCACGCCCGCACCATGTACACCCGCCGCTGGGGGCACGCACACGCCCGCAGCATGTAACCCGCCGCTGGGCGCACGCACACGCCCGCAGCATGTACACCCGCCGCTGGGCGCACGCACACGCCCGCACCATGTACACCCGCCGCTGGGCGCACGCACACGCCCGCACCATGTACACCCGCCGCTGGGCGCACGCACACGCCCGCACCATGTACACCCGCCGCTGGGGGCACGCTCACGCCCGCACCATGTACACCCGCCGCTGGGGGCACGCACACGCCCGCTGCATGTACACCCGCCGATGGGCGCACGCACACGCCCGCAGCATGTACACCCGCCGCTGGGCGCACGCACACGCCCGCTGCATGTACACCCGCCGCTGGGCGCACGCACACGCCCGCAGCATGTACACCCGCCGCTGGGCGCACGCACATGCCCGCTGCATGTACACCCGCCGCTGGGCGCACGCACACGCCCGCACCTTGTACACCCGCCGCTGGACGCACGCACACGCCCGCAGCATGTACACCCGCCGCTGGGCGCACGCACATGCCCGCAGCATGTACACCCTCCGCTGGGCGCACGCACACGCCCGCACCATGTACACCCGCCGCTGGGCGCACGCACACGCCCGCAGCATGTACACCCTCCGCTGGGCGCATGCACACGCCCGCACCATGTACACCCGCCGCTGGGCGCACGCACACGCCCGCACCATGTAACCCGCCACTGGGCACACGCCCGCACCATGTACACCCACCGCTGGGCACACGCCCGCTGCATGTACACCCACCGCTGGGCACACGCCCGCACCATGTACACCCGCCGCTGGGCTCACGTACACGCCCGCAGCATGTACACCCGCCGCTGGGCGCACGCACACGCCCGCACCATTTACACGCGCCCCTGGGCGCACGCACACGCCCGCACCATGTAACCCGCCGCTGGGCGCACGCACACGCCCGCAGCATGTACACCCGCCGCTGGGCGCACGCACACGCCCGCACCATTTACACGCGCCCCTGGGCGCACGCACACGCCCGCACCATGTACACCCACCGCTGAGCGCACGCACATGCCCGCTGCATGTACACCCGCCGCTGGGCGCACGCACACGCCCGCAGCATGTACACCCGCCGCTGGGCGCACGCACACGCCCGCTGCATGTACACCCTCCGCTGGGCGCACGCAGACGCCCGCACCATGTAACCCGCCGCTGGGCGCACGCAAACGCCCGCACCATGTACACCCGCCGCTGGGCGCACGCACACGCCCGCACCATGTACACCCGCCGCTGGGCGCACGCACACGCCCGCACCATGTACACCCTCCGCTGGGCGCACACACATGCCCGCTGCATGTACACCCGCCGCTGGGCGCACGCACACGCCCGCACCATGTACACCCGCCGCTGGGCGCACGCAGACACCCGCTGCATGTACACCCGCCGCTGGGCGCACGCACACGCCCGCACCATGTATACCCTCCGCTGGGCGCACGCACACGCCCGCACCATGTACACCCACCGCTGGGCGCACGCAAACGCCCGCACCATGTACACCCGCCGCTGGGCGCACGCACATGCCCGCACCTTGTACACCCGCCGCTGGGCGCACGCAAACGCCCGCACCATGTACACCCACCGCTGGGCGCACGCACACGCCCGCACATTGTACCGCTACAGCTGCACATATATACAGCTAACACACAGACACCAGTCAAGATGCTGCACACAGATGTACACCTGAGAGCACACACACATACAAGTGATAAAACACACTCACACAGACAAGTTGGGAGAGGCAATATCTTTTACAGCACTATCTTCTGTTGTGAGAGAGACCAGCTACACAGAGCTCCCCTTCAGACCCTGAAGCACGAGAGCTTGTCTCTCTGACCACCAGGAGTTGGTCCAATAAAAGCTATTTCCTCCCCCACCTTGTCTGTCTGATCTCCTGGGACAAACACAGCCACACCACCACTGAGCATGGACACACACCAAACAGGATCCTGCACACTGGAGCACACAACACTGACGCTGCAGGCACATGGGGATCCCAGGGCAGCACACGCCAGGCCCACGTGAATATGGCCATGCACCCTCTGGCCAGCTCCTTTAAGGACTGCGGATGACACTAAACTGGGAGGAGTGGTAGATACGCTGGAGGGGAGGGATAGGATACAGAGGGACCTAGACAAATTGGAGGATTGGGCCAAAAGAAATCTGATGAGGTTCAATAAGGATAAGTGCAGGGTCCTGCACTTTGGACGGAAGAACCCAATGCACAGCTACAGACTAGGGACCGAATGGCTAGGCAGCAGTTCTGCGGAAAAGGACCTAGGGGTGACAGTGGACGAGAAGCTGGATATGAGCCAGCAGTGTGCCCTTGTAGCCAAGAAGGCCAATGGCATTTTGGGATGTATAAGTAGGGGCATAGCGAGCAGATCGAGGGACGTGATCGTCCCCCTCTATTCGACATTGGTGAGGCCTCATCTGGAGTACTGTGTCCAGTTTTGGGCCCCACACTACAAGAAGGATGTGGAGAAATTGGAGAGAGTCCAGTGAAGGGCAAAAAAATGATTAGGGGACTGGAACACATGACTTATGAGGAGAGGCTGAGGGAACTGGGATTGTTTAGCCTGCAGAAGAGAAGAATGAGGGGGGATTTGATAGCTGCTTTCAACTACCTGAAAGGGGGTTCCAAAGAGGATGGTCCTAGACTGTTCTCAATGGTAGCAGATGACAGAACGAGGAGTAATGGTCTCAAGTTGCAGTGGGGGAGGTTTAGATTGGATATTAGGAAAAACTTTTTCACTAAGAGGGTGGTGAAACACTGGAATACGTTACCTAGGGAGGTGGTAGAATCTCCTTCCTTAGAGGTTTTTAAGGTCAGGCTTGACAAAGCCCTGGCTGGGATGATTTTACTGGGAATTGGTCCTGCTTCGAGCAGGGGGTTGGACTAGATGACCTTCAGGGGTCCCTTCCAACCCTGATATTCTATGATTCTATGACTCTGGTTCTTAGCAGGTCAGACTCTCTCAGCTAGAAGGCAAGTGCGGTACCCTTAGATGAATTCAGATTGTCAGCTGTTTGGAGCAGGGGCCGTCTCTTGGCTCTGTGTTTGTACAGCACCTAGCACCATGGGACCCTGCTTCCTGGATGGAGTTCTTAGCTGCTACCACAATACAAATAATAATACCCTAAGCTGGCTTCCCACACCTTTTGTTAACGACTGCACCCAATACCTTGCTACCCCAGGTGCTCTAAATAGAAATTAAATAGCTCTCTGGATTTATTATGATAAAGCCTAGCTTACATACCACTTTTCATCAGTAGGAGTACAAAGGCAGTCAGTCTCACTGTGGAGATGTCAGTATCCTCTATGGGGAAACTGAGTCACAGAGCTGGAAAGTGATTTGCCCAAGATTATGGGAAGAGCTTGGAATAGAACCCTGGGCTACTGCATACCAGTCCAGTGCTCCATCCCCTAGGAGTCAAGTATCCAGATCTTTGCTGTGAGGATGCAGTTCTCTGAGTGCTACCCAGCTTGTTCCTGGCAGAGGTTCGGGTGAGGGTAGTTCTTGACACAGGGTTGTCCAGGATGCCGGGATATGCTACAAGTCTGATCCAAATGGGAAGGATTTGAAAAGCAGCCACCTTTAGTTCAGCCCAAGGTCCCCGGTGAGACAAGAGTCGCCGAGCCCACCCGCGCTGGCCTCCGTGCTCACTTCCAAGCAATGAATTCATCAGGCTGGAGGCCTGGGAAAGTTTAGACAGAAACTCACCCGACAATCATTCACAAAGTTTGACATTAAAAAGTGCTGACAGCAGCGAGGGGGAAAGGAATGGAAGAAGGGCCACTTTCATCTTGTGATAGCCTCCTCCTGGCCCCAGGTCACCGCTGTCTCCTCGTCCTCCCCCCCACCTTCCCAACACCACCTCCCTTCACCCCACTGCTCCTAGCCTCCCTCCCGCGCTCTCGGCATTTTATTAAATAGGGTCACAGCCCACATTCAGGTCCCTCCCACCTCCCAGCCGAAATGAAAACACTCATCCCTTTGCTCTTACCCTTGGCGCAAGGCACACGGCCCTCTCTCCTGCCGCAGCCTTGAACTTTCCCTGCGAAACATCAAGGCAAAGGCTGCTTCTCCCCTCTCATCCCCCACCCTTTTCCCTCCATTAATTATCTTCTTCTGTTGAAAGAAAAGTAAAAATTGGAGCCTTCCTTGGGCAATTTATGACGTCGGGAGACTGAGCGATCATTTATTGCTTGATCCAATTTTATTTTATGCGTTCTTTACAAACACACACACAAAGGTATGGGGAAGGGGAAGAGACACTAACCTGAATTGATCTGCCACATACCTGCCTGCTGGAGGTAAAGATTGGATGTAATTTACAGGGCAGGAGGGGGGCATTTAGCAGAGTTAATATTTGAAAGCTGGACTTTGAAGGTGGGAGGGGAAAAAAGCCCCAATAATTAAAACTGATGGGTCAATTTCAGAGGAAGAGTGTGATGGTAATGAAAATGCGCATGGGTGCCAGCAACAGTGGGGTGGTCTGCCCAAGAAGGTTAGACACCCACTAGGAAAACAGCCCTGAATTAAACATCAAAGTAGCTAATGAGAGCGTGTATCTATTTACAGGCTCATGGAGCCACTCACCGAAGTAGCAAGACACCAGGTGAGCCCTACTCAAAGCAAACCGGATAGGCCCAGCAGGGGGCACCCTTGCCACACCTGTATACGTGTTGTACCAGAACTTCCCTCAGGGTAGCCACCCTGTGTACCCTCGCCCCACCCAGAAACATGCCTCTTGGGCTAGTGAAGTTGCCAACAGATTCCCCAGCCATCCCCTTTGAGCCCTGTGCACTTGATGGTCATGGAAAGAGTTTCCTGCACCCTCTTTCTAGTGCATTCATGTAAGTGCAGGCATGATGTAGCCCTACATATGAATGAATGAATCACCTCACACAACACTGAAATCCAGCTACCTCTGGGGTGGAAGGAAGCAGCTGCAGAAATACTGCATAACAGTTTGAGACAGGAAGTGAAAACACAAATAGAAACGCACACCCAGATGCTGGTGCACATGCACGTACTAGATAAATGTCCTCTTATGAAAACTACAATGAAAGCTTTTTTCCAATTTCTCATCAATTCTTCTTGAACTTGAACTTCAGATTCTTAGTCTCAGGCCCACAGGTGAAGTCTGAGCAATGAGTTATCAGATATATTTTTTTGCAGTGTGTACATCCAGCAAAAAGTTAATTATGTGATATGGGTTCATTAGAATGCCATGTGCCTGTACTAAACACTGCCACTGTTGCAACTAATGTTCCAGCATGCACCTGTGTCCAATTAGCTTGGAGTGCGAGCTTGGGGGAAGAGCGGCTTGAGGGCTGCTGTTAAAAATTTTGCTGGCTTCTCAAATGATTTCATTGCTGTTTTGATGCCTGGCTCACTGGAATCTCTTTATTGCACTGGGTAAACGGGAGACCCCACAAAGTGGCTGCTTCATGAGTTTGCAGTACACTAACGCATAGGGCGAGACAGCAAGCAGAACGCATAGCTTTGCTATCTTGGAAAAAAGGGCTTCCATCCAGATCCACAGGGGAACTTCAGCTCCTAACTTCCACTGAAATCCCTAGAAGTCAGCACCAAAACACCTGGGAGGATCTAGGCCTTAGTCATTTTAAATAGACCCCGTCAACTTGGAAAATCACATTGGCCCGATCATTTTGTACCTATTATAGCTACAAGTAACACCCAAGATCACTCTAAAAGAAAGAAGTTGAGTGTATCTATCTGCCTATCTATCCAAGTACTTATCTGGCCCTCATCACCACACCATCTGAGGGCCTCACAATCATTAACAGATTGTATCCTGGGTATACACACACACACACACGAGGTAGGGAAATATTATCCCCTTTTTACAGCTTGGGGTCCAAGGCCTGCGATAGATCAAGTGAGGTACCTAAGGTTCCCCAGCAGGACAGTAGCAATAAACCCATGTCTCTTGAATCCACATCCAGTGTCCTACCCAGTGGCCAACCTTTCCACCCCAGGGAGCCCTCCAATTGACTTCAATGGGCTTTAGATCGGGCCCTGAGTTTCTTTCATCTGTGTAGAGTCAATTTCACGGTTTCTCATGTACAGTTAGTTACCTGTACATTGCAAAAGCCCTTAGAAACATCAAGAAGAGTACAGGAAAAAACCTTAAAACTTTTTTAAAGGATTTTTTGACACAGTACATTGGGAGATAAAGTTTAAAAGGGATCTCTGTGACAAACGGGACTTCCTTTCCATTTGTCACTTTAAAAATAGATCAGGGTGACATCGTCCCTTTAAACTTTTGAATTGTTGCAAAAGCGGGTGAGGCATTGACCATGCCTATTAGCCTATGATAGCAGATTCTGCTGCAAAAAAAAAAAAAAAAGTGATTTATACACGGATGCAGAACTACTGTGCAATTCGTAAGGATAAGTGTTATTTTTTCTTATTGTTTTAACTGTAGACTTCAGCTTACTCACAGATCTTACACCAGTATACAGCAGTGCTGTTAAACAGGTGAGGAAAATAGGGTTTTTCCTTATTGATTTAGGGATGGTTTCATTTATAAGCAAAAGGGCATCTGTCAGTACAGACTGACCAAAGGTCCAGCAGTTAAGCATGCGAATAGTCCAACTGATTTCAAGCAAGCATATGCTTAGATGCTTTACAGAATCAGGGCCTCAAGTCTCAACCTCATGGTACATTGACTGTTTACATTTCAGTGTAACAGATATGAGTGATCACATGAATGCAAAGGAGTTATACTCATTATTAAATAGGAAAAGGTGTCTATTTCTAGCTATTTCTATTCCAATAATATTAATAATACATTTATAAAAACAAAACAACATTAACCTTCACTCTTCTAAGCTTTCCACAAAGCCCCATCTACACTGTTTTGTTTAAATCCTACAGCAGACTATCCTAATTTGGGTCTGGTACAACAGGTAGCTCTTTGTAGAATAGTAATAATCTATCAGGAAAAAGAAATCACGGCAGGCAGTGAAGCTGCAGAACTATTTCTGCCTGGAAAGAACAGCAGTGAAGCTCGGGAAAAGTTTCTACATTTGTTCAGATAAAGTGGGTGTGAGAATTTCATTAGGATCTGCAACCCCCCAGCACCCACAGAAGTCCCAAATGCATCAGCGTGAGGGCCTGGGGTATTAAGAGGTACATCCAGTAGCATTTGAAGTATCAGACGCTTATGAGAGTAAAACTGAACTAAGGTTTGAAATTTCATAGAATCATAGAATATCAGGGTTGGAAGGGACCCCAGAAGGTCATCTAGTCCAACCCCCTGCTCAAAGCAGGACCAATTCCCAGTAAAATCATCCCAGCCAGGGCTTTGTCAAGCCTGACCTTAAAAACCTCTAAGGAAGGAGATTCTACCACCTCCCTAGGTAACGCATTCCAGTGTTTCACCACCCTCTTAGTGAAAAAGTTTTTCCTAGTATCCAATCTAAACCTCCCCCACTGCAACTTGAGACCATTACTCCTCGTTCTGTCATCTGCTACCATTGAGAACAGTCTAGAGCCATCCTCTTTGGAACCCCCTTTCAGGTAGTTGAAAGCAGCTATCAAATCCCCCCTCATTCTTCTCTTCTGCAGGCTAAACAATCCCAGCTCCCTCAGCCTCTCCTCATAACTCAATTTAATTTACTTTGCACCAGGTCAGAAAAATATGGCAGCATGATCTAACAGTCAGGGCAGAAGACTGGGAGTCAGAGGTCAGGATTCTATTTCCCACGCTGCATTGACTCGCAGCCTGGCCTTGGCCAAACCACTTAAAGTCACTCCGGGCCTCAGCTGCTCCCTCTCTAAAATGGGGATGATGCTACCCACCTCTGCAAAAGGCTTAGAGGAGAGGCATTATATAAGGGGATCCCTTATGCCCACTGGGTCTAACGCTAGGTGTGAAATATCAATATTTTGCTGCTGAGTTACTTCCTGAGCCAAAAAGAAAAGGAGGACTTGTGGCACCTTAGAGACTAACTAATTTATTTGAGCATAAGCTTTCGTGAGCTACAGCTCACTTCATCGAATGCAACTGAGCCAGTATCACCAACTCTCATGATTTTTATCACAAATCTGGATATCTTGGGTGTTACTTAAAGTGCCAGATCCTAGAATCATGAGATTAGAGGGGAGAATCTCCGCTTTCATTTAATTTAAAAAAAAAACGTTTCTAATCCTTGTGTTTGCAGAGAATATCTCGATTGCAAAACATGACTGCAGTCCACGCTAATGGCTATGCCACCAGACAGCAGATAAAAACAACCCCACATTTCGTATTGGTGGTTTTGAGATCTTGTGATGTTTTTAAACTAATCTTATAATTGTGGGGAGCTTTGCTTATGATTTCTGAACATCCCTTGGGGTTAGCCATGCTGGTTTAGCTTGTAAAATGAAACTAGCTTGGTCAATTTCACTTCCTGGTTCCCTCAGCCTAATATGATTTCTACTAAATGCATCTGATGAAGTGAGCTGTAGCTCACGAAAGCTTATGCTCAAATAAATTTGTTAGTCTCTAAGGTGCCACAAGTACTCCTTTTCTTTTTGCGAATACAGACTAACTCGGCTGCTACTCTGAAACCTGTCACGATTTCTATTGTGTTTGGAATGACAATGAGAACAAGGCGGAGGACAGACGTCCCATTTTGTGAACGATTTTGAAATCTGGCTTCCTTCCAAACCGGAATGAAAACTGAAAATTTAAAAACTCTCTGTGAAAGAAAACTGCTTCCGGTTGATCAAAGCATTTCATTGCAATTTTGACTTTTTTTTACACTTTGTGTTATATGAGAAAATACAAACTAAACCCAATGAAAAGTCATTTCGAAAGGAAAAATCAAAACTTTTGGTTCCAAAAATGTCAAAATGAGCCATTTTGCCACTTTCAGAACATTTTTCCAATTTTCTTCACAACGAAAAATCAGAAAAATCAACCTGATTTCAGAGTGTTTCAGCTTTGATGGAACCACATAAATCTGATGGAATATGGTTCCCCCGAAATTTCTACAACCAACTCAAGAAACAACACAGCGCTGCTGTGCTCGGGGTAATGGTGAATGTGGTGGTGCCAATTCTTGTGATTTTACTGGGAGTTGCACAGTTTAGGTTGCTGTTTTTTTCTGACAGCCCCCAGCTACTGGAATCTGGTTATTAGCTGAGAATCTCAGCTTTCATTTTTTTTAAAAATAAGAAGTTCCTGGTTGCAAAGAAAAACTCAAAAGTGTGGCCCCCCTAAAGTCTCTAATGTTAGAAGGCAAATAAAATTAACCTTAAATATATGACAGTACTTTTACATGATCATGACTTTTAGCACGGGATCCATGATTTGTGAACATTTGGGGTTGGCCATACTAGGAAGGGGAAAGGGGGGGTGGGATTAGATGCAAAATAGTTTTCATTGACATTTTTAAAGAAAGATCATGAAAACCCATTTCTCGCCAGAATATGTTTTCCAAAAATATATAGATGTATTTAACTTCTTTAAAGCAAAGACCTAAATTTGAGCCTTAAACTCCTTTCTACTATCTTTTTAATAGTGGCCTGGAGGAAGTATTGCTAATAAATTAATAAGAATTGTGACCAGTGATATTTTTAGTATTTATTCATGTTCTCAGGAAAACACTTAGGCAAGAACTTAATTTTAACCTACTTGCTTAAGTCTGCTTGATTTCAGTGGGACTAAAGCATGGGCTTAAAGTTAAAACCCTGTTTAAGTGCTTTGCTGAATCACTTTTGGAAAGGACAGACGGTCAGCCTGCAAAATTTACCAATGCCACAAAATTGTTTGATTTAGTCATTAATCCTAATGCACCAGGGCAACAAAGCAGCAGATGAGAATCATCTTGGATGGGGTAAGGCAAGGTACATTTTGGCAAAAAGAATCTAAGCTATTTCTATACAGATTGGCTCTGAACCTGTGCAGTCCTCAGAGGAAGAATGATGTAGGAGTCTCCTTGGTTAACAAAATGAACATGCCACCAAAATGTCCAAACCACAGTTTAAAATGAAAATCAACGGATTGTTTGGATGCATTTAGCATAGAAACCGGAAACAATACAGGAAATATTAACGGCCTGATCACTTGATCCAACACTGGGCAAAACTCCCACTGATATTCTTCTTCTTCCCCTTTCACAGAGGAGGAAACTGGGGCAGAGCAGGGATGCTGTGACTTACTAACGGTCACAGTGAGTGAGAGCCATGAAGAGAACTCAGGAGTCCTACACCAAAAAGACCTGGGACAAAAGTCTCTGATCTGTAGGTGCCATTATGTCTCTCACTTACTACTTTGTCAGATCACACCCTGTGCTGTTCACTCATCTAAATTTCAGCTTTGTAGTTTGCATCATTTTCAGGTTGCATGTACATAAAGCCTCAACTCATCCACATTAGGTTACCATCCCGTCAGGTTATACACTGGAGAGGGGGCTAGGAGAGCAGGCAGGCCATGCAGGGGAGGTGCCTTCACTTGCTATAAAGTACAATTCCATGGAGGTTTGTGAAGAACAATTCCCATCCTCACCTAGACCCTTGAAATTAGGATCATATGTGCTGATCTGTTGTCATTTTAATGCCTTCATTCAAATAGTGAAAGCCTGCTCCAATCTCTAGCTCCAAAACCCTCCAGAAATGGTAACTATATTTTGCAAAATATTTTGCATTTTTTCTGTTGATGTGTGTGTAAAAAAAATAAACCAAATTTTTGGGAGGTTTGGAGGTTTTCTCTCTTTATCCCCCATCTCCCGCCCCCTCCCCCCTTTGCTGGCAAGGTAGAAGAGCCACAAAAAGTCATTCAAAAGCGCGGGGTGGGGGGGAGGAGGAATGCCTTTCCATGCAAGACTGAAGGAGCTTATCAAAAAGATCAAGAGGTGATTTGATGACAGTGTTTATGTACCTTCACAGGGAGAAAATACCAGATATTCTTTAACCTAGTAGAGAGGGGCATAACAAGAACGGCTGGAAGCTGAAGCCAGACAAATTCAAGTCAGAAATGAGGCACACGTTTTCAGCGGTGAGGGTGATTAACCACTGAAACAAATTACCAAGGAAAGTGGTAAATGCTCTCTCTCTCTCTCTCTTGCTGTCTTCAGACCCAGACTGGAGCCTTTCCAGGAGAGACGCTTTAGTCAAACACAAATTAAAGGGCTCATCACAAAGGTAAGTGGGTAAAATTCTCTGCTCTGTGATATACAGGAGCTCAGACTAGAGGATCTAATGTGCCCTTAAAATGTATGAAGGGAAAAACCAGAGACCCCTGGAAAGAAAAAAAATTGGGTTCCCCCCCAGACAAAACAATAGAAAAGCTAGGGAACAAAACCTATTTTTAAAGCCATTTTTATCTGGAAAAAAGTTTTGGATTAAAAATGTCTAGCAGCATTCTGAAATGGGCAGCAGGCTCAAGAATTGGGCCTGTGACTCTAGAGAGGGGCTCCCTGGTCACCCACGGCCAGTTAAGTTGCACCCACCCCCAGAGCACAGAACGAGCTGCTCAGAACTCTCTGGTGAATCCTGTGGATTTCCAGCAGAACAGCTTTCCACACTCATGTTCTCTGCTGGTTTCAAGCAGGGACCTTCACTGGCTTGGAAGAACTGGTGCCATTTAGATAGCCCACTCCCAGGGTTTCCTCATGCCTTCCAATGGGGCCCGTCATTAGGATCTGTGAAGGGTTGGAGGAGAAAACATTATTTTCTTTTTACAGAGCCAATTTGATCACTCGCCTGTGATAACCGCTCTCCTCTTCTGACACCGAAATTCATTTCCTAGGTACATAGCACACAATAGGTTTCCAGTGCAAACAAAATTAAAAAATTAAAAAAACCCAAGCCCACCACCGAACAACACAGAAGAGTTAAAAATAGCCACGCTGTGGAGCAGGACGTCAGAGCAGACACAGCACAAGCAGGGGGCCATGGGAGACGGGAAGGAGTTTTGGAGGTGATGCAGCAGGAGCAGGCAAGAGCACAGGGCAGGGAGATCGGAGTGGTAAGTGGCGGAGGAGGGGGCAGGGGGAGGGTTTGGATGTGGTGATAATGGAATGCAAAGAAGACTGGAGGATAAGGGTGACCTGTGTGGCCATGGGGTAGCGGAAGAGACACAGGGGGTGGAAGGTGTAGTAGAAAGAAAGCTTAAGATCTAAGTCCGTGTATCAAAGGCCTGGTATGAGGCCTGAGCTAAAGTAGTGGGCAGGCTTTGCTAATTTAAAGCAAAGTTAGCAAAGTCAGGTTGTGAGCAAACCTCAGGCTCTGCCTGCTTGCGGGCTCACAGAACCCGGCAAGCACAGGGCTGGTATTGCAGAAACACACACTCCTAAGACGTGCTCGGCAAACCCATCCCAATATCAAGTGGTACCAAAACATCCCCATATCAAAAATGGTACAAAACCAGGATAATGAGAACACACTGACCCCTCCTAAAAGATAAGGTCAGGATGACAGTATGTAATAAAAATGTTTTAATCAAACCAACATGTATAATGCGATGGGTGAAAACTAGTCATGTCAGAGGGGCAGTACTAACTTGTTTGTATTAGGGTATAAAGATGTATCTCAGAGGGAGTCTCTTTGTCCGGTCTAGGGAGGAATGGAAAGTCCCACCGTTCACTGAGCTGGTCCACTGTTACATGCATACATGTATTAGCGGTCCCGTAGAGTCTGCAGGATAGTAGTACCGTGCTTCATCAACAACAAACCTGGCTGGATACCTTCATCCCTTAATGGATCTTGTGGTCACTGGGCAGTTTGATTGAGGTCTGCCGTGCCAGCTGTCTGCGTGGGGCTGGGGCGGCACACAGAGGGAACACACACACAGCCAAACATCTATCAACATCTAACCACAGAAGGAGTGATACACGGCCAGTGGGTAGCAGAAGGCTGGTTGGGGGTGTACAGCAGGTGTGACAGATATCATGGTGTCACTTGCCCCACCACCCAAGCTGTGTATTGCAGTGGGCTTGGTCTCTGCACTGCCGTGGGTTTCTGTCCTTGGAAGTCCCCCATCAGGGGGTTATTCTTAGGTCCTGTGCTGGATGGGAGGAAAGCTGCCAATTCCCAGTCCCTGCCAGGAAAGTCCCTCCCGACTAGTTTATCAGAAACCAATGCTTCAAAGAGCGATCAGCAAAGCTTCCGTACGTTTGACATTTCACACAACGTATCCATTTGGCAGAGCCAGGATAAATGACACAGCGTGAAATATACTCCACCGCATCAAACCCTATAAATCAGCGAGATTCCTGGTTTCTAAATGTCATGTGTGGAATATGAACTCCTTGGGAACATCTGAATCAGGCCAGAGGGCCCCTCCCTCCAGCACACTCCCCCGCTTTGAACAGGGGGCTCCTCGGCTCCCCTTTGGAGCCAACGTGTCCCCATCAATTCTTGTGTGGGCCACTGCCGACTGTTGGCCCAACATGGCAGCACGTCCACATAGAGCTGCTCACAACCTGCACGGGATGTAGCCGTATGGAAAGAAATCTGCACCCAGAGGACACAGCTGGAGGACTCTGGCCGTGATGGACCAATGGGCCGATCTGGAATGGCAACACCTATGTGTCAGTATAGGTACACACACACAGGCCAGAGAGAATGGAGTCTGCATCCCTAGCGCTGCTCATGTGGATCCGCTGGAGGGGATGGATCCGCAGATGGACGGGGAGGGCAGAGGGGCTCTGCTCAGCAGGAGGAAGAGCCTACAGAATTGCTCTTTCCTCTTGAGATCTCCTGATGGGTAGGAGTGGGAGCTAGGCTGGGCTGGGCTAGTTACACAGTACTTTGGGGCTATGTGGGCGCTGAGCACTACTGATCAGGCATCCCAGAGCGCGGTGTGAGCAGCAAGCAGGAGTCACTGGCCGGAAAGCAGGTGCAGGCAGGTGTCATTGACGTGCTGAGGGTACAAGAGAGAAAGTGACTAAGGGGGAAGTGTCAGACACAGCAGCCTCCTATCCCCATGTCCTGTCCCCTACACTGGGCTCTCTGATCTCACTCATTCCTGTGTCACTCTGCTGGCTTCAGCAGAGTCACTCTGGATTTATACCAAAATCCAAACCAGATCCACTATCTTACTCCCACCTCCGGCCTCCTGCGACCAGCTTCCTTGCTACAGGTTCCATTCCTGTCTCAGCAGAGCTCACTCACCGAATGCCAAGCACCTCTCCTGCCTGCCGTGCAGCGAACACTGCCTTTTGCTGGCCCTGATTCAGGCCAGAGGAATGCTCCCCAGCTCTGACCTGGGCGTGTTCTTATGGTGAGCATCCTGGGGCCGGGAAGTTGATCTGCTCTAACTTGTCCCTGCAAAGCCGGGCTGGGACTCTCAGGAGAAGAGACATTCCCAGGAGATCTCTATCGCTTCCTCGTGTCTCGCTGGACTCGAAGAGAGCAGGAATGCAGCGGCCTCTGTTGTGGCCTTTGATGCTGCTGGTGCAGCCAGCTCCTGGAGATGTCAAAATTCACAAAGAAAGAGAGACAGCAACAAAAGTACCTTGCAGAGCTCCAGGTCATTTGGGGTTTGTGCTTGAGGCAGAGGGGGGACTAAATCTTAGCTGGCTTCCCCCACATACATGGAGAGGTGGTGACACAGCCTGATCCTGCCCATATACCACCTCCATCCCCCAAGAGCCGCTAGCAAATGCCCCTCCTTGTGGTCTCCTGCTGGGGCACGAGCCAACTCAGGTGGAGAGCTTCCTGGTCTCTCTGCCCCTCCTAGCACCGGGAGGCAGAATTCAGTCCCAGCTGTGGACCAGCACCTGGTGTTATTCAGGCACTCCTGGGGCTGGGCAGAGACCTAGAGCCAACCTGCCAGCCCTGCCTGCCTCTCCCTTCGGAGGGGAAATCTGCACACATATTAATCTCATCTCACACACGACCCCACCATCCTGATCCCAGAATCCATCTATTAGGGGATTTACATAAATTACCAGCTATCAATAGGGCGCACAAGGTGCCGGGGCTCTGATTCGAGGGGCTTGGAAACTGGCAGATAGGGAGGGGGAGGGCTCAGCGGGGCTGGAGAAAGGTCGCTCCCCAAGCGAAGGAGAGATTGGGGTGCTGGGAGCAGGCTGCACAAGGAAACAGAAGAGATTAACCGTCACCCCCACCTTTGTTTTAAATCCATATTAGTTTCACTGCATTCCTCAAACGCTGGGTCCCCCCAGCACCGCTGACGCAAGAGCCTTCTCGTCTGCGTTCAGCCCAGCCATCCCAGACTCCCTCACCCTCAGGAGTGGATTGAGCCTCATAACCCCCGCCCCCCATGGGGAGTACCCTCCCCATTTTGCAGATGGGAAACTGAGGCACAGGGCAGACTAAGCGACCTGCCCAAGTCTCACAACACTGCTGCAGAGCTGGGCATTGAACCTGGGTCTCCTGACTCCCAAGTCAAATCCCGCACCACTAGACCACCCTTCCTAACCCCACGCTACCTCCTTTCCAATCTCCTCTGCACACATCTCTTTTCTCCATCACCCCCTCCCATTGCTTGTGTTGTTTAATGCTGCGAGGCATTTGGGGATGCGGCTGTATGGAAACCCTGGCCCTAAAGCCAGCTGGTATCATGGGTGGGAGGCAGATGATGGACTGGACTGGGCTGTTCCATCTCTAAGGCCTCCACGCCTCTGTTCCTAGGCCTCCTGCAGAGACACATGGGGATTCCATGCAAGCCAGACTCGGGTAGATGGGGGAAACGTGCAGATGTGAACGGCCGACGCAACTAAGGCCTCGCCCACCTGGCTCTGGAGAGCGCTCTGAGCGGTACGTTCATCCCAGTTTCCTTTAGCACTGTCACTCAGGGAGGCCTTCTGCAGCATCGCGTATTCACTCTCTAAATTGATGCCCAGTTTCGAGTTCAGTCACCTCCTTTCTAAGCCACAGGAACTCCTGGGAAAAGAGATCCAGGGCTGCACAAGAGCAATGAATGGATTCTGGTGCCAGCTTGTGTGTAACATGGATTTCTCCGGGTTCCTTTAATGTCTCTGCCACTGACTCACTCTGGGGATTTTGGCATGTCATGTCATTGCTCCGTGCCTCAGTTTCCCCATGGATGAAATGGGGGTAATTCCATTTCCCTCCCTTGCAGTGCTGTTGAGGGGTCTCAGTTAATGGTTGCAAAGCCACTTCGGAGCTGTAGCTGAAAGGCTGGCAGGAGAGGGCACAGATACCTGCAAAGGTTTCTCTTTATTCTATCATTTCCTGAAGCAGGGCCTTGTGCCAGGGCACACAAACTGAAGGACTTCTCACTGTGCCAGACTAATGACTTGGCGTATGGCATGCCATGACCTGCACCAGCATCTCCACTCATGCTCCCGAGCCCTGTGCAGATTGGCATAATGCGCCCATGTTCCTGTCTTGTTTGCCCACTCCACTTCTCACTCTACTTGGGATGGGACACATCCACCATCCCAGGAACCTCCCCTTAGTGTGGGCCTTTTTAAGTGGGAGACGGGCTATATGTCCCCTTCTTGTTAAACTCTACAATGGTTCATCAGCTCTGGGGGTTAGGGATAATTCTTGGATAGGACAATGGAGCCGACTTCTCCCTCAATGCACAGCCCTAAGGTAGAGAAACCCCCATTACCACCAGCCCTCTGGTCCATCTGGAAGGAGACCCAGACCCTGTGTATTAGCAGGGGTAAAAGAGCAACTTTTCCCATAGTGTTTTGCTGCCCCTTTGAGGCCAGTGGGGGGATTGCACCCTACCTGACTTGCAAGGGAAGTGACTCCATAAAAGTACATCTAAGCAACAAGTCATTCGTTCACACCCCAGACAGACGTCGGCGGGAGATTACTGGTCTAGGGGAAGAGCGGTGGAAAGGGAAGCAGAGCCAAGCGGGCAGCCCTGGCTGAGTGACAGATCAGTTGTGGTTGTTGCTTGGGCCCCTGTGTGGAGTGAGTTGGTGGATCTCAATTCAGTTCCTAGGGACAGATGTCCACACATGACAAACCCACTCACACAGCTGGCACCCAGGGGCCGTCTCTGGCAGTCTCAGCAAAGAGGCCAAGAATGGAATGAGTCAGAGAGTCAGACCCCTCGAAAAGGATATAGGCAGCGTGGGAGGAACTTGCCCTGCAGCTGCCTGTGCTCCATTCCTTCCTCTGGATGCACAGAGCCCTCCTGGCTCCAGGGCCGGCAGAGAAAAACCTGACAGACTATAAGCTCTTTGGCGCAGGTGCCAGCTGTTTGTGAATGTACGGCACCCTGCGGAATGGGGCCCGGTCCATGGGTTACTGACAGTGATCTGCAACCTTTCAGCAGCCTCTGAAATCCACCACAACTTCCTTCATACCATGGGGAAGAGTTCAGTCTACTCCAACTTCTCCACCACTGAGAAAGCAGCTGGTGATGCAGAAGAGGTGTTGCAATCCGCCCCAGGCAGAGCAGTCCTGAAGCTGAGTTACTGTATGGAGAAGCCAAGCAAGAAAGGCAGAACTTTTCCTTGAGCTTTTCTCTCCAGCTGCATCTACAGTAAGAGCCCAAAAGGAGGAAGACAAGCAGATCCTGGGGCCTTTAAGCAAAAGCATGGGCACAGCGCGCCTAAGCAGAGAAGGGGTCGGCCGGGAAAACATGTGTGACTGCAGGACAGTGGCTGCATCCATATGTGGGTATCTGCGTGTTTGCATGTATTAGTGCATGGTGTCTGGATCCTGGTTTCACCTGTATGTTTTTATGCGTGCATGTCTGGGGGTCTCTGCACACACATGCATGTGAGTTAGTGTGTGTACGCATATGGATGTGTTGGTACAGGAGGGTGTATGTGAGCATGCACTGTTTCTACAGCACCTAGCATAATGGGGTCATGGACCAGGACTGGGGCTCCTAGATACTACTGCCATGCAAATAAATAAGGAATGTGTGGGTATGATCCTGTTTCCCTGTGTGTTCACAGCTGTGTCTCTGCCTAGACAGAGGTGGAGCCAGTGCTCAGCTCTGGCTCAGGATTAACTCCGGGCTAGTGTTTGGCCTGTGAAGTAAAACCACAGATAACATTGGGGCCCTGATTTGAGGGCACTGAAATCTCAAGCTGTGCTCCCCTCAGCTCAGCCCCACGTAGTGAAAATCTCATGAAAACAGCTGCTCTTGAGAGATTGCAGAGGCATCCAAGTTGGCACCAGAAACGATAGGCTCCCTCCAGCTTCTTGGTCAGTCTCAAAGCTGGAACTAGAGGGTGGTTCGGAGCCAGCTGGATTTCAGACTGTCCCCTCCCCAAAATTCAAAGGAGCTGAGAGTCTGAGTCCTGGGTTTGGCCCATCTCTGTTTGTGTTTCTGAACATGTGGGCATATGTGAACACTGACCTGCTAAATGCTGCATGAAGACAGGCCAAGCCTGAAATACCCTCTCCAAGCATGACAGGTAACTCCAATGCCCTTTCTCAGCCTTCAGCAACTCACTAGGCACAGAACTACTGCAGATCAGGGGTCAGCACACTCCAAAACAGACCCAGTAACTGCCCAACACTGAAGCAGGTTCCTTTAAAATAGCTTCTCACCTGCCCCAAACAAATACTGCCCTGTTGAGCCCATATAGAACAAGGGCGCCACTCTGTGGCGAGACGGAAGAATTTCACTTTCACAAACTGATCACAGTGGCTGGAAGGTCGGTGACCATGTGCCCCATCTCCTTGAGGATATCCTGCAGTGCAGCCGCTGTGCCCAGGAATGCACATTCCTGCTGGTCGCGCATTCAGCCAAGTTAGCAGCTGCTGCTCGTTCAGTGCAGGACTCTCCTGTGTGCTGACCAGCCGGTGAGTCAGAAGTCCTGATATTCTCCCTTTATCCTGGCTAACTAGAGCTTTACCAGCTTGACAAGCTTGAACTAGAGCTTGTATCCAAGCCCAGACACCTTAAAGCCATCCCAATTTCTTTACTTGTTTCCTCTTAGCCCTGAGTACAAAAGGCCGCATGGGGCCCAGAGCTCCCTCACCCATAGGCTGGACTGTAACCCCATTACTGGGCTCACTCAGCCATTCTCAAATGAGCCCCTTAAAGCAACCCCAGGACTGGGTTGCACTTACCACTGCTGCCCAATGCTGGGCCAGAACTTCCACTGCCAACTGCCCCTTTAACCGCAGAACCAGGACGTAGCTACCAGCCTATTCAACAAGCCACCCCAATGCCAGGCTGTACTGCATCACCAACAGCTCCACCAGGGATCCACCTCCAATACCTTCCCTGCTGCCCCTCCCAAGGAAAAGTTAGTTAGCATGCACAGACCTTACGGGTGCTCAGGGGGGAGCCAGGCACATCTTCAGCACCATACTTGGAAGATGACAGGCAGTAACTATACCATTGTTGCAGAGATGGTAGGCCATAACCTGACAGCTGCACAACTCCTCCAAGGGTGACATGGTAAGCTGGCACGTGCTCCAGGAGTGAAAGGTTGCCTGGAAGCAACAGACATTAGCCGCCTAGCCGTACAGCTATGGAGTAACCATGCCGCTGCTCCAGGAGCAGTCAGAAATGCCCTGACAGCTGAACAGCTCCTGTCAGAGGTGACAGGCAATAACTGCCTCGCTGTGCAGCCACTCCGGGAGGGACAGGTAATCATCACCGTACAAACACACCAGCGCTCCAGAGGTGTCAGGCAATCACTGCACAGCCACTCCCGAGGTGGCAGGCAACAATCTGACAGCTGTACAGCTACTCTAGAGGTGACAGGTAATAATTGTAGAGCTGTGCAGCCACTCCAGGAGGGACAGGTAATCATCACAGTACAAGTACACCGCCACTGCAGAAGTGACATGCAGGGATGCAACAGCTTTACAGCTGCCCCTTGTGTGCAAGGCAAAAACGGAATCTGAAAAGGTGACCAACAACAATCTGACAGCTGTACAGCCACTCCAAGAATGACAGGCCTATTTCACCTAGTGGGATCACAACAGCCTGTGACATGCCCAGCGGTAAGAGGCTGGCATGGCACTCAGTGCAGCATCACCACCTACAAGACTCCTACTGCTGGACAGCCTTCTCGGGGTGACAGGCACAGCAGGGTCAGTGTACACAGTGATTCTGCAGTTGCAATCTCAATGGTTTATTCCAAGGGTTGTGAAGAAAATCTTGCCAAACAGACCTGAGTGTGCATCCCCCCAATGACGTCTGCAGACAGCCTGAACTAAGATCTCAGAAAGGTGTAAACTGCCCCCATCCACCACAATAGGATGTTGGCTCTGGAACTCAAAAGGGTTATTTAAAATGACAACAATGATGATTTCAACGCTGCTGATTTTAGCAGAAACTTCCAGCTAATGTGCTTATTCCACAGCCCTAGACTGCACCTAATAACTTCTCCAGTTCTAATAACTTCAGCTGCCCCTTACAAGCTGTCCAAACCTCCAGCTTGCCCCCGGACAACTTTGGCAGTGCCATCAGCATTGTCAAGATCAACATTTTTGGCATGCTGAAGACTGGAAATTACCTTGTCCCTACAAACGAGTTGAACTGACCATCAACCCCTCCCAAACCAGTTCAATCAGTTCCCGATTTAATTCAGAAAATTCATCCATTTCCTAATTTATGCGCAGTGGGAGCAACGCAGAATCCAGGTGTCTTGCTGCAGAATCCAGCGGAGCTGCGCGTGGAGTATGCAGAACCCAGGCAATGACTGAACAGCTGTACAGACCCCCTGAGACGGGCAGACAGTAGCCCCAGGGGTAACAGGCCAGAGTCATCCAGAGTGACCTTAGAGTGGTATTGCTGACCTGGTGTAAGAGACCATAACCAAACAGCTGCACTACCCATCCAACCACTGCAGGCACTTACTGTGCGGCAGCATGGCTCCCACAGGCAATAGCCAGACAGGAAGGGCCTGATCTTCAGAGCTGCTCAATCCCCGCAACCGTGACTGAAGCCAACAGGAGCTCTAAATGCTCAGCCCCTCACAGGCAGGCCTGGGGTGCCTTCAAACCAGCAGCAAAGCCTCGCGCCAAGCAAGGTGCCCAAATGCTGTGGAATTCCGGGAGACGGCTCAGGGATGTTGGAAAGTATCACCCGCTCCATGGATGAGCCCTGTTCCTTCCCACTCAGATCTCAGGCGCTTTCTCTCCAGATGAGCCCAAGCCACAAAGCTGAAGGGGTGTCTGAATGAGAGGTTCTCCTAAGCCCCATGGTGGGCCTCTCCTTTCCCGGTTCGCCCACCCCCTGGCGCCACAGCAATGCTGTGACCTGTGCTCACGTCAGCTGTCAGTGTGGTTCCTACAGTGCCAGGGCATGGCCCACATGCCAGCTAGTGCTCCTTAAGCCTGTCCGTGGGCTACAGTCACCTGCCCACTCCAGCAGCTGAACCCTGCCCTGACTGGGAACAGAACAGGGTCATGGAGGCTGGTTGTTGGCAGTGGGACTCAGAGCCTCTCACCTCCAGCCCCCAGTAGCAGGACTGAGAGGAGCTGCCTTGTGATGATCACTGGAGGTCCAGGGGAAATGTGGCTGGGGCTCGGTCCCATACCCCGTGCACAAGGTATCACCATCAGGAGAAACACAAGCACCAGCCGGCAGCCTCTGAAGAGAGGCCATGGGGGTACAGGCCAAGGAGACTGGCAGGTGAGGATAGGGTTGCTGGACAGGAGCATGCAATCCAGGGGAAATCCCCCTACAGCTGTTTCCCTGCAGACCTGCCTCCTCCCCACACGTACTCACGTGTACCTGGGAAACTGTTCCCAAGTCACCTGCAGGGCTCTCCATTAGCGCTCTCCACCTCAACTTGAAGAAGCTGCTCAGAGGAACCTGTCCCTGGGGGAACCATGTGTCTGGAGAACACAGCTGGGATCCATCCCACTCACCACTCCACACATGAGCCATGGGGACAGCTTGGGGACAGCCCATGCCAGTGCACATGGATCACACACACAATGGACAGATGCCTCAAAGCCAACCTTCCCTTCAATGTTTGCTCACATTCATAATGGAATTGGCCTGTGTTTGCACTGCCCCGTCATTTGGCCTTCACTCTCCCCCAGTCCTCCTGTCATTCAGCCTCCCTCACACCAACTGTGGGGAAGTTTGAGCTCCAGTCGTCAATTTCACACTTGAAGGTGCTACTAAAAATTTACTCTGCTCTTGGTTGTTAACCTAAGCCATCCAATCAGGGAGCAAAACTTATATCACATGACTTATGGAACTCATCACTAGCACAACTCAGATTCTGAATATTCACACATGAATTCTCGCTGAAGAGGTCCACCAGCTGCTTTGAATGCAGAAGGACCCTGAGAATTTCACCATCTTTGCCCAGACAATCCACAAACGGGCTAAGTGCATCCAGTAAACAATCCATCACAGATTATTCAGCCAGCTCTAAACAGGACCTGGGAGAACACTCCCCTCTACTGCTGCTCCCCAGGATCCTGGAAAAATTGTGTCGTTCTCCCCACACACACAAACACACACACATAAACGGACAGCAGGCAATGCTAACACAGTGATACTTTGGAAAAGGCTACAGTGACTCTCAAAAGAATGAAGCTGGGGGAGCGGGGGCTTTCTAGGTCCAGAGCATAACAAGTTGTCATGTGGCCCCCAAAGCTATGAAGAGCACAGGGTTGGGTTCTCAGCACTGCTGAGCGGTCTCAGGTCCTATCAAAGCGGCTGGAGTTGTGGGAGGCCAGCACTTGGGAAAAATCAGGTCCCTACTGTCTAGCAGGAGTGACTCCCATCAGACCCTGGCTATGCCGTGCACTGCTGCAGACACAGAATCAGGCTGTGGGGTCTGATTTTCAGAAGCAGCCAGCCCTGGTTTCACTCTGTTTCCACTGAAGTCCTTGGGAGTTTTCTCACTGCATGTAGTTGGAGCAGAGTTAGGTCAACCTGAGTGCTTTCAGAAAATCCCAGTGATACAGTATTTCTACAGCATCACACGTAAGCAAACAGGCTTTACAGAGAATGGGCCTACACAGAGGTGTTACACTAGGCGCTGGGCATGCACAAAGTAAGAGACAGTCCCTGCTCCACGCTCTGTTTGCGGTCTCAATGGACAAGACAAAGGATGTGTTCTCCCCATTTTGCAGGCGGAAAATGGAGGCCCAGAGAGATTCAGTGATTTGGTCAAGGTCATAGGAATCCTGATTCCCTGCTGAGCACCTTATCCACAAGCTCTCCCTATCGGGGCAGGGGAGAGGAGAGCCTGCATCACCACTGCTAAACCTTCTGCAGGAGCTTGAATGTCCTGAGCAGCCAGCGGATTGGTGGGGAGCGCCAATCAAAAGTAGGGAATTGTGAATGCAGCTGAGTTTGGATCCAATTCAGGGGGCCACAGCTCCGTTCAAAGGATATATATGCCCTATAAAGGACAGTGTGTTGCATTTAACTTAGTCAAGGTGTGAGGGGGGTGTGGGTTTTATGGACAGCACTTTTGGGCTGGCCTCGTCACCATTCCTAAATACAGCCAGCAATTAGGATGGAGGCTGGGTCCATACCTGTCATATTGGCAGATAGGTGTTCAAAGCCCTGAGTTTGAAGCCAAGTGTGTATGTCTGTACTGACCATGTATGGATATCCACAGGGATTCATTAGCCGTTATCACAATGGGGGCGTTATTGCATGCATCTGATGCATGTGTGTCCGTTTCAGCGTTGATCTTTATGAATCAGAGACTGCAAAGTGAGAATCTGGCTGCCCCTCATCTCAGAGTGCAGACGGGGCACTGCACAATAAAGGGACAAAAGTAAGAGAAGGGTGGAAGGGAAGGCAATATGGTCTAATGGAGAAGGCATATGATTAGGAGCCATGGGTTATATTCCCAATTCAGAGGCTTACCTTCAACAACTCACTTCATCTCCCCCTGCTACCGTCTGTCTATTTAAACTGCAATCTCTTCCTGGCTGGGCCTGTCTCTTCCCGTGTTTGCACAGCACACAGCACAAGGGGCTCCTGAACTCTAATTAGATTAATAATTAAAATTACTAGGATTATTTTGTAACTAAACTGAAGTGGATGAAAATATAAACAGAGCCATTTATTCAACACTCCCACCATTGTTGCCCATTTATTATACACAGAGTCGAAAGTGGGTGCATGACACGGCACAAACAGAAGATGGTACAGTCCCTGCCCCACGGTCTAAAGGCTTGATCCTGCAAAGAGATTGATGCAGCCCTCATACTGCCCTGCCAGAGTGCCTCAGCGCAGATCCAGAGAAGCCACTACCAGAGAAAAGGGAGGAGATCAGCCTCTGTGGCAGATTGGCTCCTTGGCTGCTCAGCTGAGCCCACAGTCACACACTGGCCAAGCGTATCTTCGTCCCTGTCATGGCTGCACCACATCTATGGGCCCATGATTTTAGATCCAGAGGACCGAGGTTCAAGCCCCATAGAAGACCCACCCAGGTGGTGGCTTACATGGGGATCTGAACTGCTGGTCCTCTGATGTCTGGGATGAGCTTCCCCAGCCAGTGAGTGCTGGTGGGGATGAAGCTTTGAGGGATTAGCAGGGGTGAATGTGGGCCAGTATGGTGTACCAGTAAGAAGCCAACGTTAACGCGCTGCCGCGGCAAAGGACCCTCTTGGGTGCTGCCCCAGGGCCAGCGATTTAAAAGGGCAGCAGCCAGAGCCCCCATCCCTTTTAAATCACCACCAGAGCCCCGGACAGTGCGGGCCAGGCAGCATGGTTGGGCTGGCTGGGGGAGGTTCACCCCCCCAACCCCGCCCCTTCCGCCCGAGGCCCCACCCCTTCCAGCCAAGCCCCAGAGCTGGGCCCCATACCGGTAAGTGTTTAATATTACTTTCATCTCTAGGGATTAGCCACTAATCCACTTGATCCCGTGACCGTGACAGGACAGTTCTGAGTCAGTGACTACAAACATCCTCTTCAAAACGTAGCAGTAAATGGCCAGGCTCTTTCAGGAGCAGAGGGGTGGGCTGGACAGCCACCTCCTGGCTCCCTCCTCTCTAGGCACAGACACCTGGCCATGGGACTGAAACCCCTGGCAGCTGCCTTGCTCTGGAGGACAAGGCTTGTTGAGCATGGCTGAGTGATCCCAGCCGCTCCTGTCATCACAGCTGCATGAATCCTCGTTCTCCCAACACAAGGCTCGCTGCCTCTCTGTATCACCCCATTACATTGCTAATATCTTATTGTTCTTTAAGATTTTGAAACTTGCTGGGAAACATTTACAGATAATTTTTTTTTTTGCCTGCAGTCACTGTGCCTAATGCCCAGTCATTGAGTGCCATATGTGTTTATATGCACTGCAATTTTCCACTTGATTACATTTTACCACAAACAGTTTCATCCACTCTGCAAAGACAGCAGCAACATATCCATAAGGTTCAGAGCAGCCCGAAGAGCGCCACCAGCCCAGACCGACAGAGCTCAGACAGCGGCACGGCCAGTGTCCAGAGCAGCCCAAACAACCGACTGAACCGACGCCCAGATACCTCCAACATCATATCCCAGGATGTCTCGAGCCTTCCAGACCCCTAGATGGAGCACACAGAGTTACCCTGCCGTCCCTAGCTTGCACCTGGAATATCTGGCTGTCTGAGAGGCAGCAGAACACCTGTAAGAGGAGGGCACACCTTAGACAACTCAGGCTATCCACGAGATACAGACTCTCCTTGGCGTTCCTGGGCACCTGGAGCTGAGCACACAGCTGTTCTGTGAGAAGGTAATAGCACCACATGCCAAGAATATTTTGTTCCCCTCTCTGTCCCTGGGCCCCAGACCGTCTCTGTCAGCGGGTTCTGCATGCCTAGGCTCTAGCATGGCCTCTAGGCAATCTGTCTGAGTGGTACCTTTCCCCCAGGGCAGAGGTTGTCAAGCTTTTCTAAAGCATGGCTCACATCTCACGGGTTGTCTCATGGAGCACGTCTTTCCCATTTGCAATCGGGTGGGCCATCTTTTCTCCCATTCACAACCACACAACATCCTGGCAGCACCTACAATTGCTTGCATGGGAAAAACTCCTATTAACAGCCATGAGCTTTGGATCAGGCCCACTGTGACTGTTTAGGCCCACAAGTCTGTCCTGCTCTGAAATGATCGATGTCACCAGCAAAGTTGAGGTACTGGATGTAGGAACATAGAAGCACAGAATCATAGACATTAAGGTCAGAAGGGACCATTATGATCGTCTAGTCTGACCTCCTGCACAACGCAGGCCACAGAGTCTCACCCACCAACTCCTGTAACAAACCCCTAACTTATGTCTGAGCTATTGAAGTCCTCCAATCGTGGTTTAAAGACTTCAAGGTGCAGAGAATCCTCCAGCAAGTGACCCGTGCCCATGCTGCAGAGGAAGGCGAAAAACCCCCAGGGCCTCTGCTAATCTGCCCTGGGGGAAAATTCCTTCCCGACCCCAAATATGGCGATCAGCTAAACCCTGAGCATGTGGGCAAGTCTCACCAGCCAGACACCCAGGAAAGAATTCTCTGTAGTAACTCAGGTTCCACCCCATCTAACATCCCATCACAGGCCATTGGGCATGTTTACCGCTAGTAGTCGAAGATCAATTAATTGCCAAAATTAAGCTATCCTATCATATCATCTCCTCCATAAACTTATCAAGCTTTGTCTTGAAGCCAGATATGTCTTTTGCCCCCACTGCTTCCCTTGGAAGTCTGTTCCAGAACTTCACTCCTCTGATGGTTAGAAACCTTAGTCTAATTTCAAGTCTAAACTTCCTGATGGCCAGTTTATATCCATTTGTTCTTGTGTCCACACTGGTACTGAGCTTAAATAATTCTTCTCCCTCCATGATATATTTATAGAGAGCAATCGTATCTCCTCACAGCCTTCTTTTAGTTAGGATAAACAAGCCAAGCTCCTTGAGTTTCCTTTCATAAGACAGGTTTTTCATTCCTCAGATCATCCTAGTAGCCCTTCTCTGTACCTGTTCCAGTTTGAATTCATCCTTCTTAAACATGGGAGACCAGAACTGCACAAAATATTCCAGATGAGGTCTCACCAGTGCCTTGTATAACAGTACTAACACCTCCTTATCTCTACTGGAAATACCTCACATGATGCATCCCAAGACCGCATTAGCTTTTTTCATGGCCATATCACATTGGCGGCTCATAGTCATCCTGTGATCAACCAATACTCCAAGGTCCTTCTCTTCCTCTGTTACTTCGAAGTAATGTGTCCCCAGTTTATAACAGAAATTCTTGTTATTAATCCCTAAATGCATGACCTTGCACTTTTCACGATTAAATTTCATCCTATTACTATTACTCCAGTTTACAAGGTCATCCAGATCTTCCTGGATGATATCTCGGTCCTTCTCTGTATTGGAAATACCTCCCAGCTTTGTATCATCCACAAACTTTATTAGCACATTCCCACTTTTTGTGCCAAGGTCAGTAATAAAGAGATTAAATAAGATTGGTCCCAAAACCGATCCCTGAGGAACTCCACTGGTAACCTCCTTCCAGTCTGACAGTTCATCTTTCAGTGTGACCCGTTGTAGTCTCCCCTTTAACCAGTTCCGTATCCACCTTTCAATTTTCATATTGACCCCCATCTTTTCCAATTTAGCTAATAATTCTCCATGTGGAACCGTATCAAATGCCTTACTGAAATCAAGGTAAATTAGATCCACTGCGTTCCCTTTGTCTAAAAAATCTGTTACCTTCTCAAAGAAGGAGATCAGGTTGGTTTGACACGATCTACCTTTTGTAAAGCCATGTTGTATTTTGTTCCAATTATCATTGATCTCAATATCCTTAACTACTTTCTCCTTCAAAATTTTTTCCCAGACCTTGCGTACTACAGATGTCAAACTAACAGGCTTGTAGTTACCAGGATCACTTTTTTTACCTTTCTTTAAAATAGGTACTATGTTAGCAATTCTCCAGGGGTACAACCCCTGAGTTTACAGATTGATTAAAAATTCTTGCTAACAGGCTTGCAATTTCATGTGCCAGTTCCTTTAATATTCTTGGATGAAGATTATCCGGGCTCCCCGATTTAGTCCCATTAAGCTGTTCGAGTTTGGCTTCTACCTCGGATGTGGTAATATCTATCACCATAGGCCTTTCTCACTTTATCCCTACATGTTCTGACCTCAGTAAGGTAGCTTTCCTTGCTAATCCCTCCCATCTTCCCTTCCTTGTAGGCTTTCTGCTTTTTCTTAATCACCTCTCTGAGATGCTTGCTCATCCAGCTTGGTCTACAACTCCTGCCTATGAACATCCAGACTAACAAAACTGTCCCCGCTCCACAACCAGGGCCCCCGGTAGAGAAATGCAGTGTGAATTCTATTCCTTTCTTTGCATCCGTTGCCCCTGGAGAACAGAGGATGTAGCAGAGGATTTCCAGCTACTGGGGACATCTGCACAGACACTACAGCTGGGGGACATTTTTTTGAGGAATAGTTTATTCACCAAAATATGCAGCTTCAGTTGATCTCAAACCATTTGCAAATTTGACACAAGTTTGGCCCAAAAAATTATTTCAGGCTACAGTCACAAGGGGACGTCAGCTTCATTCACAACCCAACTGGAGAAGTAGGTGGTGGTACCAGTGCTAGCCTTATAACCCTTTCCCAAGTAGTTAGAGCACTCACCTGGAATGGGGGAGAAGGCAGGTCAAACCTCACTCTGGAGCAGGGGTTTGAACCCGGGTCTCCCCCGTCCTAGGTGAGTGCCCTAACAGTTATAGGAAGGGCATCACCAACACCTTCTCCGTGAATCTAGCTCTTTAAAAATACCTGGACACAAAACATTTCGAGTCGAACAGTGTTTTGTTTGACCTGAAATGGACTTTTTGATTTGCCTAAAATCCTGAAAGAGTTCACATTCGATTCAACCCAAACCAATTCTTTCTTTTCTTTAGAGCTGCCAATGAATTAAAAATCAGTTATCCTCCCAGCTCTACTAGACATGTCAAATAATCTGTCTAGGTACTTCCCCTCCATATATTCTAGGTTACATGGACTCTGTGTTCTTAGTTAGAGAAAACCAAGAGCTCTCAAACCTAGCTCAGGGGAGTTTACTTCAGAGCAGCTTCCTGGAAGAGCTCCTTCTACACTTCTATCGCTAGGTCAGAGCTGGGTGGGAGACAGTTTGCAAGTGGGGACCACAGCTTCAAGCAGTACAATTCAGCTGTATACTCAGGCTGCAGTGTTTGTTATTCTCCCTTTATCCAGATCTGTGCATGAGATAGCCAGTAAGAGGGGCTGCATACCCAAGGCTCATTATTCTATTACATGAATAGGTTTTCAGATGGGTTTTGGATCTAGCTCATCTCACTGCAGACCTTTAGGGATTTTGCCCAGGCCACCTGGTCCTGCACGGATCACCTGGCGTAACATGATGTGGCATAGGACAGGCATGTGCTAGGCCTGGTTCTGCTCTCATGCTGGTGTAAACTAGGAATAACTCCACTAATGACACTGAAGTTGCCTGGTGTCAAACCAGCATAAAGCCAGAACACAGTCAGGCTAAAGCCACTGTGATTTTAGCAACATTTGGACATTCCTTCCCCCAGCATGAGGGAGAGTTTTCAGATGTGACCTGTGATTTTGGGCATCTCACATTTTGATTACCAGCTCTCAGAAAGTATACTGCACATCCACCCTCTGAAAAATCCGGCCTTTTTAAAGGGTCTCACTTTGGGTTCTCAGAGTCACTAGTGACTTTTGAACATCTCAGCCATAGGATGGCTAGGTAACTCGTGTTACTATTTCACATTAATGTTTTCCATCATGGTCAGTCGTCATTTGTATGAGATGGTGAGAAAAAGGCGATTCCCTCTTTTAAAAACAATGATAAAACTGAGTTTGCAAACAAAAGTAACAATAGAATTCAAATGAACTGCTGGAGTTCAGAGCTACCCTTTCCCATGTTAGTATACTCCCTTTGAGCTTGGAGGGAGAGAGGAAATACTGCAGTGAACTGGTGAACGCATGTGTGTCACCACTGACCTCTACTGGTTGTGGTCAGAACTGCTCAACTGTGCATCACCAGCCCTATACTGCAAAGTCCCTGAGGATCATCCTTTAGCAGTGGCTTTGAAGAAGGGGGTGAGATTTACCCCCCAAAGAAAGCCATGACATTCTAAATGGCCAGGGTGGGCAATTTAGAGACAACCATAAAATCCATAGCTGTCTAGGACTTGTTACCATACTTTTTAGCCAGCCAAGCTGATCAAGGTCCAGGCACTGATAGCATTTCGTAAGCTGGCCTGTCTCATTACTCGCATAGATCCTTTCTGCAGGTGACTAGCACTGGATAAACGCTGTTAAGGACACTGGACAATTTCACCTCTTTTTACGTTTTTATATTTAGGAAAAGTTACTTACTCCATTTTCTTGGCTCTGACAATTCAACCACCGGCGTGTCGCTCAGACAATCTCAGGCTCCCTCTGGAAAATACAGATCCACTAGACAATGATCTGTGGCCCCAATGGGCCACCTCCGAGCAGCTAGAGGACTTACCCAAAGTGAGTCAGATTCGGAGCTGGGAGTAGCGCTCAGGTCTCCTGACTGCTAGTCCTACACTATAACCACAAGGCCAGCCGCCCTCCCCATCAAGCTGTGCAGTATGGGCATGGTTGTTCATGGTGTGTTCCCACACAAAGGGCTCTGGTTGGGCGAAGTGCGATCACCTGCCCATGGCCCAGTGGGGAACCACCACAGCTCTGCCCAGCAATTGCAATCCTCTCTTTAAACTCTGCTGTGCAGAGTCTCAGGCACAAAATCAATACCCCCTTTAAGGAAACATCAGTGTGAAACAATGAGATGGTGACCTCCTCACCAGGCTCTTTCTATGCTGCTGCCGTTGGAGGTCAGGGGCATGCTGCGGGCTGGCTGGGAGGTACATGCAGCTGTCTTTCAACAAGGGTGCCCAAGAGGAGCTCTGCCTTTAGACACGTTGCTGCAGAGCTAGCACCCCCCTGGCTTTGTGTCACTTCATCCTCTGGAGACACAATTTGTCTTCAGTGCCAACAGGCGAGGAAAGACATGGTGAGGGAGTCCCCACTCACCTTTCCTAGTAGCTGGTGGCCACACCACTTTGAATTGTGACTGTATCAGCTCACGCCACCCTGGGATTTCTCCGGTCTGGGGAAATCACAGGGTGCTGCAGAAAGTAGGTGATGCTCTCCGCTCTGAGTCTGTTGGGAACTTATCTACACCCCAGCACAGTGCCAGGGAACCCTGAGCCTACTAGAGATACCATCTTTCAGTTGGGATGTGTTCCTGAGCCCATCTAGGCACTAGTGATCTTGTGTGTTTCACAAGACGAGGCATGTCAGCCTCTACCTATGTGAAAGGGGGTAATTACATCCTTCCTGCCTAAACTCCTCCTCGAGTTTTATCAGACTAGAGGTTTCTTTTCCACTGTGTCCAGAAGTTTAGTGCCACTGTGCTGTAGCTGCCACATTTAGTGCCACTGTGGTGGCTGCATTTCAGTGTTGGGGAAAGTAATCCCTGCCTTCATCCGGTCTCCTTCATGCTCATGCCTGGCTCACGCTTACAGTTCCATACTGTAGCCTCTCATCTAGAAGGACCCTTTTGCTGTCCTCTAGGCTCAGCGTCAGGCACCTCTGCCCAGGTCAGCCATCTTTCATCATTTTCGACTCCCTTTTCTCTTTCTCCAACTTCCCATCTCTGGGATTTTTCATTTCAACCTCTCGCTGTATGCTGGGCCTTCTGACCCCCTCAGACTCCACTCTGAGAGGAGGAGTCATGTGATGCTGGGAGGTGGAGTTTGTCCACCCTGTGAAGAACAAGTCCTTCTAAAAGCCTGTGGAGCTACTGGCCTAGGGAGAGTGGCCAGGTTAAGAAGCCCCTCTAGGAGCAGAGCAACCCCCGTCCCATGCTGAAGCACTGGGATTCGGAGATCATTCCTGTTACGTAGAGGAGAGAGCCCCTCCAGCAGCACAGCACCCCTTGACCCCTGGCTGAGGTAGAGAGATGCTGCATAGCCAGCTGAGAATGGATGGACCATACTTCCCGCAGCACAGCTCTCTGGCCCTAGTCTGGCTCAGGCTCTGAAGGGCGTACGTACCGCATGCTCTCCCCAAGACTCTACTGGCTGTGGAAGCATGTAGCACATCCAGGCCATGATACAGTGTGTCCATGGGAAATGAAATAGACACACAAAGGCAGCCTTCTTCCGGTATAGGGCAAAAGGAATTCTGGGGGTAGTGATTCAGGCCAGCCTCCAGCCAGATACTGTGATCACAGGTGCCCTCGATAGTCCATACGCAGATGAGGTTAGAGTCTATAGCTAGATCGGGTGAGATTCCACAGAGGTGGGCGCCAGGGGGAGCCATAAAAGATGAATAGATTTTAAAGCCAGAACAGACAGTTATGACCATCTATCTTAACCTCCCCAGACACATCTATCCTTTCCCTTTGCTCCTTTCCCCTCGCCACCCCTCTCCTCCCACATCTCTTCCCTCCAGCCACTTGGGTGGATGCTGTTATTTCCTCCCTCCCTCCCTCTCCCCCCCCCCCCCCCCGCCGATTTCTTCCCATCCAACTTTGCAGTGAAACCAAGATTCGAGAAATGACATGTTCAAGTTGCAGGGAAACGACAGATCCATCACAGCTAACAGTAGCCCACATGGCGCCCGGCCTGGCTGGCGTCCCGCTGCCCATTTCCCAGCTGGCAGTGACAAGGGTCCCCAGTTTGCAGCGGTGTCACTCCGGCAGAAACGGCTGGGCTGATTGGTGAGAGAACATGAGGGTGTCAAAAAGGTGCTCGCAGACATTTCTTGGCTGCCTCAAGGAAATAAAGGCCATTGCTGAACCTGTCAAAATGATTAATAGCTTACACAGTATGGGGGGAGGGAGGGAAAGAGAATGGGAGGAAGGAGAGGAAGACAGATGGGACGGGGGAGATCTATGAATACTGGGAAGAGCAGGAGATTTAAATAAATACAATATTACCTTTGTGCTTGGAGAGGAGATGGGAATAAGCAACTCGAGGGGCTCATAAGTCACATGCCCAGAGATACAGGGGGAAAGGAGAAAGCCAGAAGATGAGTGGGCAGGAAGTGGGACGCTCCAACACCAGAATCAGAACCACAAGATCCAGGCCTGGGCCCAAGCCTATGGAACAATCAGAACAGACTTCAGAGTGCTACCCCAGGACCACCAGTTCCGTGTGTGGCATCATCTGAATGCAGGCTCACCAGTGCCAGGCCCCCAAAAGCCTGTGAGTGCTATCTTGGGAGTGGCAAGCTCATAGGGAAGCCCCACACAGTGCCAGATCCACATGAACAGCCCTGTGAATGCTGGCCTACAAACATAGCTTCACAAGCAGAGGCTGCCAAACTCCAGGCTGACAAATTCCAGGCCCCCCAGCTCCACTCCCTGGAACAGGTTGCCAGCATTTGCCCAACATTCTCATCCTGAGCAGCTGGCAGTCCTGCTGGAAAGTGTTTGTGTGTTTTGATAACATACTGTTGCAAGTGGCTTCTTGCCCCCATGTGATTATAAGGGAGGTGAAAGCAGCTCTGAGAGAGAGGAACTAGTATGTGGGCTGAGCAGTTCTCAAGGAGGAACGCTGGGAGCAGCCAAGCTCGGGGAGTAGGTTTGGGGTTGATTTTCTGTTTCATTTTGAGTTCCTTTGGGGAATACAGCCAAACCTCAGGAAATGCAGCTTGTGTGGTCTGCATTTAATGCAGGTTTGTCACTTGGGCTCAATGTATACAGGCTGATGCTTTTAGTTCTGAAGAGTCCCAGTTCAATCCCCTGTCAAACAAGATAATGGTCATTACACAAATATCTCCCACTGAGCCATCCAACCTTTCAAAACTAAAACAAAAATTCTAGCCTTCATTGAGGCAAATGAATCCAACGACTGTGGTGGTTCCAGACCAAACTGTTCTACGGACAAGACACAACCCAAAAAGTCAGAACAGACTTGGAAAGAAAAAAAATCAGCCTTTTCCCTACTTTCTGAACGCTCCAGAATGGCTCATCCAATGAACCTCAAGCTTTCCACACACAAACATCGCTCTGATGCACAAGAAGTTTCAAGCAGAAAGGACTTGTTTGAGGCAGCTGAGGGAGCAGCCAACACTGGGATTCTGGAAGAGAGCGAGAACTGGCTACAGCAGCTCCATAACTTGGTTTGGTTGTTCAGCACTCATGCACTTATTCTAAAGGCTACTTGGTAATAAACTGAGCTGCTCAAAAAACAGCCAAACAACAAAACCAAAGCCAGAAGACCAGGGTTTTGACTCATGCAAGCCCTGTCTAGAGTCAGGGTCAGTGAGGAAGTTCTACTCACAGGGAGCCCGCTCTAGAGCTGAGTTTAGATTCTGGTGCTGATGGACATGGGGATTCCTTGCCACCATGAGAAACAGTGCAATCGATTCCAGCTGTTGGGCACTGATTTTACCAGAGGCCTTTGTGATAGTTGGAACTGCTAGGACGGTGTCTTCCAAGAGTCTCCACTAGGATGTAGCTGTGACAATGCTTCTTGCTAAAAAAGTGTAATCAACCAACTTGAGTCTAGCGTTTTAGGAACACAGAAGCTGCCAGAATGGTCAGACATTCAAAGGCCAGAAGGAATCATTGTGATCATCTAGTCTGACCTCCTGCATAACACAGGCCAGAGAACTTCTGCAAAATAATTCCTTTTGTGTCTGACAATAGCTACCAACCAGATGCTTCAGAGGAAGGTACAAGAAACTCTGCAGTAGGTTGTTATGGGAATAGCCTCCCTCCAAGAAAAGTGTCTGCACTGAAGCAGGAGGGTTTATATTAAAGCTGGTCAACATTGTTTTGGATTTATAATTTCAGTGAAAAAATAGGATAAAATTTGAGTTCTTTCATCATTCTGTCGGATTTTGATCATTTCCTGTTTATATCCCTTCCAAAACTTTTTTTTTGCGGGGGGAGGGGGAGAGTTCTTACGGTTTGGGAGTTTTGTAAATGATTATTTCTCATTCTAAATCTGCAGTAAGTGTGAAAACTGCTGATGGATAGTGCAAAAGGGTAATTAGGGCTTAATGATTACCAAACATCCGTGCATGAATTTCTCTGGAGCCTAGAGTTGAAGGAAGTGATAAGAAACGAGCAAGTGAAGGAACATGGTAATGGAAACAGATAATTCTTCTGAAGTAAGGCGTAAACATTGTCAGGAGTTGTTAAGTAGCAAGACAGAACAGATTCCTGCTTACCTCAAAGTGAGCAGAAAATCGGTGTCTCCAGCCTCTTCAAGATCAATTGAGCCACTGAATGAAACTTTGCTTGTTGAAGTGGTAGAGCAGAATATTGTATCCAAGTTAAAACAGACGCCAAGGAAGGGAGGGGACTACGGGGTGAAAGGGGGAGAATGGAAGCATGGAGGGCAGAAGGAGTGGGGAGGGAATTGGAACAAACACCCAGCCAATCAGGAGAGGGGGCAAAATGTCCAGCCTGAAAAAACTAGTTGACCACTGATAACATCAGAAGCCCTTGCACTCTGCACCCTCTCTTCTCTGCTCCTGCTGACTGAATTTCTGGGTAATGGTTTCTTCCTTCCCTGAGCTCACATGGCTTAGAAAAGGGGTGAAGGCCTCATAATTGGTTGAATCAATTTGAAAGAGGACCAATGGCCTAGCTTCCCACTGCAACTTGGTGGAACACTCCAGAAGTCTAGAAACAATAGTTTGAGACTTCAAATAAGGTGAAGTTTCTAACTTCCAGGGTAATCACCAGAATAACTCACCTAGGGACATGGTGGTATCTCCCTCACTTGAAGGCTTTAAATAAAGATGGGATCTCTTTCTAAAATGTATGCTCTAGCTCAACCTCAAGATATGGGCTGGTTGCTTAGCTGGCTTCTTAGCACATTCAGATCAACTTGATCAACAATAATTTCTGTTGAATGATCTTCAACCTGGGGCTCACAAGCAGGTGTAGAAGGACATGACCACTTTCCCCTTCCTTTACGGCTAGATGGGAGGGATCCCTGATACTTCTCTATTGTACCATCGGGTCATAGAATCATAGAACTGGAACGGACTTCGAGAGGTCATCTAGTCCAGTCCCCTGCACTCAAGACAGGACTAAGTATTATCTAGACCACCCCTGACACGTGTTTGTCCAATCTGCTCTTAAAAATCCCCAGTGATGGAGATTCCTCAACCTCCCTAGGAAATTTATTCCAGTGCTTAACCACTCTGACAATTAGGAATTTTTTCCTAATGTCCAACCTAAACTGCCCTTTCTGCAATTTAGCCCATTGCTTCTTGTCCTAGCCTCAGAAGTTAAGAACAATTTTTCTCCCTCCTCCTTGTAACAAGCTTTTATGTACCTGAAAACTGTTATGTCCCTCTTCAGTCTTCTCCAGACTAAACAAACCCAATTTTTTCAAGCTTCCCTCATAGGTCATGTTTTCTAGACCTTTAATAATTTTTGTTGCTCTTCTCTGGACTTTCTCCAATTTGTCCACATCTTTCCTGAAAAGTGAATCCCAGAACTGGACAGAATACTCCAGTTGAGGCCTAATCAGCATGGAATAGAGCGGAAGAAGTACTTCTTGCATCTTGCTTACAATACTCCTGCCAATACATCCCAGAATGGGGTTTTCTTTTTTTTTGCAACAGTGTTACACTTTTGACTCATATTTAGCTTGTAGTCCACTATGACCCCAGATCCCTTTTCGCAGTACTCCTTCCTGTGCAGTCATTTCCCATTTTGTATGTGTGCAACTGATTGTTCCTTCCTAAGTGGAGTACTTTGCATTTGTCCTTATTAAATTTTATCCTGTTTACTTCAGACCATTTCTCCAGTTTGTCCAGATCATTTTGAATTTTAATCCTAACCTCCAAAGCACTTGCAACCCCTCCCAGCTTGGTATCGTCCGCAAACTTTGTAAGTGTACTCTATGCCTTTATCTAAATCATTTATGAAGATATTGAACAGAATTGGACCCAAACTGATCCCTGTGGGACCCCACTTGTTATGCCCTTCCAGGATGACTGTGAACCACTGATAACTACTCTCTGGGAACGATTTTCCAACCAGTTATGCACCCACCTTATAGTAGCTTCATCGAGGTTGTATTTCCCTAGTTTGTTTATGAGAAGGTCATGTAAGACAGTATCAAAAGCCTTACTAAAGTCAAGATATACCACATCTACTACTTCCCCCCATCCACAAGGCTTGTTACTCTATCAAAGAAAGCTATCAGATTGGTTTGACACGATTTGCTCTTGACAAATCCATGCTGTTATTTACCACCTTATTATCTTCTAGGTGTTTGCAAATTGATTGCTTAATTATTTACTCCATTATTTTTGCAGGTACAGAAGTTAAGGTGTCTGGTCTGTAATTCCCCGGGTTGTCCTTATTTCCCTTTTTTAGATGGGCACTATATTTGCCCCTTTTCGAGTCTTCTGGAATGTCTCCCGTCTTCCATGACTTTTCAAAGATAATTGTTAATGGCTCAGATATCTCCTCAGTGAGCTCCTTGAGTATTCTCGGATGCATTTCATTAGGCTGTGGTGATTTGAAGACATCTAACTTGTCTAAGTAATTTTTGACTTGTTCTTTCCCTATTTTAGGCTCTGATCCTACCTCATTTTCACTGGCATTCACTGTGTTAGATGTCCAATCGCCACCAACCTTCTTGGTGAAAATCAAAACAAAGAAGTCATTAAGCACTCTGCCATTTCCACATTTTCTGTTATTGTCTTTCCCCCCTCATCGAGTAACAAGTGTACTCTGTCCTTGGTCTTCCTCTTGCTTCTAATGTACTTGTATTTGTATGGTATGGAAAAGGCCAGGAGACCTCAGGCTAGGATGATTAGATGTCCCAACATTAGGGTCTTTTTCTTATATAGGCAATTTTAAATCCCCACCCCCCAAAATAGTGTCCCGATTTCTCACACTTGCTATCTGGTCACCCTACCTCAGTCGTGTGTTCTAGTCCCAGCTCTGCTAGTGAGTGGCTGTGATGCCTTTGGCAAGTTGCTTGAGTTCCCTGTGGCAAGAGGCAATCACTGTTCTACTTACCTATCTCACAGAGTGGTTGTGATGCTTAATAAATGGCTATCTGGAACTTGGAGATCTTCTGCTGATGGTTGCCATATAAATGGTAGGAGTTATCACACACAACCAGGACTAGGCCTGGATCCTCCAAAGGCAGAAGGGAAGGGAAGAGGCTCCCTAGAACAGTGCTAACTTTGGTGCATGAAAAAAGACCTGCCTGCATTTTGTTTTGCCCATAGGCTGTTGTGAAGGCCAAGACTTTAACTGGCTTCAATCGCCATTAGCCAAGATGGTCAGAGATGAAACCCCATGCTCTGGGTAGCCTTAGGCCTCTGACTGGCAGATGCTGGGACTGGACAACAGGAATGGATCACTTGATGATTGCCCTGTTCTGTTCATTCCCTTTGAAGTATCTGGCATTGGCCACTGTCAGAAGACAGGACACTGGGCTAGATGGGCCATGGGTCTGACCCAGTATGGTCATTCTGTTCTGATGAAAATTAGATGCACCATTACCATGAATGGTGATGACTGAGGAGTGGGTAGGAGGGACTGTCCAGCTACACCCCTTGGGCAATTTCAGGAGGAATTGTATTATTAACAGTCACCGCAATTATTTATATCACTATAGCACCCAAAATTGGATTGGGGCTCCATTGTGTGAGGTGCTGTACACACAGGCCTGCTCTAAACTACGCAGTTAGGTCCATGTAAGGCAGTTACGTTGACCTAATTATGTCAGTGTCTACACTACAGCCTTGCTCCTGCCAATGTAAGTGCCCTACTACACAGACATAACTCCACCTTGACATAAGCCTTACGCCTCCTGTGGGTGTAGTTAGGGCAACGTTTAGTGTTGGTGTAGACACTGTGTTATTTACAGTGGCTGTTGGCAGTCTTGTCAATTTCAGAGCTCCATGATGCGCCTGCCTGGCTCCCCGCTGCAGGAGGTGAGAAGTCTTGGTGGTGCCCTCCCACACCTGCTCCTGGCAGGGAACAGGGAGACAAGAAGCCTGGATGGCAGCTTGGCTCCAGGTGGGGAGCTGGTGGTTAAAAGTGTTTTTTTTTTTTTTTTTTTTGGAGATTAAACTGGTTTAGATGGGCTACAGCCCCTGCCATAAGCACCGCACTTTTATCACTGTGTAGGATCCCTTTAGATTAATGCAACACCCTCAAAGCCCTTCAGGGCAAAGATTGTGTCTTGTGTTTGTACAGCACTCAGCAAAATGGGACCACAACCCCTGTTGGGATCTTTGGATGCCACCATACTATCAATATTTACTACTATATTTGTGTCTGAAATTGGCTTATCTACTAATGGTACAGGTAATATCTAGGCTTGTTGGAACTTAAGAGCTAAAAGGGGAAAAAATCAGTTTATTCCCTATGTATTTGACAGTACTTTGTGCATAGTAAATTTCACCATTTCTCAAATTTGAGAGTGTCTGACCCACAGCAACAGGGAGAGAAAAGCTTTAAGAACAGGAAAATGTGACTGTAAGAGACACAAAAATTGACCAGGGAACTTGGGGGCAGATGGAAAACACGAAATTCGTTTTTTGAAACTAGCTACATTGCCAGTTAATGATGTCCCTTTAACTTTATTATGGATCTATGCTTCCTGGCATCTTGTGAACACTCCAACTCAAAAGTGATACTATAAACCAGTGTGTGAACAGGTTTAAGCTATTGTTTTCCTATCTACTGGATTTGCTCTTTGGAACACCAGATCACAGAACTGGTCTATCATGTCAGTCTGGTATCTTGCTTCTGCCAATAACCAGTGCTTCAAAGGAAAGAGCATCAGAGCTCTCAGAGCTAATTGTGTACTGCTATAAGGATGGAGAGAATTCCTTCCTGAGGCATGCAGCAGTCCTGACATACTGATGCATGAGCTTTGAAAGCCTTTATTTTTCAGCATCCAAAATAGTACTTGTACTCCGGTAACAACTACACCAGGTGAGGCACTTGTCCATACAGAGAGGAAGACGCAACAGAAATTAAAATCCAAGACAAAGAGGAGGAAGACAATCACAATATACAAGAGAGTTTAATATGCTTTAAACATATGCATCTTTTAGCTATACCCCAATGCCACTCCACAAACCCATTAGTTGCTGGCTAATTTCCTCTTGGCATTAAAGAAGTGAATCCAGAGGAGAGATCTGAAGAAGAGTGCAGCAACCTGATGTATCAGTTCAGAGAGAGCATTCCATGAAAGAAGGGGCAGCATCCAAGGAGATGGTTGCAGGAGATGCAGACAAGTGGGCAGTTTAGTGAGCACTGGTCAAATTAGCCATTGATGCTATGGGACCAGATGATGTCCTATGCTAGTGAATGACAGAGAGAAGCTACCGGCTGTGTGGATACTGCTCCCTTCTTTATTTGCCTATCATGCATCCATCAACCACCTCCTTGTTCTCATATGCTACAACATCAGGAAGGGAGCGTGAGCAGCATTCACTTTGCCCATCCTAATCTTACATGTGTCAATCAAGACCACGCTGGCCCTTCTCTGCCTTGTGAATCACTGATCTGAGTGAGGCTTTAGGAAAAATTCTCTGCAAGACTAAGCTGTCCACACACCTATTGCTGGAGGTTTGCAGCAGGGCCCTAAGAACTGAACCCAGGTGGCTGAATGCAGCAGGGAGATGGATCGGTGATGTGATCTCTTCCTTACAGAGCAGTCGGCTGGGAAGCACTGACCAAACGGAAAGATTTTGCGCACGGTGATTCCCTGAAAGTTTTCTGGCCATGCAGAAGTAGGCCTGTGGTCCCCTTCACAGCCCCTTAATGCTACTCCTCACCTGGGCAGAGGAGGTGCTGTAGAGCAACACTGACACTTCGAGTTGCGTGCCTGAAGGCTGCCTTGCTGTGGAACGCCTGGCACGGTGATAGCCAAGTTGGCGGCTTCCATTGTTTGTGGGATATTTTTCCTCCTTTCTCACATTCTCCTAACAAAGATTCTGATTAATGATCGCTCATTCCTAATTGTCAAATTTCTTTTCCTTCATCCTGTGTCTAATCACCAGTGACAGAAGCCATTACGCAAATGAGAGCAGACGACTTCCCACAACTGTTCTCGTTGGTAAAAGCCTTGTAATTTAAAGCTCTGATTTGTAGAGGAAAGCTGCGTTTCCCCAAGGCGTCCGGGCATCTGTTCCACTTACACTCCGAGAGCCTCCACTTCCGCTCCCTCCCCCGCCAATTAATCCTCTGCTCGCAACAAATATTTGACTTGCAAGGCAGTAATTAGAACTTACTTTGCATGCGTTCACCACAGCGAGAGCTTTGCCTCCTTCCTCCTCGGCTTGCTCATCTCAGAACCCATCCCATGCAGCAGCAGAGCAAAACAATGCACGAAGGAGGTGGTGACTGCTTGACTCCTCAGAAGGAAACTTCCCGCTGACCTCCAACCTCCCAAGACATCGTGGTGGTTGAAGCCCAGCTCTTCAACTGGAGGGAGCTGAGCTCCAATAGCCATCAAAATGCACCAGGAACCGCCTTACAAAAAGAAGGTGGCAGCAGAGGGGAATGCAGAGATGTAGGAATATAAAGGAAAGACCAGTGGAAGGAAAACACAGTGTTTCCTACCTCATATGATGGTTGTGAGGCTTAATAAATGGCTCAGGGCAACACACTAAGCTGCGAAACAGAAGGCTGCAGCTAAGGGAGGTAGGAAAGCTGCATGATCATGGACTGCATACCATGTCTTGAAAGCTACTGCCTGACCTCCCTGCTCCCTTGGTGCCTCTTAATGCAGCCAGCCACAGGGCAGTTCATCTATATGAAGACAGTAGCAACCTGCCACCTTTCTACAGGACACTGTTCAGCCATGAAAGCACATACAGCCTGGAACCCTATGGCCAAAAGGAGGCCTTCCACTTCCCTAGGAGAATCTGCCTTCAAAAGAACGGGGGAGAGGGTGAAGACAAAGAAAAGCAAATGGGAGCTAGAGAAGAGAAAGAGAAACCTAGAGAAGAGACAAGAAAAGGATGTAAATTAAACATACAGGAGTCAGATCAGGCGTGTTTTTCTCAAGAGCTCTAACACACTCACTGGATGACTCACTTCACTTTTGTGCCTCAGTTTCCCCATCTGGAAAAAATGGGCGAATTCATCCCTCCCGATTCTGTTGTGAGGCTTGTTGGTAAAGTGCTTTGTGTTCAGTGGATGCAAGCAGCCACCAAAGGGCGAGTGGACATTTCTGAACTGTGGCCTGTCACCAAAGTAAGTTACTCAAAAGGCATGCTCACAGCACAGACACTAGACAGGGTTAGGACAGGCACTAGGAAAGGGTCAAGCCAGGCACTCTCACACATACCCATAATCTGACTGCACCGTGCTAGAGCTCCTCAGACCAAGTAACCCACTGCCAGTACCTCTGTCCACCCAGCTGCCCAGCTCTCCACCACCCCCCTCCACTTCATATTTGCCATTTCCTCTCAAACAGAGATATCAAGAGACCTAAGAGCAATCACACGCTCACCACCCCCATTCTGCAGTTTTGTTTTACAGGTTAAACACAAAAATCCAATCAGAACATTGGGTTAGGGAAGTTCCCAAAACACCTTCATGAAGAAGCCTGATCTTGCCCACCCAGCCCTTCCTCAGCTTACTACACCTGCACAGTAGTTACCTAAATCAATTCCCACCCATTGAGGTTTCGCAGGTGGCTGAATACACACGACAGTTCATAATGAGCTACCAGGCCTGTATGTACTCATTTCCTGGAAGTGTAACAGACATGAGGCAATACCCATAGGCATTGATGCACACCTGAAGTATGTACAGGCAAGCTCCCACAAATACTAACCTGGACCTACAGGTGCAGATCTGCTGATTACCAAATAAAGTGAGGAATTGGCTGAATGCACAATGGGGATGAGATGGCTCAGGGGACTGATAATGGGATATGCGGCTTTTCATCTCTACGCTGCGCCTGCATCTCCAGCACATGCTGGTGCTGACTGACAGTCATGACTACCTGACAGACTGGGTGGTCTCTGGGAAAAGTTCTCATGCTTGTTGCCAAAGGACAAGAGTCCATATTGAAGGCCATAAATCAAAGGGGACTAATTTACACTCGACAGTGCTCTCAAAGGTAAAGGATTGGATCAGCCATATCCTAGACTCCTTTCTCACTCTTAGAGGCATGGTTCCTTCAGATCAAGGGAAGGCTGCTTGGAGGGGCAGTGGTCACAGCTTGCACTGCTATTACTCCTGCTACACTGGCTCTGAGGATAAAAGGATGTCAGAGGCTAGGGCTGTCAATCAGGCACCTTTCACCTGCTCTGAATTCATTCAAACAATCTGAAGTGAAAGAGTTCTGAGTTCTAACCTCCATCTGCAACCAGCCTGGGTGGCCAGCTCCATGTCGCTTCCCACAGGAGTCCTGATCAGATGCCTTCCTGTTCTCCTTTAGGGAGCAGCACTCAGAGAATAAAAGCCACACACTTCTGTTGTTCAACATTGGTTGTATTTAAGAACTACATTTCAGAAGGTACCATGTGTTTCTCACACACACACACATACATAACTTCCCAAGACCAGGGTAGGGGCACTGAAAACACAGGGTGGAAAGGGGGGAGGGGGGGAAAAAAGAGAGAGTCCATCAGTGCATTGTAAACTGAGCTTTCATGCCAGTCAAGTGCAGCAAAAACTGTTCTGACACTTCAAAGTTAGACCTTTGGCAAATAAAGAAGAAAGGACCCTGAAGTTCCAGATATACCATCCTTCATGAGCCCCTTGGAATTCTCAGCCTGGGCTTCAGGAGCTGGTGGCGCCCCACGAGCTGCTCAGAACACTGGCTGAGACTGCTGTGCTCCCAAGAGTGGCACGCAGGTGAGACTCCAGCTGAGTGTCTTCCCACCAAGGGCGGAGAGACTGCACACACCAACAACTCTTGGGAAGGCTTCACTTTCAGGCAGAGGCAGAAGAGGGTCCTTCCTCCCTCCCCCAAGGCTGAACGTTGACACGAATCCAGCTGAGTGACCTTCATTCTGACCTAGACAGTGCTCTGGAGAGGAAGTTTGTCTCCTGCTGCTCTCTTTGACCTTGATTATATACTGCTAAGTCAGGGACACAGAGATGTTTGGTAACAAGACTCCTGCTCTGACCCGTAGCACCTCTCTTGGTATCAGAGCCACAAATAGTGATGGTCAACAGACAGACACCGAAGTTCCATCCAGATGCTGTCCAACAACTCAGTTTTGCTGAGTCTTTCTTCTATTCCTGCATAAGAGAAGTTCACAGTAAACGGTACAAGAGTCGTCCCAGCACAAGATGGGACATGGCATGCCATGGATATCATTCTGTTTCCGCAACAACATCTCCTCTCTGGGCTACACACTTCACAGAAACCCAAATGTCACAATCAGCCCTAAACAGTCAAGGAGACAAAGCACTACGAAACATAGTGAAGAGAACACCCTTCACTGGTCAGCGGGGTGAATTAGATGGGATCCAAACCAGCTTTTCTAATCTTGATTATCAATTACAACCGTGTTCAGTATGCAAGTTTCCCACCCAGGAACAGCAGAGCAAGGCAAGGCAAGGCAAGGCAAGGCTCCATGTGAGTTTGGAAGGCTCTGCAGGGAAAGGACTAGGAAGGCATGCTAGTTTTTCAGGGCGATTGCCAGGACTCTAAAAGGAAGTTCTGCTGCTCCTGTAGACTCTCTCTTCTCATTCTGAAAATTGTTGTGCCAAGTATGAGAACATAAAGGATTCAAACAAAATGAACACAGGTATGAAAGTTTCCCCGCCTCCCCACATGACCATACAAGGAAGGGAGCAACACTACAGCCTCACAACACACACAGTTAATTAGTAAAGGGCACTTTCTGTGTTTTGTCCAGGAAGCCGGCACCCCCTGGTGGAGAAAAGGGAAGCTGATTTTAACTGGCTATTCATCAGTCTCAGGGCCCCAGGAGATCAATTTTGACATGGTTTCATCGTGGGAGACTTGGTGAGTGCCCTCGTAATCTGTCTCCCTCACCACGTTACATCCACTTCTAACCATGCTGCAGCTTTAGAGAAAAGCAGGAGACCTTCACTCCTCAAAGAACTCTGCTGTGAACGGGAGAGAGGAGGTTTCCTGTGACACATCTGACAGAGGCAGGACTCAAAGGGTGGCGTTGTGTGCATACATACTGTATGGATTCAACTTGATCACCCTGCTAGGTACCAAGCTCCCAATACCCTGAGCACTGCATCTTTTGGGAGCAGGGTGGTGGGGGGGGTTCCAAACCATCTTTCCAGTTTCTCCTCAAACAAGTCATCACATGCTCATTCCTGCTGTCCCACGGTGCCAAGACCCAGCAAGAACAAGACCTCTAACACAACAGGATCATGGAACCTAAGGCTTTCTGCTATCCAGGCTGACTGTCCCAGATTTCAGGGGTACTGTGTCCACTGCCAGCACCATCACAGAAACCCAGCCACTGGGCTTGTGGAAACAAGACCACTCTTGGCTCCCTTCCAAACTGTTCTTTCAACACTTTAAATTAAAACCCAAAGAAGAAAAGCATTCGAGTGCCAGACGCCACATTCCTCGTCTCGGCAGACAGGGGAAACACACTTATTGGAAGCTGGATTCTTGCTCACTAAGTGCAGGTTCTTTCTTGGGAGATTCAGTTGGATGACAGTGAGGGAAGGGGGAAGGAGGTGGGCTAATGGTTTTGCAGTTCCAGTAGTCCCCTTAATTGTCGTGGAGTGGGACAGAGATGGGCCAGCAGCCCATCAGTCTTAAGTGCTGCGTGCAATACCAGCGCTCAGTATCTTCCATTACTCGTGAATGAAGCAGCTCCACCGTCAGTCACCCAGGTGGCCAGGGTCTAGTCATACCGACCCTTAATCATCATGTTCAACAGGGGACCCACCTGTTCAAAGCAAAAACAGATTATTAGCCATGGCAAGCGCAGAGCAACAAGGGCGGCACAGCCTGCAGCCTAACTCCCACAAGCTAAGCTGGGCCGGGCCAGGCCAGGCCAGAGAAGGGGATCTCAGAGGAATACAGATTGGGAAGAAGTGGAGCTGGTTATTCTGCCCAGTTAGCAGTGAACCAATCTCCTGATAAGATTCAGAGGAGATGTCAAATGAGTCTTGATCGCTTATGGTTATTAAAGATCCCCTAGCATCTTCCACCAGAGTTAACCACAGTGTCCTGGCGAGTAGTGACAACTTTCCTACACAAAATCCCACCTGCAGTTTCAACTGGAGACAGTTTTCTTCACTTCCTGTTCTAATCTTATGCCACACTGAACAGGGGCTGCTTTATTTTCGAGTGGAGAAGGAGCATTTCCTCTGTATCACCAGTAAGGTACTCTGGGGTTACTTAAAATCACAAGCATTATAGAAAGGGAAGACAATATTTGTCCCTCAATCCTAAGGTTTGGCCTGCAGTCAAGGCTGCTCCTATCCCTCAGCATTCCCTGTGAATAGTCAGGGAAGGAATCTCTCATCATGCATTAGTATTGAAAGGCATTTTTATTTGGATCATCCAGATAGCATGTAAATTGGATAAAGAACATTTGTTGACATTATACAGAGATTTAAGTGTTCTTGCACTAATCAGTGGTCTAGGACCAGTGCTTGGAAGGGTTTACTGGCCATGAAAACGTTTGTATTCCACACCCAGTATTTCAACCTCCACCAAAGAGATAACAGCCCTTCAAAACCAGATTCTGATTCCCAGTTTAATCCACTGCATCATGAGATGCCAGCTGGTAAAAATCATATTGGAACTCAAGTCGGGGGGAAAAAAGCAAGGTGGTATTCAAAATGAGTCAGTTTTGAGGTCAAATCTCTCTCAGCCCAGCAGAGCTAAAAAATAAAATTGTGTATCCCACTGAAAAACTGATTATGGAGCATTTATTTATCACCCTCCCTGCTCCTGAAATATCATACCTTAATGTTGTCACTAGTGCCTCTGACCAGCATCCTTTTCTGCCAGCATCCGCAACCAAACAGCGCAAGCTGTGGGCAGAAGAGACTATTTCCCAGTTTTTGCACTACGTCACTGGTTGTACTCATCAGCCCAAGCACTGTACTTTGAGGATCTCAGCCTTTTGTGTCCAAGGACTATTAGGGTAGAGGATGAAGAATTGCCACTAGTGCGGTGTCACCCATCCCCATTAATATCACAGGCAGCCTCAGGTGGTTTGCTGGGATCCAGAGTTCTGCAGTCCACACTTGGACATTTCAGTGGGGGTGGCAGCATCTCTAACTTTTACTTTACCTCTTGTGGGTTTCCCAGGGCCTCTCCCAGCATCTTCTCAATGTTCCTCATTATCGCCACTTTCTGATGCGCCTTTAAGGGATACTCAATTCTCTTTGGGGTGGGAGCACCCTGAAAGTAAAGAGAAAGAACACCTCATTGTGTCCTTCCTGAAATGCCTCAACCTTACCCCAATCTTAGCAAACAATGCCACTCACACCCAAGCACCCTGGCTATTCAACTGCAATACCCCCATGCCTCCAGAGGAAGAAACCTTGCTAGTGACAAGTCCTTATAGACAAGATTAAGAATGGGTTAGAAGAATACATTCCAGGGATGGTCCAATCTAGGCACACTTAATCCTGCCTCAGCACAGGGGGGGTGGACTACATAACCCCGTGAGGTCCCCTCCAGCCGTAAATTTCTATGATTCAGGCAGTAGAGTTCTCCATGCTTGCCATCCTGTCTTCATGGTGGGGTGCCACAGGGACAGTGGGAATCCTACTGAATAATGGGCTCCCACAGGAGTGCAGATGGACATGTGCTTACCTTGTACCAGAAGTTCACAGTGATGGTGGTTCCGCCATTCAGCAGAGACTCAATGTGATGCCACCTACATGGAAACACAAAACGGGAGAGCTACTATCAAAAGAATGAGCTACACAGACATAAGTGTTGGATGCAAGCCAGAGTGCAGGAGAGGCACCTTGGCATGTCACTCAGTCACCAGCACAATTACTTGAACAACTCCCCTTAGTTATTTAAATGTGCATTGCTAGAGCACATCTCACTGTAGTATGCGAATGCCTCATGCACATTAACAGATTTATCCTCAACATTCAGAGGTAGCAGATATTATTACTCCCATTTCACAGATGGGAAACTGAAGCATGGAGTGGTTAAGACTTGTTCAAGATCTCACTACAAATCTGTAGCTTGGCCAGAAATAGGAGCCGAGATCTTCTGAATCGCAGTGCAATGCTTTAATCAAAAGACCACCCTTTCTGTCTAAATCTCTGCACCTGCTGGCCACACTCCCTCCCCTCCTTCTCCCAGCTCATTGGATCCTCCTTACCAGTACATAGGGATGTAGAGCACATCACCCGGGCCTACCACTGTCTCATAGCCAACCACGTTCTGGAAATTGGGAAACTTCTCATAGTCAGGATTGTCAAAGTCCACCTAGCAGATCAAGAGACAAGGATGCAGCACTGATCAGCCAGAGGGAGGAAATTCAGGAGTGCACTCTGCTCAGACAGCAGCCTCTACTGCAGGTTCTCCCTGCAGGTCTGTCCTGTGCAGCAGTTACATTCCTATACAGTGTACCAGTCCCAGGTGCGGTGTATAGTTCCACACACACTTCCAACTCCTGCAGCACAGCCCAAGGCAGATCTGCGTCGAGTAGCTCTCTTGGAATAGGTGTCTTGTTAAATACTTAAGAAAAAGAGGGGAGGAGGGAAAGGTACGAGAGAAGAAGCAATGTCCCTGTTATTTCCCATCAGTAGGAAATGCTTATGACTAAAAGAAAAACGTCTTTGGACCAAAGCAAACAAAATAAGAATACTGGTACCATTCCAGAAGAGTTATGTTCTGTGGCTGACAAATGCACCACTCAAACACCCAAGGCACAGTAAACAACACTTGGCATTTCTACAGCATCTCAAGGAACTGCCAACATTCAGCTTCATAACACCAGTGTGCTAGACAGAAGATCGGAAAACTGAGACACTGAGACTGACATGCCCTACTCAGGGCTAGAGCTCTGTCGGCTCCAAGCACTAAAATATACTGCCTCACAGTGACACTAAAGAAGTCTAATTCATAACTCTGATGCACAATAGAGTCCCATTTTCCAGCACCACATATCGATACCAAAGGTAACAACTAGTGGACGTGCTCTAAAGGTTCAGCATCAGGATAGGCACTAGTACACTGTACTGATACTGGCATATCGCCCATGGATTTAGTGATTTTTATGCACGTTCTTTTTTGGTGCATAGTAGGGAACAGATCCAGTTCACTATAGATCTTATTCTCACCTGGCTCTGCCTGTCACATGGATGGTGCACAGGGTAAGGGTAGAGGCATTCAAACTGATCTGGAGGGAACAGGATACACCGCTTGTAGCCCTTAATCTGAGCGAAGAAGTTCTGTTGCTCATCATAGTGAGCTGGTGTCACATTCCCTGGACAAAGAAAGAGACTGATAACTCTCACATATACTTTAAAGGCTTGGGCAAAGGAACAGGTTATAGGCCTCACTGGGGCAACAACGAACTGCCATACATGTCTATAGAACTAAACAGAGCAAAGGATCCTAAAGCACTTTACAAACCAGGCATTACAGCAGGGCTAGCAACTGCTAGAGTTAAAGTTACAGAACAGTTTCCGTTTTAACCCTCATTCTCAGTTACTCCCAACTCTCACTTTTCATTATGAGTTTTTCCAATTTGGTCTCAGCCTGAAGGTGGAAGGTAACATTTATAGAAAGTTTTAAGAAAACCTGTTCAGCTGTTTGAGTACAAGAGTGGGAAAGAACTTGTTTTAAGAAGACCCAATAACTTAAGAACCTTGATGCCTGAAGAAAGGAAGATGCAATTATGGCATAGAAACGGCCCTCTCTAAAAAGGGCCCCACATGGTACATTTGCATGCTTTGCTCACAAATTTCTTTCCACTCCCATGAGATGCCAAATGACAGTTCCTTCACAGTAGGTCTTTATAACATGACTGTCCCTCCCCTTTCTCTGATACTTTGACCAGCAGTGAGATAGTTAGCAAGACTGATTCTTTTGGTTAGACTTGAGTCAACTAGCCCTTAAACCAAACCCTGGACACCACTCTGAGCTATTGCTTCTGTAAATTCAGACCTCACTGCGATGGTTTACATTTTCTTTGCATTTTGAAGGTATCTTAGTGACCACAATGGCTAGACACTTAAAAGGAATTAACTGGAACTGTAGATTCTGAACCACAAGATGGCAACCTCCAGAAACATGTCCCATTTCACCATAGCAAACTGACCCAGTCTGAACCCTCAGTGACTGACTGCCCTGATGAGATTTGGAATTCATCTGACCAAGATACGACCCTTTGAAAAGTGCCAATGTAGTGTTTTTGAAAGGTTTCAGAAACACACACAAAAGGCTGCTCTGCACATGGATGAACAGCTTACACTTCACTGCATAGGGATAAGTGTAGCCAGAACTTGAACAAGCCAGCAATTTCTGAGGATTTTAAGATTGTACCCCAGGAGATACAAGTATGATGGACAGCTGGATTACGTTGCATCCAGCATGCCTCAGAACTTTTAAAGTTCATCCTCAAAATGTCAAGGTAAAGAAATATCAACCTTCTACTAAAATGCTCTGTATAAAGGAAATGAAGTAGTGTATATATTTTCCAGTACCTAAGTCTACATATCAGTCTCTAAATTAATTAGAGGTTCCACTTTATGCTATATTTTAGGAGTTATCTATTTCCAAGTTCCCCAGTGCCCGATATAATTTTGCAATATCAGATTTAAGTCTCATTCAAGAGACAGCTCCTCCCTGCAATACACTGCCCATTAACACTATCCTGAAGCACTGCTTCAGTACTGATTCAGGAAAGAACGTCTCTTAGTAAGTTACCAGCATCTCCTCCTGCAATATCTGGGTTTTCCTTGGTGGTCTCCCATGCAAATATTGAACAGATCTAATCCTGCTTAGCTTGCAAGATCTTAAACTCTGATCTTCTCAGTTCTACTGCTGGTCCCTGCTTGCAGTTAATTCGAATACATAAAAATAAGTTAGAGGACACTGTACTGAGCATCAAATCCAAAAAGCCTGAAGTGCTCAAGTAAGACACAGGGATCAGTTCATCCCCCACTGATATATGCCAGGGGTGGCTATGTCAACTATTAGTTCAAAACACACTGCACAACTTTTGTCTGTATCAGAGTTGACACTTCAGGGAGTAATTAGACACGTAGAAATTTATCTTCCAGCAACCACAAGCAGAAGGGTACTCTCCTGACCCTCTCTCCATGCAACATAAATTAAAAATTGTGTGTACAAGGAGTCCCCCCTTAAAGCTATCTGTGCTGCTTCAGAGACACTCTGCAAACAAGTGGTAAGTTCAGATTAAAGCGACCCCCAGAGTTGAAATACACCAGAATTACCAAGTCTCCCTCATGCCCTTCAGAATCAACACTGGTTGCTTACCTTCCATGCCAATAAGCAGTAAGTTGGAAGTCAGTTGCCCCCAGCCACGCTTCCCTTGCTGCTTGTTAATCCAGTTCCAGTTAAAGCCCAAGAAATCCACCACAATCTTCCTTCCAACCGTGTCATTCAGAGTCTGCTGCAGATACAACCTGTATTTCCCAAGGGAAAAATGAGTGTTACGCATACATATGGATACACAGGCATCTTCTCATCCACCCTTAGAGAGATGTCTTTCCCGGTCTTCTCACACACACACACACACACACACACTCCATACTAACAGAGACAGGTAGATTTCATGTATGTGAAACATGTTAAGAGGAGACCAATATCACAAGTTAACTTCAGGAACTACGTGGAGAATTACATGTCCCACTCAGCTCTCTGCAAAAGAGGGAAATCTAGTTTTTAGAAATTCTACTCTGTCACCAACAGTGGCAAGCAAAACTATAAGAAATGTAGGTGTCTGTGGAAAGGAAAAGTTCCAAAAATCCGAGGGATCAAACTTCGTCTGCAGAATTTCCCACCATAGGAGGAAATTAAATCTAATTTAGATCAAACAGTAATCGGTTGAGTAAAGATTTTGGGATGAGTGGGGCTTTGGAGCAATCCAAAACGATTTCCGAGATCTCAGAGGAATGGCTAGAAGAAACACTAACCAGCAAGTGCAGCAGGAGGGAAGCTTAAATCCCAATCCATTATCAAGCAAGCGACTGTACAGTCAAGCAAAGTTAATCAATATCCCCCAAATTAACTCTTCCACTTACTTTCCGTCACTAACCACCAGAGGGGCCTCTCTGATTAAGAGTTCCTGTGGGCAGAATGTCTGTGAAGGAATATAGCACATCAACCTCAGACCTCAGCTGGTCATACACTAAGGTGCCTTTAGTTGTAGGAGACCAAACTATCAGTGCCTCAGTCACTGCAATCTCAGCGGTACATGCATTAGACACCCTATACCCATATTCACCAGCAAAGCTGTGTAAGATCTGTGATAGGTTCTGGCATATCATCTAAAAGGGCAAAACCTGAGGGGGAACTGAATGGCTCTGAAAACTGGTAATGGCATACAGAGCCACTGGGTGGTATATAGCTTGTTCAACCTCGGCCAAGGTTAATAGCATCCAGAAGTTGTTACCATCCAGTAACTGCTTGGTGGCCTGTTGAAAGCAGTTGCTGGGATAAGGCTAGTTGCTAGTGGATAAGCACCCACATAAATATTGCCAGAACAACTGCCACTAATTTGCACCATTGCTAGCAGTCTCAGAAGAGAGGCCATGCAATATACAATAAGAGACTCGACACCATTCTCATCTGCCAAGTCAGAGCTAGCATACATTGGTGGGACAGCATAGGAAAAGTTGGATTGCCAGTGGGTGACTTTTCTAGGGATCATGGCCTTTAGCCTTCAGTGCTGCCAAGCAAAGCATCTTTCACGAGCACTGTATTCCTGCCAAAGAACGTGAAAGTCCTATCAGGAAAACACTGAAAAATTCTGTGATAAATGTAGACAGACATCTTTGAAACACTTAACAAGTGGATGACCAAACCCAGGACACCTGAGAACACCACCCTCCTCCAACACTGAATCTGAGGAGGAGAAATCATAGTGAAGATGAAAAAAAGCGGGTCCAAATGCTCTCTCAAATCATTTACAGTGCCTAAATCTTAAATCGATCACCAGTTAAACCTGTGCAACTGGAGAGCTTTCCAAGTATCACCTACCTCTCACCACTCCCTTGCTGCTGTATTTCCTGGAGTCTCTCCACAAACTCACTAAACTTCATCTCTTCCCTGTTCGACTTCGGCTTGAAGTTCTTGAAATTGGCCATTTTCTTCTCATCATAGTACAAAAACTTGTATGTGCTGGCGTTATACACTGAGAAGTCCCCATTGCCAATGTTCTCCTGGAGGTAGTCCAGGTCCCACTTCAGGGCAGGATACACCAAGTTTGTATCTGTTAGGACCACTGGCTCCTAGACAGGAAAAGAAAGCACACTGGTTCAAGGATTTCTGGAGAAACTGGGAGATACTTTAACTCATTATCATAACCATACAGTTTCCCTTCTGAAGCAGTAGGAAGGGGGAGGAGGAAAATCAGGCAACAGGGTCTGGGAAGGAGGAGGAAGAAAGTCCCAAAAATACAAGAAAAATTAGGAACTAGTCACCACTTTCTCGTGATATGCTCACAAAGGAGTGCCAGATGCCACTAATCAACTCTATAAACCAGTCATAGAAGCATGTCAGGGAAGGATACGGAAATTACTTTATTTGGTTATACCACATGGTCTTTCTAGTCCAATATCCTGACTTGGACAGCAGCTAATGCGAAGGATAAGACACCCCCATAATACATAGAGTATAGGATAGGATATGAATACTCCACACCGCCTTATAGTGGTCTCGGGTTTGATTCCTGGACAGGTGAATCTAGGAATGACGCTGAAGAAGAGTGTTCTGTTCCAGGAAAGTAGGTAGAAATATTTGTATTGATCCTTAGAAGCCCCTTTGGTAATTTAAGGAGCAGTGCTGAAATCTGAAAGGAACCAGTCTCTGTCTCATCCTCCTCCAACAGAAAGGTCAAGCTGAGGTACAGGCAAAGGGATAGCAGAGATTATCCCATTTCCTAGATGGACACAGATGTAGTCAGAATCCTCCCTAGAAGGAAATTCCATCCATCTCCCCTATACCATAAACAGTTACTTGAAAACACCCCAGCCTTTTCCATACTTCTTTCCACACATACTCCCCAAACTTCCTAAGAACCACCCCTATGTTTCTAAAGGCTAATCTACACTAGAAGCACTATATCGGCACAGCTGCACTGCTGTGGCATGTTTGGTGAAGACGCTCTTCTGTCAGCATAACGCCACCTCCGCAAGAGGCCAATAGCTGTGTCGGCAGGAGAACATCTTCATCAACATAGTGCTGTCCACACCGGCGCTTAGATCGGTATAATGTACGTCGCTCCGGAGAGGTAGCTTTTTCACACCATGAGCAACGTAAGTTATATCAACATAAGCGGAAGTGTAGACGAGCCCTGAAACTTGCATGCCCACTTCCCTTCTTATGGATTTGCTTCCATGAAACCACAAGTACCTCACTCATTTCATAGACATTAAAGATGGGGAAGCCTTACTAAATCCCATCTACTTTGAACCATGGCAACGAGTATAGGATTGGTCCCTACGGTACTGTCTTCAAATTGGTGACAACACCCAAATTTGGCATCAAAGTCCAAGTCTGTAAAAACATTGCTTTCCAAAATAAAGTTTTCATGATTTACATTCCAGAACAAAGATCTAACTTTCCCTGAAGCTTTCGCAACTGCAACAGTGCAGCAACTGACAGAAAGGCTAACTATGAACAAAAGGGGAAAACAAACATTAATTTTTCAATGCCCAAATTGAGAAAAAAGGGAAACAGCCAATGTGAGAAATGATAATTTAATTACTTTCAATATTAATGTTGTTCCTCACAACACAAGAAATTAAAGCACTGCTTACAGTGTATGATCTTGTACACGGCAATGACTCAAGTGGCTTCTCTTGGGAGGTGATTCCACAGCCCAATTCTCTCTCCTTCAGAAAGCTTTCCCCATACCTAACCTACATTTCCTCTCTAATCTTCTCTCCTTTACTCTTAGTTCTATCACATATACCACCTTCAGAAATCCCACTCTTGCTAGGTGCTCTCAGCCTTTGGAGATTTCCTCCATGAGCCCTTTACCCACAGCACATAGATCCCTGGGCTGCTAACACCATCCAGAGTGAGTCAGCAGGTGCTCACACCTGCTCACCAGGAACCCCAAGTGCACATGATCTCCCCCACACAAACACACTCCTTGACAGATACACATCAGCCCCTGCTATCAGCCCCAGCCTCCCACCCACGACACCCCTGGGCTTTGTCCCCACACACCCCCAGCACTACCAAGTGCCCTGCCCCCCCACACCGTCACACTCTGTACCTCAAAGCAGCACCCTTAACCCCCATATTCAGCACTGTCATATAATTATGATATGTTCTGTTCAAAGTATGCCTTGTGAGGTATCATTTTGAAAGGCTTGATCTGTTGAACATTAATATTCTGTTTAATATTCTGTCATCTTTAAGATGACTGGAAAAAGGCTAATGTAGTGCCAATCTTTAAAAAAGGGAAGAAGGAAGATCCTGGGAACTACAGGCCAGTCAGCCTCACCTCAGTCCCTGGAAAAATCATGGAGCAGGTCCTCAAAGAATCAATCCTGAAGCACTTGCATGAGAGGAAAGTGATCAGGAACAGCCAGCATGGATTCACCAAGGGAAGGTCATGCCTGACTAATCTAATCGCCTTTTATGATGAGATTACTGGTTCTGTGGATGAAGGGAAAGCAGTGGATGTATTGTTTCTTGACTTTAGCAAAGCTTTTGACACGGTCTCCCATAGTATTCTTGTCAGCAAGTTAAGGAAGTATGGGCTGGATGAATGCACTATAAGGTGGGTAGAAAGCTGGCTAAATTGTCGGGCTCAACGGGTAGTGATCAATGGCTCCATGTCTAGTTGGCAGCCGGTATCAAGTGGAGTGCCCCAAGGGTCGGTCCTGGGGCCGGTTTTATTCAATATCTTCATAAATGATCTGGAGGATGGTGTGGATTGCACTCTCAGCAAATTTGCGGATGATACTAAACTGGGAGGAGTGGTAGATACGCTGGAGGGGAGGGATAGGATACAGAAGGACCTAGACCAATTGGAAGATTGGGCCAAAAGGAATCTGATGAGGTTCAATAAGGATAAGTGCAGGGTCCTGCACTTAGGACGGAAGAACCCAATGCACAGCTACAGACTAGGGACCGAATGGCTAGGCAGCAGTTCTGCAGAAAAGGACCTAGGGGTGACAGTGGACGAGAAGCTGGATATGAGTCAGCAGTGTGCCCTTGTTGCCAAGAAGGCCAATGGCATTTTGGGATGTATAAGTAGGGGCATAGCGAGCAGATCGAGGGACGTGATCGTTCCCCTCTATTCGACATTGGTGAGGCCTCATCTGGAGTACTGTGTCCAGTTTTGGGCCCCACACTTCAAGAAGGATGTGGATAAATTGGAGAGAGTCCAGCGAAGGGCAACAAAAATGATTAGGGGACTGGAACACATGAGTTATGAGGAGAGGCTGAGGGAGCTGGGATTGTTTAGCCTGCAGAAGAGAAGAATGAGGGGGGATTTGATAGCTGCTTTCAACTACCTGAAAGGGGGTTCCAAAGAGGATGGCTCTAGACTGTTCTCAATGGTAGCAGATGACAGAACGAGGAGTAATGGTCTCAAGTTGCAGTGGGGGAGGTTTAGATTGGATATTAGGAAAAACTTTTTCACTAAGAGGGTGGTGAAACACTGGAATGCGTTACCTAGGGAGGTGGTAGAATCTCCTTCCTTAGAGGTTTTTAAGGTCAGGCTTGACAAAGCCCTGGCTGGGATGATTTAACTGGGAATTGGTCCTGCTTTGAGCAGGGGGTTGGACTAGATGACCTTCTGGGGTCCCTTCCAACCCTGATATTCTATGATTCTATGATTCTATGTTGGATTGTACGTACTATCATTGTATGTGAGGTTATGAAGTTTTGCTATGTGTGTGTTACTGAAATATGTTGTGAGGTTGGGAAGACCCACAACCAGCTTTTTAGATACAACAATGTTGTATCCAGAAGTATTGATGGCCCATTGAAGAGAATCCACTTTCCCAACAACCATCTCAGAGAAACCACATATACAATGGCGACTGCTTGACCCACATCATAGCAAAAAATCTTTCCAGCAAACTTGTGGAAGTAACATCATCATTTAGCCTAACTCCCCCAACAACTCAACACCTGGAAGAAACATCTAGAGGACAAAGACTTTGAATTGGGGAGGGTGGTCCTGGGCTGGAGGCATAAGCGCCAACTCCGGACGTGCTCCAGCCCCAGAGCACCCACAGGAAAAAAATAGGGGGAGCTCAGCACCCACTGGCAGCCCCATGGAGCAGCACCTCCTGCCCACCACAATCAGCTGTTCAGCAGCGTGCAGGAGGGGAAGGAGAAGCAGGAGTGGGGTGTGCTTGGGGTAGAGGGTGGAATGGGGTGAGAAGAGGCAGGATGGGGATAGGAAAAGGGCAGGAAGAGGCAGGGAGTGGGTGGGAGCTTGGGGGAAGGGATGGAGTGGGGGCAGGGCCTGGGGCATAGCGGGAGCTGAGCATACCCGCCCCACCCTGGGCAAATCACAAAGTCAGCACCTCTGGCTGGAGGAGAGTCCCAGGCTGTGTACTGAGGAACTATACTGTCTGTCAGGGCAAGACATTGCTTGATTCAAATCCTGTTTAGCTTATAAAACTTAGACTGCAAATTTATTTTATTTCATTTCTTAGGTAACCAACTTTGATCTCTATGCTAGCTATTTATAATAACTTAAAATTATCTTTCTGTAGTTAATAAATCGGTCATATTTTACCTAAAACAGTGTGTTTTGGTTGAAGTACTTGGTGCTCAGTTTACAAAGGCTAGTGTGTGTCCCCTCCAGTCGAGGGAGGGGCCAAGTGGGTAATGAACCTTACACCGGGCAGGCTTCTGACCGGGGCAGGACCTCACAGCTCTGAGGCCCGAGGCTGGGGGGAACTGGATGGAGCCTCTGTGTTGTTGGCTCATGAGCGTCTGGGACGAGCATTCACGTAACTCAGCTGGGTGTGTCCTGTCCACGTTTGCGTAAGCCCAGCACCCGCCAGAGCTGCCTCGCTTGACACAGCCTCACCCTGTGAGGGATGCCCCAGGCTGGTGGGGCAGAGGCTCAGCAGCCCCGCGGCCCCTCTCGCCCCGCAGAGCCCTCCCCACACCCAGCGCTCCCCACCTCACGCCCCTTGTCACGCAGGCGTCAGCCCCCGCGGCCCGGGCACCTCGTTCTCGATCAGCTCCTCGGCGCGGGGGTCGCTGTGGCTGAGCCGGGGGATGGGCTGCGTCCGGAAGGTGTAATGGCGGAACTGCGACTCGCTCCAGCCGGGCCCCGCCGTCTCCTCGGCCTCCTCCCGGGCCCCGGAGCCCCCCGCCTCCGCGGACGAGGAGGAGGAGGCCGCCGCCATCGCCGCCTACACCGGAAATGGAACCCGGAACCGGAAATACCCGACTTCACCTCCATAGTGACGCCGGAAACAGAAGGAAAGCCATAGAGAGGAGAAGCCTGGGGGGCTCCGAAGTGGGAGCGGCGCCCCCAGCAGCACGGGTGGGAGAATTGCCCTGGGGAGAGGCTACAGCGCCCCCAGCGGTACAAAATGAGATAGTAGCAGGGAGAGGATTGGGAACCTCAGGATTGTATTCAATAATGTAAGCCCCCAGTCGAGGAAGGCCCAGATCCCCAAGGATATTTTAAAATTTTATTAAAGCTAATGTTAAAAAATATATATAATACACAGGTTGGGAAAAGAGTGTCTGTACATCTGGGTATGGTGCTTAGATTATCCACAAATACAAAGTTAATTTTTAAAAGTCATATGATACCTAGAATCAGAGGGGTAGCCATGTTAGTCTGGATCTGAGAAAGCGGCAAAGAGTCCTGTGGCACCTTATAGACTAACAGACGTATTGGAGCATAAGCTTTCGTGGGTGAATACCCACTTCCTCAGATGCAAGAAGTGGGTATTCACCCACGAAAGCTTATGCTCCAATACATCTGTTCGTCTACAAGGTGCCAGAGGACTCTTTGCTGCTTTCATGATACCTAGAGTACATAATCAGCAATAACCCAAATTTAGGTGAATAGATTAACAATACAGTTTAGATATCAGCATCTGAATACTCCGATACATCACTCATGAAAAGTTGTACGGAAATTTGGTTGTGGAAAGCAAAATATACCACTGCGTGGAGATTGTCTGCTCAGTAGTTGAGAATTAGGTTGGTTCAGAGGCAGATTTACCATGAAACAAACAGCGCAGTGGCACTGGGCCCCCAATGACAGTGGGGCCCCCAAAACGCAGGACAAATCTCATCTGACAACCTGCCCCCGAGTCCCAGCCGGCAGCGCAGCAGGAGACCCGCTGTCCCCGTCCTCACAAGCAGTGTGCAGAGACATGCCAGCCGCAGGGCTAAGGTGGCTCCCAGCTCGCTTTGCCTCCCTCCCTCTGCGCCGCTCCTGGAAGTGGCCGGCATGTCCCCGCAGCCCCCGGGGGTCTCTGTGTGTGTGTCTCTCCGTGTGTTGCCACCGCCCTTACTCCGCAGCTCCCACTGGCTGGGAACTGCAGCCAATAGGAGCTGCTGGGGCGGTGCCTGCAGGCAGTGGCATGCAGAGATCCCCTGCCCTCCTCCACTTAGGAGCCACTACCAGAGGGATGTGCCGGTCGCTTTGGGAGCCATGCCCCCCAAGGTAAGTGCCGCCCCCTGACCCCTCCCACACCCCAACCTCCTGCCCTAGCCCATAGCCCACACCCTGCACCCAAACTTCCTCCCAGAGTCCTCAGCACCTCCCAACCCCGTCCCAGCCCAGAGCTCGCACCCAGCACCCAAACAGCCTCCCAGAGTCCACACCCCCTCCTGCACTCCAAGCCCCTGCCCCAATCAAGGTACCTCACTTTATTTTCATTTACTTCCTATTATTTATCATATAGGAGGAGGATGAAGAAAAAAATAATGAAAAATGGGGTGGAGGAGAGATAAGAGAATGTTCTTCTTCTTGGCTGGGTCCTAGGAGAAGGGCCGGGGGGTGGGGGGGGGGCAAAAATGAAGCTGCACACAGGGCCCCACTAACTCTAAATCTGCCACTGGGTTGGTTGTCCATTTAGAAAATACAATCCATGAGGAAAGTATTTGTTACTTTCCAGACTGTGCTTCTCATCAGCACTCCAGCTCATCCTTCCTAGTATTGCTGATGTCCAGTGATGTGTTCTATGTAGGTGTCCCTCAACCACCTGATGCTGTCCGACACCATAAGTTGCCGCATCAGCCGAGCGTAGCATTGACCGATTCCACATTCTCTCAGTAGTCACTTGTTACTGGGGTCCCATGTGCCTACGGTTCCAACGATCAGTGAGCGTGTCTGGACTGGTAACCCTTAGCTCTCAAGGTTTCGGCCAGAGGGGCATATTTCTCTACCTTTCAAGCTTGGGCATCATAGAAGGCCGGGGTCCTGTTCTCGAAGGACACTGTGACGTCCACCATGATGATCTTCTTCCGGTCCTCGTTGGTGATGACGATGTCCAGTCACAGTTGGCTGTCAGTTCCGGAGATGGTGGAGTTTACAGCAACCTTCCCCACGGGGGGCGGGACGGCTCTGGCCAAGTGATCTTGGATGGCATTGTGTCGCAGCTGCCAACCTCTTGAGTGGGGCTTGCAGCTACACAGGACATGGGGTAGTGTCTCGTTGACATAGCCACACTTCCTGCATCACTTGTCCCGATTCCCGTAGCGGACGGCTCCGTTCAGTGGGATGCAGTTGAGCTGGGCCCTGTGGATGAACCTCCAGTCGGCAAATCGGGTGAAGCTGCCCCCGGGGAGGAAGTGGTTGCTGGCATCCCCCTTGCATGTCACCTCGAACGCCTTCCCTGGTCTGGCTTCCGTTTCAGGATTTCCACATATTGGCAGCGGATGGCATCCTTCAGGGTCCTCTCCAGCATGGTTCTAGCTCTTGTAATGATGATAGTGTGATTTGTATTCTTCACCTGTGACACCAGGACTCCCAGCTCCTGGCTTTCCTCGCACGACATCTAGTGGCAGCCAATACGCTTCTCCAGTCGTCACATAGCATTGTGGGCACAAGTCCACAGCGAAGCAAAGTCTCCCCTGTCTCTTTCAAAGTCACCTTCCAGCGAGTATTAAACTCCTATTGATTTCTGTGGGAAGTGGGTGGGAATACCTTCAGGAAGTGGGTGCAAAGCCTTCAAGGACATAACTCTGTCCATGTTCTACAAAGTGCATGCTTCAATACCACCGAAGTCAAATTAAACACATACTTGAGTGCTTTACTGAATAGGGGTCAACAGCAGAACTAGGGCCTAGGGCTGAGGTTTCTTTGGGCTGGATAGGATGGCTCCACGCACAGGTTTCACTGGATTAAAATGTTGCATGTCACTTTAACGTGGCTTGTGTAGTTGTGGCATAGTGCTGGGAGAGAGCTCTCCCAGCGCTCTAAAAAAACCCCCCTCCGTGAGGGGCGGTGCACTGTCTACATTGGCACTTTACAGCACTGAAACTTGCAGCACTCAGGGGTGTGTTTTTTCATACCCCTGAGCGAGAAAGTTGCAGCACTGTAAAATGCCCGTATAGACAAGTCCTAAGACAAATAGGTTTGTTTACATTTACAGGTTTGTAAAAAAACAAATACATTTGTTTACATTTATACTGCCCTCTTCTTATTTACATCACCAGAAAGTGAAAGCAGGCATTTGTGTAGCACTTTTGTAGCCAGCATTGCAAGGTATTTACGTGCCAGATAGGCTAAGCCAGGGGTCAGCAACCTTTCAGAAGTGGTGTGCCGAGTCTTCATTTATTCACTTTAATTTAAGGTTTTGCGTGCCAGTAATACATTTTAATGTTTTTTAGAAGGTCTCTCTCTATAAGTCTATATATTATATAACTAAACTATTGTCGTATGTAAAGTAAACAAGGTTTTCAAAATGTTTAAGAAGCTTCATTTAAAATTAAATTAAAATGCTGATCTTACGCCGCTGGCCCGCTCAGCCTGCTGCCAGTCTGGGGTTCCGTTCACCTAGGCTGGCAGCAGGCTGAGCGGAGCCTGCAGCCGGGACCCCAGCTGGTAAGGGGCCGAAAGCCAGAACCCCAGACCAGCAGTGGGCTGAGTGGGGCCGGCAGCTGGGACCCCAGACTGGCAGCGGGCTGAGCAGCTCAGCCCGCTGCTGGTCTGGGATTCCATCCGCTGACTCCTGCCAGCCAGAGTCCCGGCTGCCGGCCCCTCTCAGCCCGCTGCCAGTCTGGGATCCCGGCCCTGCCCACATAGAGTGGGTACCTATCTTCTCCCTAGTTCTAGCCCATTCTCTTCCTCTCTCTCTGCACTGAGCTGAGGGTGGGAGTGCACTGAGCACAGGGCTGGGGGTGAAGGAGCAGGCTGGGGGTTAAGGTGCAGGGTCTGGCGTGGAGCTAGAATGAGGAAGGGGGCTCAGGGTTGGGGCAGGAGGTTTGGGTGTGGAGTACTTACCTGGGCAGCTCCCATTTGGTGCGAGGGGTTCAGGTGGTAATGTGCGGGGGGTGGGGGGTTTGCAGGAGCTCCCGTTTGGTTCTCAGGCTGGGGGTGGGAATGTGGGGGGTGCAAGAGTCAAGGCATGGGGTGTGCAGAAGTCAGGGCAGGGGGCTGCGTGTATGTGAGGAGGGTGCAGGAGTCAGGGCAGAGGGCTGGGGGCATGTGAGGGGGGTGCAGGAGTCAGGGCATGGGGTGTGGGGGGACTAGGTATGTGTGGGGAGTGCTGGAGGCAGGGCTGGGGTTGTGGGGGGTGCAGGGGTCAGGGCACAGGGGTGTGAGAGGGTGCAGGGGTCAGGGCAGAGGGCTGGGTGTGTGTGTGTGAGGGGGATGCAGAGGTCAGGGCAGAGGGCTGGGAGTGTGTGGGGGGGTGCAGGGGTCAGGGCAGAGGGCTGGGAGTATGTCAGGGGGTGCAGGGGTCAGGGCAGAGGGCTGGGGTCGTGGGGGTGGAGGGTATATGCCCTGATTCCACCCCCCTTCCCCAAGGCCCCGTCCCCACCTCTTCTCCGCCTCCTCCCAGTAGCAGCGAGCCCCCTGCGGCTCTGCTTCTCCCCCTCCCTAGCTAGGGCCATCAGCTGATTGGCAGCAGGGAGGGAGAGGAGGAGGGGCAGGAACCCAGCACACTGGGGGAAGAGGCAGGGGAGGAGGGAGCTTGCACAAGCTTCTTCACCCTGCCCCCGTGGGGGGGTGGAGAACAGCAAGCCAGGGCAGGCAGGATTTTTCGTGGCACGCTACTGCCTGCCGAGGTCCAGGCCTGGGTTCGCAGCGGGCTGAGCGGGGCGCGGCTGGGACCCGGCAGGCCACAGTGTGCCATTAAAAATCGGCTTGCGTGCTGTCTTTGGCACGTGTGCCATAGGTTGCCGACCCCTGTGCTAAACATTCATATGCCCCTTCATGCTTCGGCCACCATTCCAGAGGACATGATTCCATGCTGATGACGCTTGTTAAAAAAAGAATGCATTAATTAAATTTGTGACTAAACTCCTTGGAGGAGAATTGTATGTCCCTTGCTCTGTTTTACCTGAATTCTGCCATATATTTCAAGTTACAGCAGTCTCAGATGATGACCCAGCACACGTTGTTCATTTTAAGAACACTTTCACTGCAGATATGACAAAACGCAAAGAAGGTACCAATGTGAGATTTCTAAAGATAGCTACAGCACAAGACCCAAGGTTTAAGAATTGGAAGTGCCTTCCAAAATTGGAAAGGGACAAGGTGTGGAGCATGCTTTCGGAAGTCCTAAAAGAGCAACACTCCAATGCTGTAACTACAGAACCCGAACCACCAAAAGAGAAAATCAACTTTCTGCTGGTGGCACCTTACTCAGATAATGGAAATGAACATGCATCGGTCTGCACTGCTTTGGATTGTTATCGAGCAGAACCCGTCATCAGCATGGACGCATGTCCCCTGGAATGGTGGTTGAAGCATGAAGGGACATATGAATCTTTAGCGCATCTGGCACATAAATATCTTGTGATGTCTGCTACAACAGTGCCATGAGAACACCTGTTCTCACTTTCAGGTGACATTGTACACAAGAAGTGGGCAGCATTATCTCCTACAAATGTAAACAAACTTGTTTGTGTGAGCGATTGGCTGAACAAGTAGGACTGAGTGAACTTGCAGGATCTAAAATTTTACATTGCTTTATTTTTAATGCAGTTATTTTTGTACATAATTCTACATTCAGAAGTTCAACTTTCATAATAAAGAGATTACACTACAGTACTTGTATTAAGTGAAATGAAAAATACTTTCTTTTGTTTTTTTACAGTGCAAATATTTGTAATAAAAAATAAATATAAAGTGAGCACTGTACACTTTGTATTCTGTATTGTAATTGAAATCAATATATTTGAAAATGTAGAAAACATCAACAAATATTTAAATAAATTGTATTCTATTATTAACAGTATGATTAATCACAATTAATTTTTTTAATCATTTGACAGTCCTGATGCATATGCTTAACTTTAATCACGTGAGTAGTACCTGTCACAGTTTCCTCTGTAGTTCAGCAAAGGCACCTACCCTTAGGCTTCTGGCTGCCAAGCCATCGCCTCTCTTGGGTAGTGACCTGAATCTCTCTCTCTCGCTCCTGACCAGGTGTGATGCAGTATAATTGAATATGATCATTTATACCATTGATATCACCACTGTTATACAATTGCAACATATCTTGTACAAAGTATATCATGTCAGGCATCAATGGAAAAATTATGAGTAGCTAACTATGATTATCCTGTTTATAAACATGTATCGTCTTTGTTTCTGAAGTTATGAATATTGGCCACGTACTGGTATGTTATGCATATGTTGTAACAACCCTCCCCAACCCCCAGAATTTACATTAGGGTCAGTCAGCTATGTGTTGATGGCCCATTAAGGACACTCAGCTCACAACGGGCCATAGAAGAAGTTCATCCTGCCCAGTAAGCCTTTCCTGTGGATGGCCTCAGAAAGAATATGGATAACAGCTAGTCCTGTGGGTCATCAAAGCATGTAAGGGCATGTGATATGATCATGTGACCCTGGATTCCATCTTGGGCCAGTAATTTTCCATGCATCTGGGCTGTGGGCTTTGTTTGGGACAGTAAAATTCCATGCACACGGCAGAGGATGTCAAAGAACCCCTGAGAGCTCTCCATTTTGTCTTCATTTACTGCTTATTTCTCTGGACTGGATTTCTAAGACAGCTTTGAACAAGGACTGATGAATACCAATCTGTTTGTGAGCTAGCAATTTATTCCATGACTGCTGTGATGCTGATCTATGAACACTGAAAATCAATTGTATGTATATGATCTTGTGACGGGATCCCTGGGGTGCAGCCTGGGATTGTGGGACCACTGTGTACCCTTAACTCTCCAGCCTGGGCTGTCTCTCACAATGCTTTGCTAGTGACAAGCAGCAAACTCTTCCAGGTGCTGTTATCACTCAGCACAATCGCATGTGAAGCCCCACACCCAGCTAGATTGCATGAATGCTCCCAGAACCACTCATGAATCACACAGAAAAAGGCACCAGCCAAATCCCCCCAGCTTCCAGCCTTGTTCCCCAGGAATATACCATCTTGTAATCTGCCCTATTTCTCAGTGGTCTGTCCTGCATTTGGCATCCTCAACTGTGACCCACTAAGGTCCAATGACACCAGGGTATTTTAAGGCCAAACAGTTCCCTGCCTTCACAGTGTTCTTCTCAGCAAAAAGAGTCTGTCTGAACAGACCTGCTTGGTTTCTCTTCCGAGACTGATAACAGTGTGACTGCCCAGTTATAAATTACCACACAGTTCTTCCTATGTAAGCCAACTCTATTCTTAAGGTAAAAGCACTACTGAGAAAACATATTAAAAACTACATGCAAGCTTACCAAAGATCACCCCAATCCTAACACAGAGTCTGGCATGAGCAGGCCTTCGATACTCCATCATAGCTTCAGCTCAGAACAAGCTCACAGTCTTATGGGGCCTAAATAGGACCAGTCCTTCCAACCCATCTCTCGGGTGTGGACCAGGATTCCTGTCCATTTGCTAGACCTGGAAGAAGGCCTTGAGCCCCTTTAAAGCCAGGCTACTTATCTAAAAATTCTTTCTTTGTGTGTTGTTCCCTGGAGAATCCAGTTTGAACTAGTTTATGCAAACCTCTCCTGCTTCAAAAGAGGATAACTGGAGAATTACATTAGCATCCCCCTCCTCCTAGAGGAGTTATTCATACACAATTGCAATTTTAATGCAATGGACCCCAAAGATATTAAACCTAATTCAATGAGGTTTAACTTCATTCAACAGAATTTATCTTAATTCCGTAAGGTTTATGCAGGATATTCTCAGCCTGTCATAGTCCCTCTTAAATCAATGCAATTACTCACGTATACTTAAAGTAAAGAATCCTTTAAGGTATCTAGGTGCCTAGCTCCCAATGATTTCAGTGGGAGTAAGGCTTCTAACTACCTCTGAGTATCTGGGCCTTAGCGTTTTCAAAACTGGGACATACGCTTTGATCCTGCTCACACTGAAGTTAACGGCAAAACTTCAGCTGACTTCAGTGGTGCAGGATTGGGCCCTAAATTAACAACTATACTAAATAATTTAGGTCCAGAATCCAAAGATATTTACACTCCTAACTTCCATTGAGCCCTGGTCTACACTAGGACTTTAGGTCGAATTTAGCAACGTTAAATCGATTTAAACCTGCACCCGTCCACACAGTGAAACCCTTTATTTCGACTTAAAGGGCTCTTAAAATCGATTTCCTTACTCCACCCCTGACAAGTGGATTAGCGCTTAAATCGACGTTCCCAGCTCGAATTTGGGGTACTGTGGACACAATTCGATGGTATTGGCCTCCGGGAGCTATCCCAGAGTGCTCCATTCTGACCGCTCTGGACAGCACTCTCAACTCAGATGCACTGGCCAGGTAGACAGGAAAAGAACCGCGAACTTTTGAATCTCATTTCCTGTTTGGCCAGCGTGGCAAGCTGCAGGTGACCATGCAGAGCTCATCAGCACAGGTGACCATGATGGAGTCCCAGAATCGCAAAAGAGCTCCAGCATGGACCGAACGGGAGGTACGGGATCTGATCGCTGTTTGGGGAGAGGAATCCGTGCTATCAGAACTCCGTTCCAGTTTTCGAAATGCCAAAACCTTTGTGAAAATCTCCCAGGGCATGAAGGACAGAGGCCATAACAGGGACCCGAAGCAGTGCCGCGTGAAACTGAAGGAGCTGAGGCAAGCCTACCAGAAAACCAGAGAGGCGAACAGCCGCTCTGGGTCAGAGCCCCAAACATGCCGCTTCTATGATGAGCTGCATGCCATTTTAGGGGGTTCAGCCACCACTACCCCAGCCGTGTTGTTTGACTCCTTCAATGGAGATGGAGGCAATACGGAAGCAGGTTTTGGGGACGAAGAAGATGAGGAGGAGGAGGAGGTTGTAGATAGCTCACAGCAAGCAAGCGGAGAAACCGGTTTTCCCGACAGCCAGGAACTGTTTCTCACCCTAGACCTGGAGCCAGTACCCCCCGAACCCACCCAAGGCTGCCTCCTGGACCCAGCAGGCGGAGAAGGGACCTCTGGTGAGTGTACCTTTTAAAATGCTATACATGGTTTAAAAGCAAGCATGTGAAAGGATTACTTTGCCCTGGCATTTGCAGTTCTCCTAGATGTAGTCCTAAAGCCTTTGCAAAAGGTTTCTGGGGAGGGCAGCCTTATTTCGTCCTTCATGGTAGGACACTTTATCACTCCAGGCCAGTAACACATACTCGGGAATCACTGTAGAACAAAGCATTGCAGTGTATGTTTGCTGGCATTCAACCAAAATCCGTTCTTTCTCTCTCTGTGTTATCCTCAGGAGAGTGAGATATAATTCATGGTCACCTGGTTGAAATAGGGTGCTTTTCTTCAGGGACACTCAGTATAGCCCATTCCTGCTGGGCTGTTTGCCTGTGGCTGAACAGAAATGTTCCCCGCTGTTAGCCACAGGGAGGGGGGAAGGTTGAGGGGGTAGTCACGCGGTGGGAGGAGGCAAAATGCGACCTTGTAACGAAAGCACATGTGCTATGTATGTAATGTTAACAGCAAGGTTTACCCTGAAAGAGTGTAGCGACTGTTTTATAAAATGTGTCTTTTTAAATACCGCTGTCCCTTTTTTTTTCTCCACCAGCTGGATGTGTTTCAATGATCACAGGATCTTCTCCTTCCCAGAGGCTAGTGAAGCTTAGAAAGAAAAAAAACGCACTCGAGATGAAATGTTCTCCGAGCTAATGCTGTCCTCCCACACTGACAGAGCACAGACGAATGCGTGGAGGCAAATAATGTCAGAGTGCAGGAAAGCACAAAATGACCGGGAGGAGAGGTGGAGGGCTGAAGAGAGTAAGTGGCGGGCTGAAGAGAGTAAGTGGCGGGCTGAAGACAGGGCTGAAGCTCAAATGTGGCGGCAGCGTGATGAGAGGAGGCAGGATTCAATGCTGAGGCTGCTGCAGGACCAAACAAGAATGCTCCAGTGTATGGTTGAGCTGCAGCAAAGGCAGCTGGAGCACAGACTGCCACTGCTGCCCCTCTGTAACCAACCGCCCTCCTCCCCAAGTTCCATAGCCTCCACACCCAGACGCCCAAGAATGCGGTGGGGGGGCCTCCGGCCAACCAGCCACTCCACAACAGAGGATTGCCCAAAAAAAAGAAGGCTGTCATTCAATAAATTTTAAAGTTGTAAACTTTTAAAGTGCTGTGCTTAAAGTGCTGTGTGGCATTTTCCTTCCCTCCTCCACCACCCCTCCTGGGATACCTTGGTAGTCATCTCCCTATTTGTGTGATGAATGAATAACGAATGCATGACTGTGAAGCAGCAATGACTTTATTGCCTCTGCAAGCGGTGATTAAAGGGAGGAGGGGAGGGTGGTTAGCTTACAGGGAAGTAGAGTGAACCAAGGGGCGGGGGGTTTCATCAAGGAGAAACAAACAGAACTTTCACACTGTAGCCTGGCCAGTCATGAAACTGGTTTTCAAAGCTTCTCTGATGCGTACCGCGCCCTCCTGAGCTCTTCTAACCGCCCTGGTGTCTGGCTGCGCGTAACCAGCAGCCAGGCGATTTGCCTCAATCTCCCACCCCGCCATAAACGTCTCCCCCTTACTCTCACAGATATTGTGGAGCACACAGCAAGCAGTAATAACAGTGGGAATATTGGTTTCGCTGAGGTCTAAGCGAGTCAGTAAACTGCGCCAGCGCGCCTTTAAACGTCCAAATGCACATTCTACCACCATTCTGCACTTGCTCAGCCTGTAGTTGAACAGCTCCTGACCACTGTCCAGGCTGCCTGTGTACGGCTTCATGAGCCATGGCATTAAGGGGTAGGCTGGGTCCCCAAGGATACATATAGGCATTTCAACATCCCCAACAGTTATTTTCTGGTCTGGGAAGAAAGTCCCTTCCTGCAGCTTTTGAAACAGACCAGAGTTCCTGAAGATGCGAGCGTCATGCACCTTTCCCGGCCATCCCACGTTGATGTTGGTGAAACGTCCCTTGTGATCCACCAGAGCTTGCAGCACTATCGAAAAGTACCCCTTGCGGTTTATGTACTCGGCGGCTTGGTGCTCCGGTGCCAAGATAGGGATATGGGTTCCGTCTATGGCCCCACCACAGTTAGGGAATCCCATTGCAGCAAAGCCATCCACTATGACCTGCACATTTCCCAGGGTCACTACCCTTGATATCAGCAGATCTTTGATTGCGTGAGCTACTTGCATCACAGCAGCCCCCACAGTAGATTTGCCCACTCCAAATTGATTCCCAACTGACCGGTAGCTGTCTGGCATTGCAAGCTTCCACAGGGCTATCGCCACTCGCTTCTCAACTGTGAGGGCTGCTCTCATCCTGGTATTCATGCGCTTCAGGGCAGGGGAAAGCAAGTCACAAAGTTCCATGAAAGTGCCCTTACGCATGCGAAAGTTTCGCAGCCACTGGGAATCGTCCCAGACCTGCAACACTATGCGGTCCCACCAGTCTGTGCTTGTTTCCCGAGCCCAGAATCGGTGTTCCACAGCTTGAATCTGCCCCATTAGCACCATGATGCATGCATTGGCAGGGCCCATGCTTTCAGAGAAATCTGTGTCCATGTCCTGATCACTCACGGGACCGCGCTGACGTCGCCTCCTCGCCCGGTATCGCGTTGCCATGTTCTGGTGCTGCATATACTGCTGGATAATGCGTGTGGTGGTTGATGTGCTCCTAATTGCCAAAATGAGCTCAGCGGCCTCCATGCTTGCCTTGGTATGGCGTCCGCACAGAAAGAAGGCGCGGAACGATTGTCTGCCGTTGCTCTGACGGAGGGAGGGGCGACTGACGACACGGCTTACAGGGTTGGCTTCAGGGAGCTAAAATCAACAAAGGGTGTGCCTGTACATCAAGGAGTATTTCAGGCAGGACTGCACGGAGGGTTCCAATAAGAAATGGTGCACCAAAGTTATCGTTGTTATTGGAACAAGGAGGTTAGCCTGGCCTCTGATTGATACATGGCTAGATTAACCTCGCTGCGCCTTCTCTGTGACTGACTGCAGTGTGATCTAGACAGGGGAGGAGGAAAATGAGTACAAAACAAATCTGGTCTATTTCTTGTTCTGACCCACTCCATCTATCCTTTACATCTTTGGCTGGCAGCAGACAAAAAAGGCGCGAAATGATTGTCTGCCCTTGCTTTCACGGGGGGAGGGAGGGTGGGAACGGGGTCCTGACGATATGTACCCAGAACCACCCGCGACAATGTTTTAGCCCCATCAGGCATTGGGATATCAACCCAGAATTCCAATGGGCAGCGGAGACTGCGGGAACTGTGGGATAGCTACCCACAGTGCAACGCTCCAGAAGTCGACGCTTGCCTCGGTACTGTGGAAGCGCTCCGCCGAGTTAATGCACTTAATGCACTTAGAGCATTTTCTGTGGGGACACACACACTCGAATATATAAAACCGATTTCAAAAAAACCGACTTCTATAAATTCGACCTAATTTCGTAGTGTAGACATACCCTGAGACAAATGGAAGCTAGGAGCCTAAATACCTTTCTGGATCTGTGCCAAATTGACTTAGGAACTTCACTGCATGCTTGTTTGTTAACTACAAAGGACTTGGCAGGGCTCAGCTACCAACATCTAAACAAGACAAGACATTTTAGAAAAAAATTACATAGGTTCAAATTTCAACCTCCCCACCCCCATCCACACACTTGCACTGTATTTCAGATACATCTACGCAGTTTATCGCTGTCTGAGCTGTAGCTCACGAAAGCTTATGCTCGAATAAATTTGTTAGTCTCTAAGGTGCCACAAGTACTCCTTTTCATTAAATTAGTAGGTTTATAATTAATGTTGTTATTAGAACAAATGAGTTTTATGACAAATTATCTGTGATAAGTTTTGATCTGCAAAGGTTTATAATGTAGATCGTTATAGAGACATTACCCGTTATGGCTGATGTGAATAACTGAAGGAAAATGAGTTCAACTACCACCGAGTTTACATAATGAAGTAAACTGTAGAATCTGTTAATGTTAATATCGATCTTATCTACAATAATATATGGCCTACATTTGAAAAATAACATCAGTAAATTAACATACTTTTTCAGCTGTTCATATTTTCCTGGCTCTACCAAGATAAGACAATTACATTCCTGTATTAACTTTAATAATATTGATACTGATACAGAAAAGGCAATCTGCATAATAGAGCCAACTGCAGAATTGATCTTATTTAGTATTGATCCTATTTTTCCAATAAGATGCTGCCCTGTATTCGAAAGATAATATCTGTAATAAATTCTCATTAACATATAGCAGATGATGACATCCAGAGAGAAATATCACATCCATGCCCTTTTCATGTATTAGCTTTTAAATCAATATTATAATAACAATAGTTTATTAAATAATATTTTTAGATGTGAGAGTTTGCTTCTTGAGAGTAGGTTTTTGATGGGTAGGCACAAACTGAAAATGCAATTCTCTCAAGTTGCAAGAGTGTGTATGTTGCGTCCTTGAGCAACAGAATGGGCAGAAACAAAAGGGTTGACACCTAATTTCGTTCCCTTTGCTATATTTGTCAAATGAGAATCTAAGGCCAGGTTTATACTAGTCACTTTGCCAGCATTGCAATGTCAGTTCGATGTGTGATTTTTGTGCGTGCAATATTTCTATGCAGCAAAAGCCTTAGTGTACGTGCACTTATACAGGCATAAAAGGGCTCTTGCTGGGATAGTTTATTTCACACACCAAATTGATATGAGCTATTCCAGCAAAACTTTGTAGCATAAACTAGGTCTAAGGCATTTCTATCCATTTGTGAGATTCACTATTAAAGGAAAGCAATTTTGGCATAAACTAATAACACTGATACAGACAACTATGAACTTTTGAGAGAAGCTCATGAACAAATCAAAACAAAAAGACAGTGTTGCTCAAACCCATTTCAGACTAAGGCTCTGATCCCGCAAAGACTTACACATGTGAACCATTCCACTGAACCAGAGGCCTGGTCTAACCAGCAGCAGCATGTGAGCAGAATCAGTGGGTGCTGACGAATGCACAATTCATTGTGGAATGAAGCCTAACCTCTTATCAGTACCACTTATCAGTGACTTCTGGTCACTACTACACTACTTCTGGTCACTACTACAGGACAGGCCTAACAAAAAAAATAACAGAACGCCACTAGCTGTCACCTTCAGCCCCCCAACTAAAACTCCTCCAACGCATTATCAAGGATCTACAACCTATCCTGAAGGATGACCCAACACTCTCACAGATCTTGGGAGACAGGCCTGTCCTTGCCTACAGACAGCCCCCCAACCTGAAGCGAATACTCACCAGCAACCACATACCACACAACAGAACCACTAACCCAGGAACCTATCCTTGCAACAAAGCCTGTTGCCAACTGTGCCCACATATCTATTCAGGGGACACCATCACAGGGCCTAATAACATCAGCCACACTATCAGAGGCTCGTTCACCTGCACATCTACCAATGTGATATATGCCATCATGTGCCAGCAATGCCCCTCTGCCATGTACATTGGTCAAACTGGACAGTCTCTACGTAAAAGAATAAATGGACACAAATCAGATGTCAAGAATTATAACATTCATAAAACAGTTGGAGAACACTTCAATCTCTCTGGTCACGCGATTACAGACATGAAAGTTGCGATATTACAACAGAAAAACTTCAAAACCAGACTCCAGCGAGACACTGCAGAATTGGAATTCATTTGCAAATTGGATACAATTAACTTAGGCTTGAATAGAGACTGGGAGTGGCTAAGTCATTATGCATGGTAACCTATTTCCCCTTGTTTTTTCCTAACCCCCCCATTCCTCAGACTGTTCTTGTTAAACCCTGGATTTGTGCTGGAAATGGCCCACCTTGATTATCACACACATTGTAAGGAGAGTGATCACTTTAGATAAGCTATTACCAACAGGAGAGTGGGGTGAGGGGAGAGAAAACCTTTTGTAGTGATAAACACCCATTTTTTCATGGTTTGTGTGTATAAAAACATCTTCTGTATTTTCCACAGTATGCATCCAATGAAGTGAGCTGTAGCTCACGAAAGCTTATGCTCAAATAAATTGGTTAGTCTCTAAGGTGCCACAAGTACTCCTTTTCTTTTTGCGAATACAGACTAACACGGCTGTTACTCTGAAACCTTTCCCTAACAAGATAATGGTGGGTGAACTCTTGTAATGACAACTTGCAGCTCTGAGCCACGGGGACGGAAGAAAAAGAAAGCAGAGGAAGTCCTGTAAAGTAGCTGGATAAGCGTGAGCTGGAGAGGATGGCAAAGGGGAAATGGGAAAACAGGAAAGCTCCTGTAATGCTATGGTGGGGAGCCGATGGAACTAGAGGAATGAGAAGGCATCTTATAATACTGCAACATGGATGTGAGACAGGGAATAAGAACACAGAGAGAGGTAAGAAAGCATGGCCGCTCCTGTAATGCTGCAGGACAGGGCTGTACCGGGAAGGCAGAGAAGGTTTTTGCAGTTTGCATTGTGGAAGAGCTATCCCAAAACTGGCAGTAATCCAGGTAACCACACTGATTAGGGCTGGTTTAGTTTTCCATATGACCTCCCTGGAAACAGATGCCTTTAATTGGTATGAGTCTCTCTCTGGCTCTGTAGAGCTGCCAGTAAAACAGCCCATTCCCTATACCACACAGGATTAGGTTTGTAGAGTGCCATTTGGGAGAGCAACTGAGCAATTAAGTGCTCCATCCCCTGGAGAAGGGCAAAAGGAGAGGGAGAGGCATCACTGCCAGGTTAGGGGCACAGAGCTGTGAGATACCTGCCAACCAGCCACAGCCCAGGGCAGGAAAGGGCTGCAGGGCAGCTGGCACCCCAAGAGCCACCAGCTCACCCAGGCCTCTTTAATCCCTTCTCTGAGGCCCCCACCTCTTTAACCCCTCACCTAAATCCCCATCTCACCTCAAATCACCGGAGTTCCCTGCCCCATCCCACCCCACCGCCCCTCTAACCTAACCCATCCCTTCCATTGGGCCCCAGACCTCCCACATACCTAACCCATCCTGTCCCCCAACCCCCTCTAGGCCCCACCATCCTAATGCTGCCAACCCCCAACCTCTCCAAACCCCTCTAACTTCCCTCCCCAAACCTCTCTGAGCCCCCACATCTTCCCAAACCCCTCTAACCCCCCACCTCTCAACCCCCCTCCTCTCAACACCCCCACCTCTCAAACGCCTCTAACCCCCCCACCTCTCAACCCCCTTCCTCTCAAACGCCTCTAACCCCCCCATTTGAGCCCCCCACCTCCCCTAAGCCCCCGAGCCTCTGACTTCGCTCCAGCCCAGCTCCGCCCCGTCTAGCCTAGTAAACCGAATCCGCCCCTCCGCGCTATTGACCCTACCCGGCCGCCGTCCTTTTAGCGCCTGCGCACTGTGGGCAGAGGGCAGCTGATGGCGGCGGTGGGGCTGCGCGGTGTCCGCTGGCTGCGGGCGGCGGCCTTGCTACGGGCGGCGGGGGCCCGAGCAGGTCAGCGAGCGAGCGGCGTCCTGCGCCGCGGGTGACGGGGCAGCGCAGCCCCGAGGCAGGCCTGGGGGGCCGTGTCCTTGGGCGTCTGCGGCGCCGGGCTCAGTGGAGGGACGGGGCCGGCTTGGGGCTCTGGGTGCCCCTGGGGGAGGGGGTTGGGGGCTAATTGGGGGAGAGGGCTCGGTGGGGAGGGGGTTGGGCGCCCTTTACTTGGGGCAGTCTCTTGTGCATCTCTGGATCCTTGTCTGTGATTCAGGAATTGCAGAATCAGGTGGGGAGGAGGAGGAGCCCCGCCCCCCGCACACAGACCCTGGATTCTTGTGTCTGATGACCCCAATGCAGGTGATTTGCTCCCTATCCTGGGGGTGATCCTGTGAAGCAGTCTCTCCTTTCATTGTCTGCCATGTATTGGGGTGCAACCATCATCGGCTGCTCCCAGCTGTGCTCTGCCCTGAACATAAGCATGGCCATACTGGGTCATACCAAAGGTCCACCTAGTCCAGTATCCTGTTTTCTGACGGTGGCCAATACCAGGTGCCTCAGAGGGAATGAACAGTACAGGTAATCATCAAGTGATCCATCTCCTGTCGCCCATTCCCAACTTCTGGCAAACAGGCTAGTGACACTATCCGTGCCAGTCCTGGCTAATAGCCATTGGTGGACCTATTATCCGTGAATTTACCCTGTTACGATGAGACTCCCAAAGAGCTCTGACTTGTGTTTTCTGCCTTCAGCTTCGGGCTTGCCCAAGCACTTGATGCCTGGACCTTACCCCAAGACCCCAGAGGAAAGGGCAGCTGCTGCTAAGAAATACAATATGAGGGTGGAGGACTATGAGCCACATCCGGATGATGGCATGGGGTGAGCTACATAAGGCACTGAGATTATTAGACCCTTGAAGAAAGGCAGAGGCAGGTATCAGCTGGTACCCGGCTGCAGGGAGGATCTATTTAACTGAAAAAAACTGAGGGGTCCTTGTGGCACCTTAGAGACTAGCAAATTTATTTGGGCATAAGCTTTCGTGGGCTAGAACCCACTTCATCAGATATATGAAGTAAAAGATACAGGAGCAGGTATAAATACATGAAAGGATGTGGGTTGCTTTACCAAGTGTTAGGTCAGTCTAATGAGATCATAGAATCATAGAATATCAGGGTTGGAAGGGACCTCAGGAGGTCATCTAGTTCTAGTCCAACCCCCTGCTCAAAGCAAGACCAAGCCCCAACTAAATCATCCCAGCCAGGGCTTTGTCAAGCCTGACCTTAAAAACTTCAGAGGAAGGAGATTCCACCACCTCCCTAGGTACCAGTTCTTCACCACCAGTGCTTCACCAACCCTCCTAGTGAAAAAGTTTTTCCTAATATTCAACCTAAACCTTCCCCACTGCAACTTGAGACCATTACTCCTCGTTCTGTCATTCTCTACCACTGAGAACAGTCTAGATCCATCCTCTTTGGAACCCCCATTCAGGTAGTTGAAAGCAGCTATCAAATCCCCCCTCATTCTTCTCTTCCGCAGACTAAACAATCCCAGTTCCCTCAGCCTCTCCGCATAAATCATGTGTTCTAGTCCCCTAATCATTTTTGTTGCCCTCCGGTGGACATTTTCCATTTTTTTCACATCCTTCTTGTAGTGTGGGGCCCAAAACTGGACGCAATACTCCAGATGAGGCCTCACCAATGTCGAATAGAGGGGAATGATCACGTCCCTAGATCTGCTGGCAATGCCCCTACTTATACAGCCCAAAATGCCATTGGCCCTCTTGGCAACAACGGCACACTGTTGACTCGTATCCAGCTTCTCATCCACTGTAACTCCTAGGTCCTTTTCTGCAGAACTGCTGCCTAGCCATTCAGTCCCTAATCTGTAGTGGTGCATGGGATTCTTCCATCCTAAGTGGAATTCTGCACTTGTCCTTGTTGAACCTCATCAGATTTCTTTTGGTCCAATCCTCTAATTTGTCTCGGGCCCTTTGTATACTATCCCTACCTTCCAGCATATCTACCTCGCCTCCCAGTTTAGTGTCATCTGCAAACTTGCTGAGGGTGCAATCCACACCATCCTCCAGATCATTAATGAAGATATTGAACAAAACCGGCCCCAGGACTGATCCTTGGGGCACTCCACTTGATACCAGCTGCCAACTAGACAAAGAGCCATTGATCACTACCCGCTGAGCCTGCGATAAATCAATTAACAGCAGGATACCAAGGGAGGAGAAATAACTTTTTGAAGTGGTAAGAGAGTGGCCTATTACAGACAGTTGACAAGAAGGTGTGAGTAACAGTAGGGAGAAATTAGTATTGGAGAAATTAAGTTTCGGTTTTGTAATGACCCAACCACTCCCAGTCCTTATTCAGGCCTAATCTGATGGTATCTAGTTTGCAAATTAATTCCAGTTCTGCAGCTTCATGTTGGAGTCTGTTTTTGAAGTTTTATCTCATTAGACTGACCTAACACTTGGTAAAGCAACCCACGTCCTTTCATGTATTTATACCTGCTCCTGTATCTTTTACTTCATACATCTGATGAAGTGGGTTCTAGCCCACGAAAGCTTATGCCCAAATAAATTAGTTAGTTTCTAAGGTGTCACAAGGACTCCTCGTTTTTTTGTTTTGTTTTGTTTTGTTTTACTGATTCAGGCTAACACGACTACCTCTGAAACTTACAACTGAAGTGCTTGTGGTATGCTGCTGCAATATTAAAACACTTCATGTACCCCTCAACACTCCAGAAAGGCAGTGTTCTCTAAAAGGTTAAATTAAAAACAAGTCACTGAAGCTGAGTATGCAACACATTATGGAGGGCGGAGAAATAATGTTGGGATGGAGGATGGTTGTATAGGCACTGGACTGGGATGCAGAAGGCCTGGGTTCAATTCCAGGCTCTGCCACAGACTTTATGACCTTGAGCAGGTCATTTTCTATGCCTTAGTTCCCTGTGAAATGGGGATGATATGTCCCTTCTTCAGAGGGGTCTTGTGTGGCTAAATTAACATTTGTGAGGTGCTCAGTTACTATGACAATGGGGACACAAATATCTGGAATATGGTGTTAATGGTGATCTAACTGCAAAATGCCTTTCAAGTTAAATGCTTTAAATATGGGGAGGGATGGCTTGAGATAGTCACAAGGAGAGAGGAGGAGAAGCTGAGCATATTCCAGTAGCACTTGCAATTTGCCCGTATAAAGACAAAATAAATAAACCAGGGGAAGAGGATACACCATATAAGCAAAGTCATCAGTATGAAGGCAAGCAGTTAATGTGTTTTTAAAAGGTGTTTACAAAATACTGTAGGTTCAAGAGCTACTATAGCTAATAATTTTCTTGCTCTGTTATTCCATTTTAATAGATTTTCCTAATGATCTGTACCATACAATGGATATAAATAATTTCTGTTTTATTTGTATGTTTCCAATAGGTATGGTGATTATCCCAAACTTCCTGACCGATCTCATCATGAGAGAGACCCCTGGTATCAGTGGGACTACCCCGGCCTGAGACAAAACTGGGGAGAGCCGGTAGGGATGGTGGATCTTTTTGTTTCTACTGAGCATTAATGTTCAACTAAAATAATATTTATGTAATACTTTACCATCTCACACCGATGTTTGGAAAGGAAATCTTAGGCCAAGAAAGTCAGGGTAAATCCCTATTCTGCCCCCTTTCCCATCCACCCCAAAAAAGGCCAAAGGATTTTCAGTGTCCATACAGATGAGACAGGGCATCTGTACCTTAGTATCTTCCACAGTAAGTTGAAGGGCTGAGTCAATCATACTGGGATTTGAACGTGTATCGAAGAATCTTAAATGCTTCAGATCCGATGTCTGCATCACTAAACCATCCTTTCTGCTAGATCACAGAAGTTCACGCCCTCTCAGCCCAGTGGGTCCTGCCACTGCTGTCACTGGTTCTGGGGTTGCTTCCCAATGGAATGGGTGCTGGGTGGCCTTTTCCCTAGAAACTGCTTGAAACTTCCTTTCTGACACTAGAAAAGTAGACTTAAGAGCCAACTCCTAATGACTAGTAACTTTTGCTGGTAAGAGAATGTGGGGTTTCTGTAGGTGGTTGAAACTGAACCATAATTATTTCACTTGGTGGATGACATGAGCTGTCCCTAAGCAACAGAACTAGAGGGAAAACAAGCTTTTGAGTGCGTACTGGGGATTCCAAAGTGCCCGGCTGAAGAAATTGATTATAGCGGAGGGATAACTAAAAGGAACTCAAGGCAGTGTTTTTACCCTGTAGTAATGCTGCGACTTGAATTTACGTTGAGTAGTTATCTAATCTCTCTCAGTACATTCTCTCATGTAGCGAGGATCATAGGTGCAGTATAGAAAGGCTTGGGAATCGTCAGCTTGGCTATTGAGCTTTTAAAAGCAATGGTGCATGAGAAGTGTTGCAGTGATTCAAGATACCTATGTGCTTTGGCTCTCTCTAATGCTGAGAAGGCTCTGTATTAATATTTGCTGTCCCTGGGGTGATTTGGGGTTGTGGTAATTTCCCGTTGCACGTACTGTCTCTTGGTCACAGTGGAGCACAAGTTCTTTCAGTGAGAAGTGTTGGAAATAGTAAAAACTGCCCTCTTTGCTTGTAAGAGATGGTTTCGTTTGTAATGGTGAGAGTATGGCTCCCCTGGTGTTAGATCAAACAGCTGTGCAGTCAGACCCACCATCAGCCACCATCTGAAGTAATGAACTGGGAAAGTGAAGACAGTATGTGATCAGAAATATTGAGTTGTCTGCATTCTGGTTATGTGTTCTGCTTAGCTGCTCATGTTTAAGATGCTTGACTTTTAGCTTCTAGGCTGAAAGCCCCTTGTGAATGAGAAGCTTAAATGTGCATCTGTTCAAGCAATTGTATTCAACCTGTGGAGGTCATAGGATAACTCCCATCCCATCTTTAATCTGTTAGAGTTAAATAATGGTGCCTGGTGCATTATAGACAAGTATGTAGATAAGGAACCTGTTCCAAAGTAGCAGGAAATCACTTGCGATTTTTTTGCTGTTCTAACTCCACTCAGCAATATACATCTGTGGGGTCCTCGGATGCCAGGAACTCCTCACAAACCATTGTACTAATTCCTGCTGTGCCTTTTTGTGAAGCACCATGAGAACAAGAGGTTTGGAGACACAGTTGAAGTGGTTGTGGGTGGATAAATGTAGGTTCATAGTATTTTTTGAAAAATAAACAAAAATTGAAGTAATATCGTTTAATTGTTTGAGCAGAAAGCTGGAACTCAGGGTTCCTGAATTCTGTCCTTGACCACCAGCAACTCACCATGACCTTGGACAAGTCACTTATTTTCTCTGTGACTGTATCCCCATCTGTAAAATGAGGGTAACATTTTCCTTCTGGCAGTGTTGTGATGTCTAATGTCTGCAAATTGCATTAAGTTTCTCGGATGAAGAGCCAGAGAATTGTAGAGTGCTACTGGAATAATGTAACCGAGCCTCTCCCTTTATTGTTTAGATGCACTGGCACTTTGACATGTTTCTCCGGACCCGTGTTGACACGTCCCCCACTGTGGTATCCTGGCACACCATGCGCAATCAGTTCTTCTTCTTTATTGGCTTCATGCTGTTTATGTTCTGGCTTGGAGAAATGTACCCATCCTACATGCCTGTGGTGAGTAATGAGGTGGGGCAGGGGGAATAGGTCTCCTAAGAACTGTTGCTGCATGCCGTTGCCAGATGCCCAGAGCAGTGTCCTCTTGAGGTTGAATAACTTGGGATACGAAAGACCCGCTGCGCCAGCGGTGTGGCTTTGGACAAGTCACTTAGGCCCAAGTCCTCAGAGGTACTTAGGCATTTAATTCCTGTAGAAATCAATAGGAATTAGATGCTAAAATACCTTTCAGGCTGTTGGCCTTAGTGTCTCAGGGCCCCACTGTCTCCATCTGTAATAGTGGTAGAACATTTTGCTTCAGAGTGGTGCTGTGAGTGTTGCATGGTGCATCAAAGAGACAAAACACTCTGTGAGTGTGAAGTATTTGCCCACAGGTTTTCTAAGTTGCCTGTTTGAATGTGTTGAGCTTGCTGCTTCACAGTTATGTTCCTCTGCAGGGACCGAAGCAATATCCCTACAATAACCTGTACCTGGAGCGAGGGGGCGATCCCAGCAAAGAGCATCCAGAGGTGAAGAACTATGAAATCTGAAAGATGCATGGAAATGTAGCTCTTCTCCTGGGACATTTACTCTGGGGGTCCTCCAGAATGTTCACTGCAGGATGCACTAAACACTTGTTCTCTGAGACATTTACTCTTAATGAAATATATTGTGAAAACTCTTGTGGTGGATTTCTTTTCTTTGAAGAGGCTATAAAGTGGGCAGTGACGTTACAGTGACTCCACCATTGTCTCTGAGCGTGGGTCGAATTCCCTTGTGTATAGGATGGTGCTTCAAGAAGAAGGCCAGGGGTGTTGATCCTTTTGAATCTGTGTGTAAGATGGACACTGGAATTCTTTAGATAAGTCTGATTCCAGTGCCAGCTACCAAGGTTGTCCTTGCAGCTGTTGGAAGGAGAAGAAAGTAAAACAGAATTCTATTATGTTCAAAGATGGACACAACTCCTTTGGGTTATTCAAGTCTTCCATGATGCCATCTATACTATGAATAATTCTACTTCCTCATTGGGTTGGCTCTTCTTTCTCACCCCTCCTCAGGCAGTAGCTGCAATCAAAGTTTAAGAGTTGCCTTATGTACTGGTGGATTAGGACCACAGAAGAACCTAGCCTTTGAAGTGATACATCTCACTTTAGATAAACCTTCCATCCCTCACACAGGACAAAATCTCCCTCTACTCTTATACCCATTTTTGAGCAGTAGTGCTGCTTACCACAGTCTGCCACGTTAGTGTAGGAGTAACCTATTGCTGTGTCTTATTGACCTTGGCTGTTGAGGGCATGGTTGGTCTTCTGAACTCAACAGTTATTCCCCAATGTTTTAGAGAGTTTAAGGAGTGTATGTAGTAGCATACTTCATCCGATGAAGTGAGCTGTAGCTCATGAAAGCTTATGCTCAGATAAATTTGTTAGTCTCTAAGGTGCCACAAGTACTCCTTTTTGTGAATACAGACTAACATGGCTGCTACTCTGAAAGTAGCAGTATGTTACTTTCCTTAAATAATTTCAGTGTGTTGCCTTTTGCCTAGAAGTAAACAAAAGCATTTTCTAAAGTTCTTAGACCTCAAAGCTGCAGTAAGTGTTCAGCAGGTGTTTGAAACTATAGTAAAGAACAGAATTATCAAACACATAGATGAACACAATATGTGGGGGAAGAGTCAACATAGCATTTGTAAAGGGAAATCATGCCTCACCAAACTATTAGAATTCTTTAAGGATGTCAACAAGCATGTAGACAAGGGTGATCTAGTTTATATAGTATACTTGGACTTCCAGAAAGCTTTTGACAAGGTCCCACACCAAAGGCTCTCAAGCAAACTAAGCAGTCATGGGATAAGAGGGAAGGTCCTTTCCTGGATCAGTACCTGGTTAAAAAATAGGGAATAAATGGTCAGTTTTCACAGTGGGGAGAGGTAAATAGAGGAGTCCTCCCAAGGATCTGTACTGGGACCTGTGCTGATCAATGTATTCATAGATGATCTGGAAAAGGGGTGAAACAATGAGGTGGCCAAGTTTGTAGACAATACAAAATTAACCAAAATAGTTAAGTCCAAAGCAGACTGCAAAGATGGAGATCTCCCTAAACTGGGTGCTTAGGCAACAAAATGGCAGATGAAATTGAATGTTGATAAATGCAAAGTAATGCACACTGAAAAACACAATCCCAACTATACACACAAAATAATGGAGTCTAAATTAGCTCTTACCACTCAAGAAAGAGATCTTGGAGTCATTGTGAGTAGGTTTCTGAAAACATCTATTCAAGGTGCAGTGGTAGTCAAAAAAGCTAACAAAGTTAGGATCCATTAGGAAAGGGATAGATAAGACAGAAAATATAGCTCTATTATATAAATTCATGGTATACTTACACCTTCAATACGGCATACAGTTCTGGTCGCCTCATCGCAAGAAAGATATATTGGAATTAGAAAACATACAGAGAAGGACAACAATGATTAGGGGTATGGAAGAGCTTCCATATGAAGAGAGATTAAAAAGACTGGGACTGTTCATCTTAGAAAAGATGACAGAGGGATATGATAGAGGTCTGAAATGATGACTGGTGGGGAGAAAGTGAATAAGGAAGTGTTTTTGCCCCTTTGCATAACACAAGAACCAGGACTTACCCAATTAAATGAATAGGCAGCAGGTTTAAAACAAATATAAGGAAGTACTTCTTCATCTAACATACAATCAACCTGTGGAACTTGTTGCCAGGGGATGTTATGAAGGCCAAAAATATATCTAGGTTCAAAAAAGAAGTAGATACGTTCATAGAGGATAGGTCAGTCAATGACTATTAGCCAAGATGATCAGGGACACATCCTCATGTTACATTACATTGGCTATTAGCCAAGATGATCAGGGACACATCCTCATGTTAGTATCTCACTGGAAGTGTCACATACAGTGGAGGTCTTTGAGGAAGCACATAGAGGGATAGTTTGGGGTCCAAGGAACAGCTGAAAGATACAGGCATAGCCAATACTGGGCTAAAGCCCTGGTTGTTCCCCCTTCTCTTACCTGGCACAGTAATTGAATGCTCCAGTGTTGTGTGGAATACAAGAAGGGAGCAGGGGGTTAATATGGGGTGGGGTAGAGTGTAGTGACTAAATGTCCCAGTGTGGGAGGGGGATAGTGGAGATGTGGTTAAAGCCAGAGTGTGAGATACTACAACAAAGGGAAAGGGGGAGTGACCCAGTGGGGTGGAGGGGTTGATACCTGGGGGGCAAGTAGTGGGGGGTTCATGCCTCAGTGGAGGGAGGCAGTGCGGGGGGGGGGGTGATGCCCCAGTGGAGCAGAGTCCTGTTGGGTAGATACCTAGGGGGGTTGATGCCCCAGTGGAGGGTTGATGCCTCAGTAGAGGGAGGCAGTGCGGGAGTTGATGCCCCAGTAGAGGGAGGCCCTTGGTAGGGTTGCCAGGCATCCAGTTTTTGTCCGGATGCTCGGTCAGAAAGGGACCCTGGTGGCTCCGGTCAGCACCGCTAACCAGGCTGTTAAAAGTCCGGGTGACGACACAGTGGGGGCCTGGGGCCAAGGCAGGCTCCCTGCCTGCCTACCCTAGCTCAGCGCAGCTCTGGGAAGCAGCTGCCAGGTCCTTGTGGCCCCTAGGCGCATGCACATTCAGGGAGGCTCAGTGCACTGACCCCTCCCTGAGGGCCGGCTCTGCAGCTCCCATTGGCTGGGAACCACAAGTAATTGGAGCTGTGGGGGTGGAACCTGCCTCACCCAAACTCCCTCTCGGAGCCCGCCTCAACACTCCAACCCTCTACCCAGCCTGGAGCCCCCTCCCGCACCCAAACTCCCCCAACACCCTCACCCCAGCCTGGAGCCCCCTCCCGCACCCAAACTCCCCCAACACCCTCACCCCAGCCTGGAGCCCCCTCCTGCATCCCAAACTCCCCCAACACCCTCACCCCAGCCTGGAGCCCCCTCCCGCACCCAAACTCCCCCAACACCCTCACCCCAGCCTGGAGCCCCCTCCTGCATCCCAAACTCCCCCAACACCCTCACCCCAGCCTGGAGCCCCCTCCCGCACCCAAACCCCTCATCCTTGGCCCCACCCCAGAGCCTGCACCCCCAGCTGGAGCCCTCACGCTCCCCAAACTCCAGCCTGGTGAAAGTGAGTGAGGGTGGGAGAGACTGAGGGAGGGGGAAGGGAGCGAGCGGGGGCGGGGCCTCGGGGAAGGGGCGAGGCAGGGATGTTCCCCCTTTGGGCAATGAGTTGGAAAGCCTAGGCCCTGGGGGTTGATACCCGGGGGGGGGCTGATGCCGCAGCGCATGTGGGGGCAGAGATGGGGGGAGGCGTTTGATGCCCCAGTTGGGGGCGGGGTTAGTGTGTGTGTCTGAGGGGAGGAGTCATATTATACGCTGATCGGCAGGAGACGCTTCGCGGGCGGAGCTCTTTGGGTTGCTGGCGGCCACCATAGAGCAGGGAGTCCCAGCCGCCCTGGGTCAGGAGTCGCGATAGGGAAGGTACCGGAGCCGGTAAGGGCCGCTCCGCCGGCCCCTGTCCCCCCCCCCAGCTCTGACCCGGGCGCGGGCCCTTCCCACCCAGGCCCGGCCCCAGCACGCCCCCGCCGGCCGATCCCCCCGCGCAGGCGCGGGCCCGGCTCTGGCGCGGCCACTGACAGGGAGCCCCCTCCCCGAGCGCCCAGTCCCGAGCCTCCGCGCGCCCCGGCCGGTTCTGAGGACTGGGGCCCCGCCCGGAGGGGCCGCGCCGCGCCGCGCCAGGCAGCCACAAGGCCGCCCGGGGGTCTGAGTGCGGCCGCCCCACGGACGGGCTGGAGATCGGTGGCGTGGGCGCTCTGGGGTCTGGGCCCCGACCTGCGGGCTGGTTTCACGCGTGGGTCGTCGCACAGCTCTCTGCTAGTGGCCACATCCGCAGCCCTCTGAGCCCCTCTGGCTTGGGAGTGTCAGTAGTCCTCTGTAGTACAGCAGCACCCAGGGGCCCAGCCGCGCTCGGCGCTGTACGGACACATAGTGAGAGACAGTCCCTGCTCCCAGGAGCTTAGAGTCGTCAGGCGACACCGGTAAAGGGTGGAGGAATAGGAGTGTGTTTTTAACTTGGTGAGGTTGTGTAAGGGTAGGTGGGAAGCGAGTGGCAGAGCTGGGATTGTGATCCCAGTTCTCCTGTGTCCCAGTCCAGTAATCACTAAGCTGTCCATTGTGTGTACCGCAGTGCAATGTAGGGCTGAGTATTAGCCCTGTATTCTTGAAGGAAGGTAGGAAGTCCTTTTGTAGGTTGCCCTGTGTTATGCTGAGTCCTGCCTTCCAAAAAAAAAAACCCTCCTTGCACGCTGCAGTGGCTTTGCAACTGGCGTTAGAGCCATTCCAGTGTCTCCCCTTTGGGTTCCTACTGCCTGATGTTTATTTTTATTTATTAAAATAGGCTCAATCTAGGACAGTGAGAATTAGGGGAGAGAGAGATCAGGGAATCCAAACAGAGGAGCATGTAGTATAGTGAGGGCTTCTGATTTTAGGTTTTAATTGATAAATGCCAATAAAACACACCCTCGATTTAAAAAAAAAAAATCTGTGTTTATCCAATCAGCACTGGAAATGATTACTCAGTTCATGCTGACTTCACCCCTTTCCCAGTGCAGTTTGTTTATACAGGCGATGCTTCCTGTTTTGTAGCTAAGCACTTGTGTACACAGAGCTGTAATGTGGACTGCAAAGGTGTGATTTCTGAAGTGCAATAACAGCACATTAATAGGCCCGTGTAGACCCTACTGGTGCACACTAAAGGTTCCCTAGTGCACTGTGCAGTGCAGTTTGAAACAGTACTATGTGTATGTACAAAGAGAGCCCCAGAAAACCCTGATTTTTGGACATCTACCTGGAAGTCAAAAATTGCTAAAAATAAATTCTGAAAAATGAAATTAATAAGCCCAGAAAAACAGAAGCCCTAAGGGTAACCTAGTGTGTGTGGCACTGAACTAGCACTCAGGAGACCTGGGCTTAATTCCCAGTTCTGTCATTGGCTTCCCTTTCTGTGCCTTATTTTCCCTTCTGTAACATTGAGCTAGGGTACTGACCTCTGTAGTAAAGCACTTTGAGATCTAAAGACAAAAAGTACAATGTAAGAGCTAGGTATTGTTAATTCTAGGAGGAAGTTTTGAGATTTGGGTTGAGTAGGGAGGTCTGTAGGAAGGGATTTCAGGTTGACAGTGTTGGGATTGTAAAAGAGGGAGTTGATCTTATTAAAGGGGGATTGGGAATGCTGTTATCAGGCCAGTAGTTGGGTTCTGGCTGCTGTTACTACAGTATCAGTTGTAGCTATTTATAATGCCTCCATCACTACAGTAGCTGGGCACCTGTGTTTCCTGTGTAGATGACATATTGCTGCCTCCTTTAGCAGTGTCTGTATGATCCATCAAGAAGATGAGACAGATTGTTTTAATTTTGACAGCTGGGTATCTCAATACAGTACCTTCTCTTCCCTCATGTCCCTGGTGGACGGGGCTTGTCTGACCTGCTAGGCCTAGGTTCCCCCATTCCTAGAGTACTTCCCTCAGGACACTTTGCAACAGATTGTGGCTAAGAGAGGCTTCTGGGAGTGCTGAGTGTCAATAGCAGCTGAGACTTGTTGCTATCTGGGATTTGTCAACTGCTCCCCTCCTGCAGATAGTGTAGGAATTGATATGACTAATGAAAGAGATCTTGAAAGAAGCCTGAACTTTCTCAATGACCTGAGATGTTACTTCTAGAATTAAATAGAACGCCAGATGGTGCACTCTCCCTGTGAATCCAGCTGATTTAATAATTTCACAGCTGTCTGGCTCTTCCTACAGCAACCAGAAGAGGTAGCTAGAAGACTGTTTCCTTACTTTGAGGGTCATTAATCCTGTCCTGGACACAGAGAGATAAAGTGTGCAGAAACATCATGGAATTCTGAAGGCTCTTGGTTACTGACTATCCTTGATCTTGTCTATCAGTGTAGGTCTCAGAGCTGCGGTTTTGCCTTCAAGCCTGAAACAGCAGATTGGTGTCCCGAAAACCCCTCCTATTGCGGAGTGAGACACTGTTGTCCCCAAAAGGCCCCCAGTGCCAATTCATTTGACCTGAATTGATTTCTCAGCCAAAGTAAATGGAAGGTGCCTGGAAGGCCTGTGAGATTGTAACCTCTTGGCTGGATCACTCTAATCCAGTTTATTTCGGCCTTCCTTTGTTCTGCTGACATAAAATTTGGTAGCATAACTACTCCACTGGCTTGAGAACCAGGGATGCCCATGTTCTGGAGTGGCAGCCTCTTCAACAGCATGGTCCAGGGTCTCTCTCTTAGTATTGTTAATATCTGGCTAGTCCAAGTGACGCACTCTCCATTATTATTACTTATGTTACTGTAGCAGCTAGAAGTCCAGGTGTGGACTTCATTTCGCTCTCTATACAGACCCGTCCTTTCCCCAAGGAGTTGATATCTAAGTATAACACAAGAGCTAACAGGTGCATTCAGACAGATGGGGGAGTACAGGTAAACAGTGAGAACATTGACCAGCATCTTGGGTCAAGTGTTTTGTAGGCATCATGGCAAAGGAGCGTTCAGAGGAGGGATTTGAAGGTGGATTACACATTGGTTTTGTGGATGTTTATGCAGCGAACCTCCCAAGCATGTGGGCACTGGGGGAGAAAGAATGAAGGTGTTTGAAAATGTAACAAATGGGCAGTGGGTACTGGCATCAGGGACTGATCGAAGGTGAGCACTGACAACTCAGTAGCTAATGAGAGCTGATAGGTAGAGTAGGGATTGACGGTGAAGGGCCTTGAAAGTGAATGTCAGCAGCTTATGTTTGCTGCCCTGCAGAAGGGGGAGCCACTGGAGGATTCAGGAATGACATAGGTTAATGATCTTTGCAGCTGCATTGCCAATATAGAGTCAGTCTAAACAATGCACTCTTTGATGTGCTGTGTCCTGCTGGGGTAGCTGGTTGGGACTACCGACTGTCCTAGGTATTGGGTGTGGTCTCTAGGGGACTGGCTGCAAGACCTTCCCTTGACATACTCGTGGGTACATGTGATGTCCTCCCTGGCCAGGCTCAAGACTGTAGATTCTTTTATAGTGTATTTGTGCTTCATTGCTCTAATTTAGATTGTAAGCCCCTCCTAGCAGGGCTTTCTTTGTTTTTGCCTGTTAAATGCCAGGCAACAGCAATCAACACAGGGCAAGGAAGACCTTGAAAATGTTATTCAGATGCCACTCACCCCAGCTGCTTCCCTGGTGGTGGCCCGTGGTCCCTTTCTTCTCTCTCCTAATGATTGCTATTCCCTTCCCCGTCTTCCAGTGATCTAGTTTGGAGGGAAGAGACCTCCTGGCTGCTTTGGGGTGGTGTTGCTTGGTAGAGGGGCTCCTTTACTAGGCGGGAGACAGGGAGCCCCAGGTGTACAATCTGCTCCTGTGTTGATTGCACTGAGGAAGCAGGAGCCAGCAGAGAGCCAGGTAAGGCGGCTTCAAAGAAGCCCCCAGCTGCTGTCCCAGTCTCTAACGTCCGTGTGGTCCGTGAGTGCTCAGCATACTGGGGGGGGGGGCGGCTTGGCAGCTCTACCTGCCTCCAGGAAGTGCCTGCTGCTTCCCTCTCCCTCATGTGCCAAAAGTAGGCTAAACTGATCTCAGTTTCACTCCCCATGACTAGTATGCGGAGCTGACCATGAGGGTTTTTCTGGAGCCATGCCGGAGAGAGGTGCCTGACAGAGAGTCTGATAGAGCCTAAAAGGAAAGGGGGCAGAGCATGCACTTCAGGGCATGAGAACAAACATATAGCTCTCTGTCTTCCATGAGCCGCTTTGTCTGCTGCTGCTGGGGGGAGACTCTTTCCACCCCAGAGCCCTAGGATGCCTAGGGAAATGGTCATGTGATCTGTGCTGTATAGCTCCTGATCAGATCCCCCCTGGGCCTCTGATAAATTAGGGTGAGCTTAGCATGAGAATGGCAGCAGGTAGCATGAGCTTCAGTAGATTCCACAACAGATTAACACTCACAGCATTAAAGAAATTCTGATCAAGCAGCCTGCCCTGTAATGAAAGGGGAAGGCCTTTGGTGGAGGAGAGGGACAAGAAGACCGTACCGCTTGCTAGCTCCAGGTACACTGGGAATACCTACCAGACTCCCCTTCTGCACACACTTCAGCTAATCAGTGGCCCTGGTTACACATAGGCCGAACTAAGGCTGGAAGTGGTTTCAAATCTGATGTCTAATACACGTTGACTGGCCTTTGGGGATGGGCCCCTGAAATCAGAGAATGCATCCATGACAGAGAACTCTGCTAGGAATAATCATTCCAATTCTAGCATGGATAGGGCAAAGCATGGAATGCAGATACTTCCTATGTCTGGCCTATGCTAATGAGTGTTACAGTGTCTATTCTATAGAAACTTGTAACACAGATCAGATTCTAGAGCTCAGTCCTAACTCAGTCCTGATCCTAAAGCTCAGTCCTAACTGTGTTCCAATAGCCAGTGGACTATGGGTGAGTTTGGAATATTACTGTGCTATGTGTATTGCAGTAATATCTAATCCCATTTCCCAAGAATTAGGGAAGCTTTTTTCCCATTTTGCAAGCAGGGGCAACTCCTGTACTGAAATGCTGAGTGAATTGCCTGGGGTCGCTGACGGAGTCATTGTCAGAATGGGAATTCAGCACTTCATGATTTTGAGCACGAGACCACTTATTTCACTGTTCACAAACTGAAGCAGAATTCCAAGTGAATTTCCTTTTGGGCCTTTGAATGATATGGAAGTGAGAATAACATGCATTAGCTAAATCAGATAATGTAGCAGTTTGCCTTGTTCTATGTTACCGCATCTCTTTTGAGTTTTCCCTGCTCATTTTAACTCTGTGTATGTATTGACATCAGTATGTTCAGTGAGCTTACAACCCTGTGAGTAGCTTAGCTTGAATGCCCTTCTGTAGCTAAATGAAACCAAACCCAGACTGAAGACTTAAGTATGTAATTTAGATCCCTTTCCTGTAACTGAGGGTCCTCTGTAATGAGAGTATGGGAAGAGCTCAAGCCACAAAGTAGAGTCACATACTGGAACCTGGGTTAATTTGGATTTTTTAATGAATTCCCAAACACCCCAGCTCAGCCCTGCTAAATGCTATTCACCCACCAGGATTTATTTTATCATTTTACAGGTAGGCAAGTAGATTGTGTGGCTGGGTTGGTGAATTTCCATGCTGACGTTGCAAGACTGTGCTAACCCCAGTATACATCTCTTCTAGAATCCAGAAAATGAAGCTAAAGGAAATTGAGCGAACAGCTGTTCAGGTGTGGAGTCCAGCAAGCAACCACCCCATCTACCTAGCGACAGGTACAGCTTCCCCTAGCCGTAGGATTCATGTGAGAATGAAAGTGGGAGCCACACAGGTGGTGTAACCATCCATTATATGCAGTGCAGAGAGACAGGACTATCTTATATTCCATCAAGAACCACTTGAATTCTTTTTTGAGCTGATTAAAGTGATATTGGCAAGATAAATATCAGGATCTATTTTTTAAAAGGTGACTAGTGACTTTTGGATGCCCAGCTTGAGACCTTGAAGGAGACTGCTTTTCAGAGTGTAAATTCTCAGACCTTTCTGATGTAACGTCTTAATGAGCCCATGTAAAGCGTAAAGGCACCTGGCATTGGCTACTGTCAGAAGACAGGATACTGGGCTAGATGGACCATTGGTCAGACCCAGTATGGCCGTTCTTATGTATAAATTTGGACAACTGATCACTTTTTAAAAATCTAGTGCCACATATTTTAAAATGACTTTGCACTTTATTTGACTGCATAAACACCTCCAATTATTCAACATGATAGGACCTTACAAATCAGGCGCTTGCTTTTCACCATGTATTTCTTCTCACTTCACTCAGTTGAGACGCTGGACCACAGACTAATGTTCTCTTTCAGTATGGTCAGTTTCATTTCCTGGTCTTCAGACGCTATTGCTTTTGCCCAACACTGCAAAGTGAACACTCAATATGAAGTTGTTGTCAATGGAATTCCATGCCATTTCTATTTGCATTGTTCAGCCCCCAAACTTTAGGTTTCACTGAAACACTTAGCAATGTCCTTTTAATATCTGATTTGCAGAGTTTGCAAATTCCTTGGATTAGCAGCAGTACAGGCTGGTGTAAATGAGGAGCTGATGACCTGACATCGCTACATTGTGACAACAAGCGAGCTGTGTCTCCTGTCTAGGACAGTCTGGGCTCCCATCTTGTCTGCCTTCTTGCCTATTCACTCTCACAAACTTTCTTCGGTTCTGGTTATCAGGGCCTCTCTACACGACAGACACAAGCAGGTCCGGGCAACTGGCTAAAGTTCAGTTGATTATAAGTATGGCTCCAATTTGCAATCTAGACTGATCCTTAATTGTGTTTTGTAACCAGGCTACATCCATGGTCAGCCCAGGAGCACTGGCTGTAGTCCCTCTAGATCAGGAGTGGCACAATTTCATAGTTTGGATCACTTTTCTATAGGGTATGTCTCCTGTGCACCTCCTTTCCCATTGGCAATCAAATAACATTCCAGTGGCAGCTACAGCACTTGCTTGCATGGGAAAGTTACATTAGGAAATTACTCAATATATCTTTAGCTGCTTTTATTTGAATGTAGCAGCCGGAAACAGGGAAGAGAACCAGCACCACATTAGCAGCCAACTCTCCATGGACCATCAGCAAGTATTTGAGAAGCCCCAGTTAAGGAACCTCTGGTGTGAATTAGATCTCGAAGGTCTGACCAAGACTTTATGAACACAATTAAGGCCCAGTCTACAGTACAAATTGGAACCCTAATTGTAACCAGGGTCCCTGAAATAGCTGCATTAGTACAGAAGACAGGGCCTTTGTGGGTGAGGCTGGAAGTATTGTAGGGAGCGGACACAGGGACTTTATTTGTGTTGTTCAAAGGGAAAGGCACATTTCATTAGAATTCTCAGGATCAGAATTTCTTGAGAAAGATCTGATCTCTTTTTAAAGCCTTTGTCTTAACGTGTGGTTCTCTAAGCTGTATGTGCAGGCAGAATGCTCCCACAACACCATGGTAATGCTGACCGTCTTTAAAGAATTGGCTTATTTTGCCTTGCAAAAGCCTTGTTCTTTCTGTACCCGGGGCCCATTGAGAGTTCTCACCTGTGTCCCCTCTCTGCGTACTTTTGTGTAGGAACATCTGCTCAGCAGCTGGATGCCTCCTTCAGTACAAATGCCACCCTGGAAATCTTTGAGATTGACTTCAGGGACCCTTCCCTGGACATGAAGTGCAGAGGAATCCTTCCTGTTTCCAACAGGTAATGGCGCTTCCTGCTAACGTGTTGGTACAGTGGCTGGATCTGACTAATGACCAGTGCAGGGCGAGGTGGGGGGGGTTGGGGGGGGTTGTTCAGATCTTCAGGGTGAAGCTGATCACATGTTGGGGCCTGGAAAGAATCCTGCCCAGCACCAATCCTCCAATGCATGCTCATTGCACAGCTTGGCAAGGTGGGAAGAGTTTGGCAACTCATCTGTTCAGATGTAGGACCATGGTACATCCACATTGATCAGTGGGGAAATCTGAAGGTGCCATAGGGTGGCTAGGGGTGGGTGGGTGAGTGGTGACTATTGGCCCACATCCCATGTAGTATTTTGATGAGGATATGAAATTAAAAGGCCATGAGATGAAGTAGTGAAACTGGGCAGGAAGGGGCTGATGGTAAACCTATTCACCAGATAATTTATTAATAGGCGGCAGTCCTGGGGTTCAGGGATATTTACACCACAGAGCTATAGCGGTGCAGACGCCCAGTGTAGATGCTAACGCTGATATAAAGCAGGGCTTGCGGTGGTTCCACATATCCTGGTTTCCACCCAGGATATTTTCACAGAATTCAAGGCCACAAGGAGCAATTATGACCATCTAATCTGACCTCCTGTATAACACAGGTCAGAGAATTTCACCCACTGATTCCCACAGCCAGTTGGGGCAGTGTATTTAAACTGGGTGTTTAGATCGGTGTAGCTACATCAGTGCAAAGTCCCTAATGTAGCTGTGCTTGTACTGGGCTGACCTTTGCAATTCTCCGCCTTGGAAGGTGTTGGGGGGGAGGCACAGCTCTTGGGTGATGAGGACCCATTGCCCTCTGAGAAAGGGAGCTGCCCTTTGAGATGGAGGGTGATGGGATACCACTTGGGATGTCTGATGGGTGTGAGCTGGGAGCATCACCCCCTGGTGCTGGGATTCTTAGCAAAAGTGCCTGTGCGTGAGTTAGCATGAACTGACTCATGTCAGATGCTGTTGCTCTGCCCTGACTTTACTCTGGCCAGGTTTCTCTTTTCTCCTTAGGTTTCACAAGCTGATCTGGGGCAGCTTTGGAAACGGGCCTTCTGATTCCTCTGGGGTGATTGCTGGTGGAGGGGATAATGGAGTGCTAACGCTATTCAGCGCAACCCAGATTCTGACATCAGGGACAGAGCCTGTGATCGGACGGAGGGAGAAGCACACTGGCCCCGTTCGAGCTCTTGACTTTAATCCTTTCCAGGTGTGCAGCCCGTGAAATGCTACAGCTGCCTTCTATCATGACCTGGCGCAGCCATCCTGGCTTCCACACTGACTAGCTCCCTTGTTCAGAGGGATTATGTCTTGAGTGGACAGCCTGTAGACCGGAGCAAAGAAGGGGCTGCTTGTAAAGGCACTCAACTGGGACTCAGGAGATCTAGATTCAGTGCTCCAGACTCCCTGTGTGACCTTGTACAGATCACTTCATCTCTCTGTGCCTCTGTTGCCCATCTGTAAAACTGAGATGCTAATACTCCCTTTGTCTTGTCTAGTTAGACAGTTAGTTCTCTGTGGCAGGGATACTCTTAGTATGTGTTTGTACAGTGCCTAGCACAGTGAGGCTTTGATCATGTTTGGAGAATCTAGGCCCTATTGTAAGACAAATATATCATAGTCTGAATACTGAGGTGTCTGATGGTCACAGAGACCTAGATGCCAGTTCAGGGCTTGCCTCAGCCCTTGTGGATGCCCTGCACCTTCCTGGAGCTTGGAATGCCTTTGGCTCTCGGCCATTGGACTGTGTTTAGTTGGACCGGGAAGCTTTGGCATTCTGCCCCTTGGCAGGGTGTGCTGGGGGGTGTCAGGCTGTACACGTGTTCTGAACATGCAGTTTACTAGGCAAAAAAAGTAGATGTGATCCACAGCCAAAGAGGGGAGGACTGGAAAGGAGTCCGGGACCGTGACTAGTCATAACCTGGATAATTCTTCTCTGCTCCCCAACACTCCCCCTGCAGACCCAGTGGAGTACAGGCGTCATTTCTAACTCCATCCTGTTGTCACGGTGCACTGTTAAATAGCTGCCTTTTCCCACCTTATCAATGGCTGCGTTTCAGAGATCCCTGTTTGTGGTCACTCTGCCCAATCTGCTCAGTATTTTGGGATCCTTTGGGGTAGCAGGTGCCAGAGATATAAAATAATCTTCTCCTCCCTCACCCCAGTCCCTAAGGTCCACTTGGGGTTCCGTCTCCTTCCCCTTTGTACTGTGGGCACGTTTTCTGGGGGGGCCCACTGCCCCAGCAGGGATGCTTTCTGGGCTGGGCCGAAAATCAGTGATGTATGATTCCACTTAGCTCACACCTCCTCTCGTTTTGTTGTTTTTTTTTATTGTGGTTAGTCTAAGGATATCCGTTCTCTGCCCCCATGGATCTCGTGAGTGGAGAGATAACAGTGCTTTTGCTTTCCCTGCAGTGTAACCTCCTGGCCTCTGGGGCCAACGATTCTGAAATTTACATCTGGGACTTGAATAATTTCAGTGTGCCAATGACGCCAGGGGCTAAATCTCAGGTAAAGGGGCTTCTCTGTGGTCAGGGTCCTTGTTCACTAGAAGTGCTGCGTCCCTGGACAGCTACCTGAGACTGGAGGGAGCGGGGAGTGATCCCACTCCAGTAACAGCCAGGGATCCATCTGGTAGGTGGGGCATGGAACAGACCCAATCAGTCACTGGGGAAATAGATCAGAACCTAAGAGCAGGCCTCTTTTCTGGGAGATGGCAGAGGTGGTCCATGTGGCAAGGGGGAGGTTGTGCGGTGTTGGTGGGTGTGCTGCTGGGCGGGGATAAATTCTCTATGGAGACTTTGCACTAGGTGGATTTGAATGAGATAACCAATCAGTGTGTTACATCCTCTAGCTGGGCAGGTCGGGCTCTCCGTAATATGCTTATCGGGCCTTTCTGGGGAAATAAGGGTTCTGCTAGCGATCTTGAGAGACACCAGAGGCTTCGATTAACGTAATACCACAGCGCAGCCAACAAGCAATAGGTGGGGCGGGGCTCATCTGTCACTCCTGGATGGTGTCCCTTGGCTTTAAAGGGGAAGCAGCCCTTTCCAATAGTGATTTATAAGCGAGCGAGCTCCCCCTTGTGAGCAACACAATTAGCTGTTGTCATTCACTCAGTGAAAAGACTGCTGAGCCTCTCCTGGGACAGAACACCCTCCTTTCCTGCCTTGTGCATTATGATAGGGTGAGGGGAGTTAGCCCTTGATTCTGTGCGCTCCTGAGATGCTGCAACAGGTCCTCTTCCCATGTGTGTTCTCTCACTGAGGTCTCTAGTCTGCAGCCTAATCTCCGTATATCCCAGGCTGCTGAGCCCTTCAGCCCTGTCTGATTGCATTGCTTCACGTTGGCATTAATCGTGTATGACACACGTGGCCGATACAGACTGTGGCGTGGAATCCAGTACATGCTTCCTAAACTTCATGGCCTTTCCTAGGGAACGTTCCCATTCAGAATGGCGTTTTCCTTAGTGTTCTCCACCTAAAGGCTTCCCCGACCCTAGCCAGTTGCTGTCAGTGCTGCTGATCTTTCCTACCTGATCAGCAACTCACTCAATCAGTGATTGTGGCACAGAATCTATAGATCCTCTGGGAATGCATCTGAGCCCTTAGTGCACTCTGAGTCAAGCCAGTGATGGGAACCCCATTCTCCCACACGGGTATAATGAATCTGTGGCCTCTCTTACCTCGTCAGCCTCAAGAAGACATCAGCGCGGTGTCCTGGAATCGTCAGGTGCAGCACATCCTGTCCTCTGCTCACCCCAGTGGGAAGGCCGTCGTGTGGGACCTCAGGAAGAACGAGCCCATCATCAAAATCAGCGACCACAGCAGCAGAGTGAGTGGGGGAAGGACTGTGGGCTGGCCTCCCAGGGCTGGCCTCTCAGTTGCCCTGCAGCCCACCAGTGCAAACAGGCTGCATGGGACCCTGGGGGAATAGCCCCGGAGCAAGAGGCCTTCTGTGCAAATGGCAGGGATGACTCTGCAGTACCTACCCCTCCCATGGGATGCACCTTTGCACGGGGCATCTGATGTGCAACGTTTATCAACGATGTGCAAGAGAGCCTGGCCGGGGCATTCTTACACCTTAGGGATTCTGTGCCACTGCGGTGGCCCAGAGGGTCCTGTTGTTTGTCCCTCTTAGCATGCTGAGGAGAGAGGCAAAGGATCAGATGGGCCATGGGAACAAACTACCTGCCCGCTCCTTAGCGTGCTCCCTCCAGATCAGTTTTGAGGCGCACAGGCATGTGGGAGGTGTGTGGGGAATTGACGCTGCTGCTGTGCTGTACATGGGGTGAACACAGGGCAGCACTCTACTGGGCTGGGAACCTGCACCTTCCACCACCACTAGGTTCACGTTAAAGCAGCGAAGGAAAGGAATAAAGTCACCAATCTGTCAGAGATCAGAGGAGCTGCAGCCAAATGTCTGATGTTTCTGTATGTCCCATTGCTGTTACAAATGTTTCTCTGAGGAGGGGAGAGCCAGATTCTTGTGTGTCTGGGCCAGCAGTCAGGTGAACATATGACCTTGCCGGGGTGAGATGTGTGCTACAGAGGCAAGTCTGGGATCTCCATCTACAAGGCAGATGAGGAAAACTGTTCCTTAAGCAAAGATTGTGTTAGAAGCTCCATGGCTGGTGAAAGAAAAGAAAAAGTCCCTGCACACTAACCAAGTGAGAAATGAGACCCTTTGCCTAGGGTGCGCTTGCCCTGGAGTTTTAGCTCATTCCTAAGAGGAGTGTGGTCTAGTGGACTGGTCAGGGTACTTGTGAGTTTTAATCCTGGCTCTGCTACTGATTTCCTGTGTGGCCCTGAGCCAGCCCCTACATATGTCTGCTTAGTTTCCCCATCTGTGTAACTGGTGCACCAATGTTTACCTTCCACGTGGGGGTGTTACGAAATTTAGCTGGTCTCTAGTGCTCTGGAGAGTTAAGTATTAAGTGTTATGTCTCTGGGCCACCGAGGGCATGTCTACACTACAATCTTAAATCGACCTATGTTAAGTCAATTTACAGCCATTGCAGGTTACATGCAGTAATTATTGTGGTGGCTAATGTCCACACTACCCTCCTTCTGTCAGTGATGTGTGTCCTCACCAGGAGCGCTCCCACCAACTGAAGAGGGGGCAGTGTTGGGGGCCAGCTGTTCTCTGGGCTTCTCGCCTCCAGCGGGGAGATTCATGCCCAGAGTCCAGTTGGTTGTCATGCTCTCAGAGGGGGATCCAGAGAGGAGACAGCCAGGCTCCCAGCCAGGAGGGAGCTGGGGGGGTTAGCTGGGCTCCCCGCCAGAAGCATGGAGTCAGGACCCCAGGGGACAGCAGGGCTCCCAGCAGGGAGCCCAGGCAGCAGCTCAAGCTGGGAGCCTGGGTGGCAGCCCAGCTTGGAGCAGAGACCTGGCAGCAGTCTGGTTGGGGACCCAGGTGCTCAGCTTTCCTGTCAATTTCACAGCTCCAGCCCTGAAATTGACCAGACAGCCAACAGTCTACACAGACACTGCATCGCCTTAACTACATCAACATAAGCGCTACGCCTCTTGTGGAGATGGATTTATGATGTCATTGTAGTGGGGCACTTATATGGGCAGAACAAGGCTGTAGTGTGGACACTGACATAATTAGGTTGAGGTGAGCTGCCTTACCTTGAGCTAACTGATTAGTGTAAACCCAGCCTTCATTTGTTGTCAGTCAGCTCTACGGTGTTGTCAGCCTATGCTGTTGTGTCCTCAGATGCACTGCTCGGGAATGGCCTGGCACCCAGAAGTTGCTACCCAGCTGGTCCTTTCCTCTGAGGACGACCGCATGCCGGTGATCCAGATATGGGACCTACGCTTTGCCACCTCTCCTTTGAGCCAGCTGGAGGGGCACACAAGGTAGGAGCCTAGCTGTTGCTCTGCCTCTCCGAGGATTCCCATCTTTCAGGGTCCGACTGTCTGGCGTTTGAATTGAGGAGCAGAGATGTCTGAGTTTCATTCTAGCCTGACTGAGGCAGAGAAGTGATGTAGCAATGCTGCTGCTGTGCTAAAGTGTCCACATAAGCTGCTACAGTGTGACTGGAATAGGGAGCGGGGCCGTCTTGCTTTCATGGAGCGACTGTTACGTCTGGTCTGTTTCAGGGGAGTCCTGTCTATCTCTTGGTGCCAGGCTGACCCTGAGCTCCTTCTCAGTAGTGCCAAAGACAACCAGATCTTGTGCTGGAACCCCTGCGTTGGTGAGGTACGTTGCAGGTTTGATTCCATGGCAGTAAGTACAAACTTTCTGCCTGGTATGTATTTGCATGCTGTGCCGAGGGTGTGTCATTTAACATGTTGTCCCACTTTGGTGCATTTTCCAAACCATTCCAATGCCCATTCTGGAGAGAGCGAGAACGTGCGCTGTCTGTCCGTCTACCCCAGGACTTTTCTTTTGTTGGTTTATTTCTCCCTTTTTGTTGCTATTTTTCTTCTGGGGTATCTCCTTCCCTTGACAGCAGGTGCTACCATATTACAGTGCTGGGAGCAGAAGCACTTTAAGTATGTCTGTCTACACTTCTGGTGGTGTGTCGCATATAGACGCTTGCCCACCCAGCTAGCATGGATAAAAATAGCAGTGTGGCTGGAGAGGTGCAGCTTAGGCTAGTAGAGTAGAATGCCCTATACCTGAACCCCTAGGTATATGCCCTATGTGGGCTCTCTGTGTACCCAAGCCATGACCCCCACATCTACACTGATTTTGCAGCATAGTGTCCCTCTGTCTCTCTGCTTCCGGACTCTCCCCCTGCTGCTGGAGGCTTCCGTTGTGGTGTGTAGCTGCAGGTGTGGTGCCTGCAGGATACATGCCACCCCAAGGCTAGTCATAGCCTTTGAAAACAGAGTGAAGCTGACTAGGGTTCCACATTCCAAATCAATTTCACTCTGCAGCCCAAACCCTTCTGCTCTTACACACTGCAGCTCTCTGGGGCCTCCTGGTGTTGATGCTAGTTACTCTGAAATATTGCACCTGCAGTGTGTCCTAACTGGTGGACTACAAGGAAGTTGATCGTGCTCAAGGTGCATTATGCATGGTGAGATGTCAGGAATGTGTGACAGACCTGCCATGCGTAAGTGGCTTGGGGGAAAACAAGTGACTGTTCCTTATAACATTCTGCCTCCTCCCCATCCATGTTAGGTGATTTATGAGCTGCCCACTCAGAGCCAGTGGTGCTTTGATGTCCAGTGGTGCCCTCGGAATCCATCAGTCTTCTCCGCTGCCTCTTTCGATGGGTGGATCAACGTTTATTCTGTTATGGGTGGGAGCCTAGCAGCTCAGCAGAAGACTCAAGCTGACAAGGTAGAGTCCCATGGAACAGAGAACAGGCGTGCTGGCTGGGCCAGTGATGGTGTGGCAGTTGGTGCTTGGGTTGAGGGGGCACTGGAAGGTAGAGTGTTGTTTCACTGTGGCCACAGGTGCTGCAGTGAGCCCACCTGTGTGGGGGTCTCTGGTCCACACGCTGTTTGTGAAAACCAAAGATTAATTGTGGGGAGGTGGTCTGGCTTTAGGCTGGCCGGCTAAAGTCCAGCCAGAGCCTCAAGGATTCTGGACCAACGTTGCTGATTGACAGAAATCTGACTCAGTATCCTTTTATCAATTTTATTAAAGCTATTAAACAAAAATAAAATGAAGTAAACATATCACCTCGACTAAAGAATTTTACCCAAGCCATCCTAATCTATAGCTTGGAGCAGGTTTTTGGTATTAAAACCAAATTGTCATCTAATGTCAGGAACACAGCCTCTGAGCCAATTACAAAGTTTCCTTCTTAAATTTCAATTCTCCCTTCCCCCAACAGAAATATTACAATACAGGCCTTAGCAGAATGTTCTGATAAGCCAAAGTTTGTCAACTCTTATTTGGCAGACAGCTTGGAGTTTCTTAGGACTCTCAAAAGACAGGACATGCTTTAATGAGCATCTTTATGATGCTGTTTAGAGATGGTAAACCTGGTGAACTTTCTGGCACTTTCCCTGTGTAGACGTCACTGGTGCATATACACATAAATGTGCAACCAACCACGCTGTTTTATTCTCTAATATTAATCTGGGATGTCTTCCACTTCATACAAACAAGGGCAAAAATAGAAAAAAGGGAAATAAAGCGACAGGCAGGTCACAGACTCCTCCGCTCTTGTGGGGTTCTGGACTGTTCGGAGATAGGAGCTAGAACTGCCGTCAAGGAGTTAGCAGGTCCTGTGGCTGGCCCAGTGCTTCACGTCAGCAGGCTTTTTCAGGGCGTAGAGAGGCTGGTGGAGGGTTGGCATAGCCGGTGTGGTGGTGTGCTGACTGCCTTCCCCTGAGGTGATCAGTTTTGGGGTTCTGGAAGGTCAGTCTTCCCCCAACGGCCTTGTTGACCTAAAAGGTGAAGCTTCTCAGCCTTACCCTGGGTTCTTATTCTTTGTCATCTTCGCTCACTCTGACTTCCCTGCCTCCCTCCAGGATCTTTGGATAAATCTAGTGCGAGGCCTATCTTGGAGCCATGCAATTTGGTCCTGTTAGGTTCGAGTTGGGTCATGCATAGCGAACTTCAGTTCTGGGGAAGGACCTGCTTAAGCCAGCAATTTAAAAAAATGGTTAATGTTTGCATGCCACAGGGGCTGCATGTCCGTGATCTCCCAGAAATATTTAAAAAATACAGCTCAGGACACTTTTGAGGAGGCTGCCACAGTGTCCTCTGGGTGAAAATGTCGTGAGATGTCGTCATAGCGCCAGTTGACAGAACATTCAACACACAATCCTATAAAAATAACTGGTTTAAAAGACCCTCGCAACAAACAGCCACTCAACAGTCCCCCATTAGCAAAAATTAAAAACAAGTCAGACAAGTTATGACCAGTTGTTCGCCTTCTTTGTGGGAGACAATGACATTTAGTAATCTTTTTATTTAGGAGTGAGGTGGTAGGACAAACAGCTTCCCTTTGGAAGTTTTCATGTTAATAGAGAGAAGTAACTTCTCAAGCTGAAACCCATTTAAGAACTAAAACTCACTGAGGTTTGTATAAGGTGTGTATCCCAGGTATGCTGTGTCGCTCATAAGGATGTGCTGTCACTGCCCCTGGGAACATGCTAATATCCTATTTCTTCACCACCGAGAATAACCAGAGGAGGGTAACTAACAACTGGGCCGGGCTGAATGATCTTATTGCCTGGAGAGTGAGATGTAACTTTTTTTATTTCCCTCCTCTGATCTCAGATCTCCTCCTCCTTTAACAACCTGGACCCCTTCGGCACGGGACGGACCCTTCCTCCTCTTCAGGTGCCAGAGCAGGTGGCTCAGACCACCTTGATCCCTCCACTGAAAAAGCCCCCCAAGTGGATTCGCAGGCCGGTGGGGGTCTCGTTTGCAGTAAGTGTGCAGCGCATCCTTGCCTGGAAAGGAGAGTGGTTATGGCCCCCATGGGGGGCTCAGAGGGGATCTGGTTCCCATGTTAGGAACCGTTGTGATTTTTATGGTGCTGGCAGTTTTGATGGAGGGCTGTGTGGCTCCGTTGGCAGGGAATCCTTTGCTGCGGTGTTCAGAGGCCTCGCCAACAACATCTGTCCCTATAGCAGTGATGGGGGCTTGCTCTGAAGGGAGGGACTGCTGTTTGACTCCCATGTCCTTCCCATTGGATATTTAATGAAACTAGCCCAGTCTCAGAAGCGCTTTCCTTGTAGGCAAGGTCTGTTCTCTCCTGCCTTTCCTCCCAGTCCATTGTCCATCTTTTCCCCTTTCCCTATTCCCTCTTCTCCCCCATATCCTTATTGTCTCCCTCTCCTCTTCTGCCTCCCCGCTTTTCTCCCAGATTGTGCTGCTGCCCTGCTTTCTTATCCGCCGCCCTGGCTTGTGCCATTTCAGAGTAGTGTTGTAGCCAGTTTGTTCCTTCTGTTATCCATTTAGCATTGTATTGTGTGCTGTTATGATCAGTTCATATGCTATTTCATCTATAATCAATGTATGCTAAATAGATGTATGTTACTAGGCCATAGGCTGAAGAACGCTTGACATGAGTGGGTGACCTAGGAATAACCCTATGCCAGTAAGGTCATTGTGTCTGTGGTCACTATCCTTGGACTTCGTGTGCTCCTAGAGTCTCCACATTTGAGAAAAGCACCAGTGGTGATTTTCACTCTGTTAAGCTTGAAACTGTAGCAACAGGAGGTGAACCCACAGTAGCATAATACAAAATTACTAAATTAAATAAGTAAAGGCTCCAGTGTACTCCATTAGTTTGATGATGTCTGTTGCAGTTGGCCCCTCTGTTGCAGAGAAGAGTCATTCCAAACAGCATCTGGTCCTCTGTGCTGTTGACGTTTGCAGTGAGCTACAATATGACTGCATACGCACAGTGGGTGTCACTGAGGATTGTGGTTCTGATGCTGCAGGTCCTGGGTTTGATCCCTGCAGAAGACAGCAGCATCTGTGTGTGCGCAGCTATGGTGTGCCTGGGTTCCTCGTGATTACCCTGTTCAGGGCCATTGGCGTCTGCTGAGGCCTCTCCAGCTCCCAAGATTAGTGTGTGCTGGTTTTTACCCTCACGTGTATGGACACTTACTTTTTCCCTCTCTCCTTCTCAGTTTGGGGGGAAATTAATCACGTTTGGCCTCTCCAAGGCCCCAGCACCGCAAATGCAGCAGAGTCCCCCACGCCAGGTGTTCATCAGCCAGGTCGTTACTGAGACAGAGTTCCTGGCCCGATCCAGAGAACTGCAGATGGCCCTGCAGTCGGGAAACCTCCTGGACTATTGCCAGAGCAAGATCCAGGCAGCCCAGTTGCAGTTTGAAGAGAATCTCTGGAACTTCCTGAAGGTAGGACAGCCATGATGAAGGCCAGAGACCTCATTCCAATGCCTCTGCATTCCTGGCATGGGTTCTCCACGTGCCCATCACACTTGTCCCTGGCCTCATGTATTCCCAGCTCTTCAAGGGACAGCAATAAACAGAACAGACTGACTGGGAGTTTCGCTATAAACACACCCCATAACCACCCGCTTGGGCAAAGCCTTGGTTAAAAGCTAAACACATAGGGCTGGAGGCCTCCTCTCCTTTTCATAGGTACAGTGCTGGCATCAGACTGTGTCGGGGGCTCAGTCAGGATATTGTACACAGCAGTGCCAGGCAGACACTCAGCCTCCTCTTGGCCTGTAGTGATCTCAGTGGAGTGCACTCCCTCGTTCCCCAGGCAAAAGCCCTAACGGGCTGAGATCAGCCTGGAAGGGTTGAGGCACCTGTGATGTCAGCAGGATTGTTTGCTCCCTCCCTCAACCCTTTTGCCATGTAGACCATCCAGAAGGTGATTGAGCGCTTTGCCTCTATCTTCCGTGCCAGACTCCAAGGTCCTTAAGGCCCATCAGTTTAAGGTCCTTAAGGCCCATCAGTTTGAGGTCCTGCTTAGTGTTTGAGGCCCAGCCAGCCTTGCTGCTCCCTCCAAGTACAGCCAAAGAGAGGTGCTCTAGCCAAGAGTGCTTCACTTTCTAGCCAGGGCCTGCAAGAACTAGATCAGCTTCTGTCTAGCTTGGACATAGTTGGGCTAAATCCTCTGTCCACACTTGGTCAGAACTCCCGACAACATCACTGGGAGCTTTGACTTCAGATGGGCTGAGGGCTGGAATCTGATCCCCTTCCTCAAATGGAACAGTACCTTACTCCACAAGTAGTCCCATTGACTTAAATGAGGCTGGCTGGAGGAGTTAAGTCCTACTCAACACAAGTAAGGATGTGAGAATCTGGCCCTGAGTAAACTGCTTGATTAGTCCCTTCTTATATTGGGTGATCACCTTTGAATCCCACCCAACTTCTCATCCATTGGGACAGAAACAACTCTGTGTTCCATGTATCACTGTCGGCCACAGACTACAATTGGAGATAGCAGCCTGCTCCATTCACTGGTCCAGTCCAGTTTTCTCTCTAGTAGACAGCACTGCCTTCTCCGACTGTGGCCTGTAGAGCGCAAGCAGGCCATGTTGTGAGAGAGGAAATCAGTAACACACGTCCGTGAGCAGTGATAGTACTAAGTTCTTATATAGAATTCTCCATGCCTAGATCTCAGAGAGCTTTACAGAAGTCCCGTTTTACACTTGGAGAAACTGAGGCATAGAGAGACGTGACTTGCCCAGGGTCACTTAGTGACACAGATCTCCTGACTCCCAGCCCGGTCCTCTGTCCACTGGACTGTGCTTCCTGATGGGTGCTATAGGCATCTCTTATCACAGAACAGCTGTACTTTCAAGTACCGTTCCAAATCACGGCAGCTTGCAGGAGTGATTCTGCAGTGTGGGGATCATTACCATAGTGTAACTGGCTAAAGGATGTGTATTAAAGGAAGCAGTACCTGTGTTAGTTAATCAGTGTCTGTGCCAGAATGCGATGACCAGGTTTTATTGCATTGCTGGTAGATGAGGTTAACAAAGTCTCAGCCTTCATCTTCCAAAGGGCAGCTTATTCCAGCTCCTAGGGAGCACCCAGGGTCCCCTGGTGCTAATCTGTAAACTGAGCACTACATTTTGCACTGCCATCGGCAGCTGGGTGTTGTCTCTGTGCAGATGCCTGGTTTTACGCACCTCTTTGTCTCCGATCCCTTTTGGGGCCCAGGTGAACATGGAACCAGAATCCAGGACTAAACTCCTGAAGCTGCTGGGTTATAGTAAAGAGGAGCTGCAGAAGAAGGTGAGTGGCCTTTTTGCTAAGCAATGTCTTTATTTAACAGAGGCAGTGACTGGTGAATTAGGGGACGGGTGAAGAACAGATTCAGGGGGTGCAGGAAAGAGGTATCTGCTGCACTATGTATTTTATAAGCAATTCCTCCTGAAAGGTTTCACTTGGGGGTGTTGCTTGAACATCTTTGCACCTGAACTAGGACTGGTCCTGTGGACTTAGAAGTGCATGCTTGTTTTGTTTCATTTGTGACCATGTGACTAGTGCTACAATGTGCTGGCTAGGGCGGGGCATAGTTCAGGTTTCAATCCCTGCCTCCAGTTCTCCCAGTGCACCTTGATCCTGACTTCCATCTCACCTGTGCAGCTCCTCCAGCACGTCTGGATGTGGCCTGCAGAACGCTCTGGCAGGCTCTGCCTTGGTCGAATGCTGGCTAATTGTGTGGGGGGTCCGTGATACGCACATGGGAGCTATCATGAGACCACCACTTGTGATCTAAGCTGAGACTTGAATCCTGGTCTCCAGAGGTGAAAGGTTAATATACTTAACCCACTGAGCTGCTAGGTGGGAGCAACGGGGAGGGTGGAGTTAGGAAGTTTTCCTTCTCTCTCTTCTAATCTCTCCTGATCACTAGGCTCCTGCCCTACCCAGGGTAGCTTTACAAGATGCCAGCCCCTAACTCAAACCTTCACTCATTTCATGAACGAGTCCCAAAGCAGGTGACTCTGAGGGAGTGTACCAGCAGCCTCTGGAAATTTCAGGAGTTCAGCACAAACAGAGGTCCCATTAAAAGGAAAATTCTCCTGCAGCTTTAACTGATGCATCACGGCAATGCAGCTTTGTCCAAACTGTCTCTGCAAGCGCCACGTGTTATTAACTCCCCTCCGAATACTCGGCGAGAAGAGAGAGATCCGGGTGAGGTATGGAAATAGGTGGAAAGTGGATGAGGTGGTACGTTACTGGAATACTGCTCCAGGTGGCACCGACAGAGCTGCAAAGGAGAGGGATCTTGCACCAGTGAGGACAGTGTTATGGCAAGGGGCAGAGAGGCCTGTACTAGCTGAGTAGCAAGGGGAGCCGGGAGAGATAGTGCCTGTGATGCAGGATGGGGGCGTTAATACAGAGTGTGATTTTTGAACCGGCTTTTGATGTGCTTGGGGAAGCCAATGGAGTTGTTTGTGGCTTCAGGCGACTTGGCCTTTTTGCTGCCCGCACGTTCAGCTTTGTGACAGAGGCTTGACTCCGCAACTCTGTTTCTTCGCAGATCACGTCTTGTTTGGGGAACGGTATCCCAGAGAAACAGAACTTTCCTGAGGCAGATGGCTTGGCTCAGGCTGCACAGCCGGCTCAGGTAGGCCCTGGTCTCCTCACTGGTCACTGAGAAGTGGGAGTCAGGGAGCAGAATGAACGAGGAGGACAAATTCCGACAAGTTCTGGGGCTCAGTGCAGGACTCCCTGGGCTGGACTAGGCAGTCAGAGCAAGGGAGGGTGACATGCAGGCTGTTGATGACACTACAGCAAGCCTTGTTCGAGCAGCTCTCAGTTAACCCAGCACTCAATGCGAGGGTTAACCTTAACCCTAACTTAACTCCATGGCATAGCTTCTGGATGTCCTCTTGGGACCTTCTGGGGCAGGCTGGCACTCCTGTCATTGCTACACCGGTGGAGCTGCACTAGTGATAGTGCAGTGGCAGGAGATATGAAGGAGGTGGCCTGTGGGCTTCCATGCTGAAATCAGCTATAGAGAGGAACAGCCGCAAACCACCCTCACCCAGCTCTGTAATCCATTGAAACTGTCTTAGTCAGGCTCATTCTTCTGGGCGTGGCTCACGTCAACGTACACTCTCCCTGCTCTCTTTGCACAGGGCTCAAGACGCTGCGTGACCGAAGTGGATACTGCTTCCTCCTCTTCAGGGTTCTTTGACAGCCTTGTCCCTCAGGACATGAGCACGCTGGAGATCCCAATCACAACAGGTATTGCATGGCCCGCATTATGGGAAGGGAGCCTCTGCCCTATAAGGTACACAGCCTGGCCCATTGACGCGCTGTGCAGTGTACCTCAACCCACCTCCTCTCCCCGTGCCCTTGGCATTGACCAGTGCACTTGCAGTGGGAGGCCCACAGAGGACAGAAACCCTAATACTGGATGAGGATCCACTTTCAGCACACGTGGTTTCTGGAGTGAAAGGCCTGGAGATGGATCGCAGTTGTTGCAGAGCTGCCATTCCACTAGTGTCCACGGTTCATTGCAGCCAGGGTGGTGGTGGGGCCCCTGGATGAACTGTTCAGTTGCTCGCCATAGTGCTGTGCATTTCTTTCCCCCTCTCCAGACACGGATGGGCTGATCAGCCAGGCGCTCCTGGTGGGGAACTTTGCCGGTGCTGTGAAGCTGTGCGTGAGGGCTGACCGTTTTGCTGATGCCATCATTCTGGCTATCGCCGGGGGGGAGACGCTACTGCGGGAGACCCAGATGCAGTACTTTGCCAAACGGAAAACAAAGATTTCTCAGGTGAGTGCCCAGCGGTGTATATCCAGGCAGAGATGGGCGGGGCAGGGCAGGAGAGAGCAGACTGAGGTGGATGGCGCCCGGGCCGGTGTGCTTGCCTGCGTATACGCAGGTGGCTGTGAATGCCCCTGTGAGTGCATTGGCAGGGGTGAAATGCTGAACCGAGGGCTCTGTCCATCTAATTTCCAGCTCTGTCTAGGTATTTACACTGTGCTCATGATACCTTTATAAAACTTGCTCTCATCCAACAAATGATCTCTGCCTGCAGAGCCAGGATTTCCGCCCTTCTCTTCAGCTTGTGTCCAGCTTCTGGTATCTTCTGCCTCAGGAGGTTGCCGTTTAAATTATCCAACCCTTTTAGAAACCCATCGACGTTCCCTGAGCCTTAATGACCCTTTTCTTATGTTACCACAGAACTGTTTGAATCCCATGCTGCATGGCATAAACTGATCATTGTAAGGACCAGGAAAGAATTTTCCTCCTCCTTTCTACAGCATAGCATTACTAGACAGGGCATGGGTGGGTTTTTGCCTTTGGAAGCACTAAGAGCCAGTTACTGCTGGAGGCACAGTGGTGGACCATGGGGGCAAGTTCACGTGAGCAGCCGTGATGTGGACACTGCATGCGAGTGTGACTCTGTGTGATGTCTTGCTCAGACCACCTAGAGCTGAGAGCCACTGTGTTACCACTCTGCCATAGCAAGAGTGAGCGCTCTGCTGCTGCGAAGCTGTGCATCACTTCCCTGGCTGCCTGGCCAGCACGCTCGTCAAGACTCTGCCCATCTAAACCTTGCCTTGCAGGGAACAGTCAGTGAACCCCTCGCCCGAGTTCCCCCGAGACGTGTCTCTGCCGCATCCGGTCCCTCTCTTTGGGCACTCACAGCTGGTAGCACATTTGCTGCCTCCAAAGAGACAGAGCACACGCCAGCCTGTTAGCTTAGAAAGCGTGCTGTGTTTTGTTTGGACCCAGGCCTGTCTCATTCTCTGGCTTAGTATCACTTAAATCCTTGTACTTTAAAAACGTTATTCTAGTTTTATGACTAACATTTAATCTTAGCAAGTTACAATCTCTGCCTAAGCAGTTTTCTTAGCCTGGTCTACACTGAGAAGTTAGGTTGGTATAACTACATTGCTCAGGGTGTGAAAAATCCACACCCCTGCATGGCGTAGTTAAGCTGACCTAACCTCCAGTGTAGAGAGTGCTAGGTCAATGAGAGAATTCTCCCGTCACCCTGGCCAGTGCCGCTCAGGCTGGTGGAGTACCCGTGTTGATAGAAGACCCCCTCCTATCGGCATATGTAGTGTCTTCATTGACTCACTGCAGTGGGGCAACTGCACTGCTGCAGCATTTTAAGTGTAGACAAGTCCTTGCTCACCTCAAGTTACCAGCGTCTCTAGCCCACTGGACCCAGCATTCACTGAATCAAACAGTGCTGTTCCCTAAGTGACGGGTAACTAAAAGGTCTTTTCGCTCCTCTTGTATTACCCAAAGTCCATTGTCTCTGCCTCAAGAGCCAGGAAGGCTTGCTGGTGTGCAGACTCTGTCCCCGCTATGATTGTTAAGCAGTCTTCTCCCCAGCTTGTTTAGCCTGATGGCTTTGTTTACCTTCTATGTAAATGTACTTTCATTGTACTCTGCCTGTAGCCAAGCTTGTCAGACTGGTAAAGGCACATTCCTCTGTCTAGGGCTGGCTGAACAGGTCTTAAGCACACATACAGAACTCTTTGCACACACCCCATACATACATCACAATGATTTTTCAGGACCAGCTTGTCACCAGTTTACATACGATACCTTATAGAACACCTTTGAGGTGCATATTCTGACAGCAGTGTGTTGAGGGAATGAGTATGTCAGGCCTGATGTGAGTTACGGTATGGGGGGCCCTCTGCCAGCTGGCACTAAGGGTTCTCCCAGGGTCACACTGTTAACCCAAGTGCAAGATAGATCTCTGTGTGAGCACGTATGAACCTTTACAGCTGCATCTGAGGTTTGAACCTGCGGGCTGACAGGCTGTTTGCTTCTCCTGCAGCTTCTTTCCTCCATCGTGCAGCAGAACTGGCCAGAAGTAATCTGCACATGTGACCTGCAGAGCTGGAAGGAGGCACTGGCCATCTTGTTAACGTACTCCAAACAGGAGGAATATGCCCTGCTCTGTGGTAGGTGGGACGCTTCATTTGGTGCAGAGTGCCTCCAGACTGTCTACAGAGAGAGATGGATGGAGCTTGGGAGGAAATACTTCGAAAATGGGCTAAGGGCTTTCCAGACAAGACAAATGAGAGCGTGACCCATCTGTGGGCTAAGGCAGGAGAGACAGAATCAGTGGAAGTGGGCTATATGAACGGTAAGGCAGGGCAGAGTCTCATGATATGAGACAAGGCTGTGTCAATATCTCCTTCAGCCTGCATCCATGACTTGGGAAGAGCTATGGGCAGAGAGGGCAGTGACTTCTAATGCTGCCCAGACCTAGGTCCTGAGAAAGGTGTGTATATGTACAGGGCTCATCTGGGAAGGGGACGGAGCTCCTGGGGAGAGGGAAGGTAGGAGGGATGCACCCCACCTGCAAGTGGTTCTTCCTACTGCTTGCAGTCCTCACACACTTGCAAGCCTGGGAACAGGCTGAGAGTCACTTGGTGAGGGCTCAGTAGTTTTCCTCTTAGAGCCTGTTTAGGGCTAGGATTGGCCTGTGGGAAATGTGGCCAGCCAGGAATGAGCTAGTGATCGGGGTATAAAAGCTCTGGAGGCCATTACCTGGGAACCAGCCGGTGAACGGTAGGTGACTGACAGGGGTTTGCTATATTGTTTCCTTCCCTATTTAGCTTTAGCCAGGCTCTTGGCTATGGATTCATTGGTGACACCAGCCTCTGCATCATGGCACATTAGCTCTCTGCATGTGGCTCCTAAGTTGCCAGTGTGCAAAGCTATTGCACGATTTCTAAGAGCTGGGCAAGGGGAGAAGGAGCTGATGGGAGCAAATAAGTGGAAACTGCCCCTTTTCCTCCTCCCTTTAGATATGCTGGGGGCCCGTCTGGAGTCAGAAGGCGAGGGGCTGCTGTCCAGCGAAGCCTGCCTATGTTACATCTCATCTGGCAATGTGGAGAGGTTGGCAAAATGCTGGGTAAAAAACCATGAGACCACATCGCCCCTAGCTCTGCAGGTACAGATGCTTTGATGTGGGCATGAAACCTCTATAGGCTAGGATCTGTCTGCAGGCTCCCAAACAGATTGGAGCCTGAGCTCCAGCTTCTCCAGTCCTGCAACTTCCAGCTGTCTCCTCCTAGCCTAGGTTCTGGCTAAAGGAGCTTTGTGTTAAGTTGCAAGGAGTTGTCTGTTGGCACGAGAGGGCCTGGATCAGCATGTGCTCAGTGGCAGGATGGGCTGCTGTGCGATGGACAGGGCGTGGTGGTGATCTGTCTGTCTAGGAACTTAGATGTCACTTACCAGCATGGTTTCTGAGCACCTCTGCGCATCATCCTCTCCCCCCTGAGAGGCAGGGCCGTGCTTTCCCTGGTGTGGGGGGAACTGAAGCCCTGGAAGTCTGTGACTGAGCTGGAAATGGAAACCAGTCTCCCAAGTCCCAGCCCAGCACCTCTGTCCACTAGACCATCGTTCCTACCTGGGCAACCCTCGGTGTCTTTGGTGTCATCCAGTGAGTCGCCCACGGACACCCCTCTGCCAAAATGGCCCTCAGCCCTGTTGCTCTGTGCCCGACAAATAGGATAGTGGTGTGTGTGTCTTCAGTGCCTCATCTGGTTCTGTTCAGAGCTGGCCTTTCCCCTCCTGAACTGGGAGTCAGGACACCCCTTCACGTCCCAGGAAGGGCCAGCTGATGATCACCGCAGCTGGCTCTGCTGCTGGGTCCTGTAGCCCTGGAGAGCCCTTCTCAGGACAATGTTTAACGCTTTCATGCCCAAGGTGGGATTTTCTGTCTCATGGAGATGCCCTGAGGAAAGCCCATTAAAGAGATGCTGGCAGGTGCGGTTTGGTTCCTTACCAGGAAACTAGCCCAGTCAGTTTCCCATCCCAGATCTCACACCCGAGCAGTGCTGCTGCTCTTGTGTTCCTGGCTCTGAAATAGGTGGTGCTGAATGAAATTCATTCTTGTCCCGAGCGTGTTCAAGGAGACCTTCCTTCTCTCCCTTGGGCTGACTTCTGGCCCTATGCCACCTCGGGGTGTGTGTCCGAACGAGATGGATAGTAAAGCAAGGCTCACGCTCAGTGGAGTGCTTATGGCATATGTTGTCTTCATCCCGCCCTGTCAGGACCTGGTGGAGAAAGTGATGGTGCTGAGCAGGTCCATTGAGATGCTCCGAGGCTCTGCGGGGCCAACCCTGGGCCCTGTCTTGGCAGAGCGGGTCACCCAATATGCCAGCCTCTTGGCATCACAGGGGTGTTTGGCGGCAGCAATGAGCTATCTACCCCGCAGCTCTGATGAGGTAGGTGAAAAATGGATAGGCGGAGAAGGTGCTGGAGAGTGTTGTATGCTGGCTCTCTACACCGCAACTTCCAACAGGAAGCTGTCGATTCTGAGTAAGGTGGAATCTTTCCCTTGGGGGTGGTGCTCTCCGTTTTCCTTGGGAGCATCATCTGCCTCAAAGAGTCTCCTCTGGCGCCCTAGAGGCCAGGGCAGGTGAGGGGATCTCCGTGCTGCTCTTTGCAGTTCTTGGCAGCTAATAACCAAAAGGCTGTCACTCTGGTGGGGCAGGCATGGGTGGGAGGGTGCTTCACAGGGTTTGGTGATCCACTTTGGAGGAAGGGAAAAAATTGGTGGGCCCCCAAGAGGGAGAAAGCCCTGGAGGTTGGGGAGCCTTGGCACGGCTTCAGAGAGCTCTCCGAACGGAGATCAGGGTGGTGTCTTGGATCCTGAAGCTTGCAGCTTCTCTTTAGGCCCCCAGGATTGGTTATCAGCTGCTGTGTATTGATGAAGGCTTCATGCCGCCGCCAGTGTATTGCACCTAGTGGCCTAAGGAGTTATTCATAACCCTAGGGAGCCTTCCACCTGTGGCTCCCGAGGCACTTCATTAAGTCTCATTTTTTCAGTTTCTGATCCAGCAGCTCCGAGACCGTCTCTTCCATGCTCAAGGGGAGAGCATGGGCGTTCAGCAGCCTCCTCCTTTCCCCTATGCTCCTGTGCACGTCGGACCAGTTAGCCACCCATTGCCAGCAGCCAAGAGCAGCTCAGCTCCGGAAGCGTCGGCCCAAAGACCAAGTCCCAGGCATCCAGAGAAGGTAAGTCTCAAAGCCTAGTGCCATGCCCAGGGCAGAGAAGCACTGGGGAGAGGGAAGAAGACGGCTAAAGGAGGCTGATGGGATGGCATCTGCCCTCGGGCAGCTTGGCGCAGCTGACTATAGGGCACCCCCAGCTCCATGGTACGAACCGCGTTAGCTGAGGGCTCTTCCTAGTGCTGATGGGCTGAAGAGAGTTTGGGGAAAGACTCGACAGTTCTGGGGCACACGGGTGACCAAAGAACAAGGCACTGGTCTCTCCCGCGCACCCAGCGTCCTCTTCCTCGTGGAGTGTGGCCTGCACAGAGGACATACCCAGCATGCAATGGTCCATCTGGATCCCATTAGTCCAGACCTCCTGACCTGAGACAGCATGTTTTCTGCAGTGCCCTGGGGTCCTGCAGGCTGCACCTCTGTGTTGAAGATGTGGGGGGCTGCAGCTGGCTCCTTTGTGCTTTCAGTAGGATGGGTGCACCTGTCACGGGCTGAAAATACTGCCTTCCACAGCAGCCAGGTCCTCCAGAGCCAGGTCAAAGCAGGAACCCAGCCGGAAGGGAATCAGCGTCCCCGTCCCTGGCTAAGGGGGTTACTCTGGTCCCTTTCCCGGGGGATCGTAGGGCCCTGCCCGTAGCTAAGGGGGTTGCTCTGGTCCCTCTCCCAGGGGAGCGTAGCCTGAAGGAAGGGGATCTAAGAGAGGGCAAAGGATGAGTGCGTGGTGCCATTGCAGAGCTGGGCCTTCTGATGGGGAAAGAAAGCAGCCAAGCCCTGCACTGGTACGGCCAGCAGCCGCGGCGCTGGCAAAGTGGAGCCAAGCCAAGTGCCTGCTGCCCGACCAGGCTGAGCAGGGCAGCCGTTGTTGGAGTCTCCAGTGTGCCCTTTTTGGGCAGGAGAGGCTAGTGACTAGCCACTAGTCACAAGAGAGCTGGGGCAGCGCCCGGAGTGGCCACAGCTCTTGTTCAAGCGGGACTGCCAGGTGGGGCTCACCGCAGTGTCTCTGTTTCCATTACAGCCCATGTACCAGCCATCCTTCACCCTTCCAGGGTCAGTTCAGTCTTCAGTGCCTTCACTCTTCACGCCTCAGCCAGTGCCCATGGCTCCTCCTCAGGCCAGCACTGCCCCCCCTACCAGTATATACTCCAGAGCAGGAGGCCAGCCCCCTTACAGCCAGTACACCTCTGGCTTAGCACCAGCTACGGTTCCAGGGCCAGGTGAGAATGCGCCAGAGGCACAGCCTATAAAGCCATTGTGTCCATTAGGGCAGGGAGCGGCAGGTGTGCACTTTGGGCCCATGTCAGACTCTGTTCTGTACATGCCATAGTGCTTGCAGCTTGGCTGGGGAGCAGGCTGCTCCGAGTTCCCGTGCACTGCCAATCCCACAGACCTCGCTGCAGCTTGGCCATGTGCTCCTGGCTCGGTCAGGAGCCCAGGGAGAGGCCTCCGGTAAGCTGCGGGGTGGGATGAGGCTTGAGGATGGGCATGTGGGAGAAGGCCGGGCATGTTTCTGAGGGCATAGCTTGGGAGAGGAGGGCGCTTGCCAAAGCGGGAGGGAGGGCATGGGAAACACCCTCCTCCTGGTAGGAGAGGGGCCGCCAGCTGATGCTGTTCTCCTTGGTTTCAGCATTGTCCCAGCCTCCACCATTGAGCCTGCCAGGAGCCAGATTCACTGGACCAGCTGCCTTTCCCAATCAGCCTCCTATTTCAGGACAGCCTGGGCCTGTTGCACGCCCTGGCATTCCACCACCAGGATCAACCTCCTTCCCTCCAGCCTCGGTCCCTGCACAGCATCCTGCTGCAGCCTGTCCTCTCCCCATGGCGGGGCAGTCCCCTATGCTTTTCCCTTCAGCTCCTTTCAGCTGCCCCCCGGGTGTGGGCTACCCTCAGGGGGGCCCTGGAGCTCCTAGCATCCCTCCCCCTCCCACCGGTGAGTATAGTTTGTGTGTCTTCGTCCATGCCCATCCCACATGGGATCTGGTAACGAGGGTCTGTTGTACCAGGAAGTTGGCAGCTGGAGCTCCCTGAATGGGCTAAGAGAACTCGTGGCATTAGGGCTGGGGTCGCTGAAGTGCTGAGACCCCCAGTTCTGGTGAAACACTGTTAAGAAGACTGACTCACTCAGGCTCCTCCGCGTTTCCATCCTGCTCCCGACAACCTTGGGAGGAGCTGGCCCGGCACGGTCCCAGTGTGCGCTGGGGAAACCACTGCTTCGGTGGCAGCTGCATTTCCATGGGGACACTCCACACTCATGCTCCGACCCTGGTGAGGGGTCATCTCTCCACTGGCATCCCTGCTTAGCTAATCAGGATGATGGGTGCCTTAGAAGTGCTGGGAGTGGTGGGTTCTCTCTCCAAGGAAGAGATCTTCGCTCACCTGGCTGTGGGATAAAATGCTTCCTTCTGCGGCACTCCAGCTTCCCCTCGCTCCCCATTTCCAAGGGGCTCTCCACTTGTTTCAGACTATCCTGGGCCTTGAGGGTTGTTCGTGGGTTCTGGTGCTGGAACCACAGGCACCAACTTTTGTCGGTGCTGGTGGGTGCTCTCACCCCAACTCCGCCCCTCCCTGCCCCATTGGATCCCTCTCCAAATCCCCACCCCGGCTCTGCCTCCTCCCCCAAGTGTGCCACGTTCCCCCTCCTCCCCCCTCCCTCCCAGGCTTGCCGTGCATAACAGGTGTTTTGCGGCGCAAGCACTGGGAGGGAGGGGGGAGAAGCAGGACCCAGCGGTGCGCTCAGGGGAGGAGGCGGAGGTGAGCAGGGGCAGGGCAGGGCGGGAAGCTGCCAGTGGGTGCAGAGCACCCACCAATTTTTCCCCGTGAGTGCTCCAGCACCTATGGATGGAGCTGTTTCCCACCAGGTGGCTGGTTTGAATCCAGCCCAGCTGGAGAGTGATGTGAAGTCATTGCCACCTGCTGGCCCAGGAGAAACGAGCTGGTGGTCTTTGACTGGTCCCTGGTGGACAGATGTTTGCATTGCCTGTGACACCATCACACTGGGTTGCAGCCTCAGAGGAGAGGCTGATGAATGAAGGTCATGGAGACCATCCTAGGGGTAGTCCCTGCAGGACATGACTGCAACACATTGTTGGAGCCCAGGGGAAGGCTGCAGTGTTTGTGCCTGAGCTGTATCTTGTGTTGAGCTAGAGCCAGGAGCGTGGCCTCCAAGAGCTGTCAATCCAGCACTGCTCCTCGGAACCAAATTCACCCTGGGGTGCTGAAGGAGGGGTTCCTTGGATCCCCTAACCTGGCATCCAGCCTCAGCTGAAAGGGAAAAGTTCTAGGGTAAGCGGCTAGATTCTTGCCCCCTTAGCTCAGGATGGACCAAACCTTCTGAAATGGTCACTGGGTGCTGTTGGGATGTTACTGATGAACTAGAAGCTTGATGGTGACTCTGACTCCAAAACCTGCCTTGATTTTCAGGTGTCTTCCCCTGGCTAGATCCCCACCCAGATCCTGCAGGCAGTACGAAGAGCAGCCCCCTACCTCTGCGTGGGGGGAGGTGGTCCCGCTGCTTCCAGTGAGATGATGAGATTGCACGCGCGCGTGCTCCCTCGCAGTGCGGTGTCTGCCTCGCACGCCTGGGCAGTTGTACCAGTGGCTGTGCAGGAACCTAGGTGTCAGCATTGCGGCTTGGCACTGGAAAGCCGCACCGAGGGGCCGGCTGGGAGTGCCCGGCATGCGTTTGTGGGAGGTGCAGATGTAATTAAGATGCTGCAGACCTAATGCAATTGGAGCCCAGGAATGTAAAGAGGGGCTCTTGGCCTCCAGCCCCTCTACGGCTTCCCACCCAGCCCTGGAGGGATTGGAGCATGACCCCTCTGTCTCTCTCCTCTCCCCACCCTGGTGTCAGCTGGGCTGGGGAGCAGCTCCTCGTCCTCCTGCACAGCTGACAGCAGATACCACACCTCATCTTCCTTCCAGCCCAGCACTATGCATCTCAGGCTCCCCGAGGCTCTTCCCAGGTGTGCTGGGGAGGCAGGTCTCTGCTGTGGGTAGGGCTGTCAGGGAGGCATGGATGGGCTGGTTTCCCAGGGGAATTTGAAAGCCAGTTTAAAGCTGCTTGCCAGCTCCCCACCCTCCATCAGCAGACAGGAGTGAGAACTGGGCTGTGGGCATAGGCGCCAACTTCTACTGGCACCACTGGGTGCTCGACCTCCCTTTGCCCCTGGCCCCGCCCTGACTCCAACCCTGCCCTGACTCCACCCCCTTCCTGCCCCCACTCCAACCCCTTCCCCAAAATCTCTGCCCCCTCCCTGCCCCTATTCTGACTCCTTTCCCATATCCCCTGCCCCCCAGCCCCGCCTCTTCCCCCAGATGCGCCATGTTCCCGCTCCTCCTCCATCCCTCCCGGAGCTTGCTACAGCTGTTTGGCGGCGGCAAGTGCTGGGAGGTAGGCTGAGGAGTGGGGACACGGTGCGCTCAGGGGAGAAGGTGAGGCGGGGCGGGGAGCTTGCCTGCCGGTGAGCTTGCCTGCCAGTGAGTGCAGAGCACCCACTAATCTTTCCCTGTGGGTGCTCCAGCCCTGGAGCACCCCGGAGTCGGTGCCTATGGCCGGGGGGTGATGGCAGGTCTAAGTCCCAGTCCCATGTCTGTCGCTGTTCCTGGGTACAATCTGCTGTGAAGCGTCAGCCCCTGCTGCATTCCTGGGCATTGTTTTGCGGCTCTTGCTGTGGGGAGGGGGTCTTGTCCAGTCATCCCTAGTGAGTGTAATGCTAGGTGACCGCAGGAGCCATCTGCACAGAGGGGCCTGCGGGCCCAGAATCCCTTGGGCCAGTCTCTGGAGCTTAGCAGTGGGAGGCTTTGCCTGCCTGGGCATTGGGCTCTTGTGCAATGGCCAGTACAGTATGTAGGGCAGAACTGCAGGAACAAAGGGTCCCCACTACTGTCCCTGCGACAGAGGCACAAACAGCCCTGGGGCTTCGCACAAATAGGAACACCAAGCTTGGCATTGGGCCATTTGAGATCCGCAGGCTGAAAGCCCCAGGATTTGGGCTGAGGATGAAGTGTGCGAGGTCTCGTATCTCAGGGCACAGATGGTTAGTGCTAATGGGGCTGGGGTGTACACAGATAGCATACAAATACGCTTTCCGGAGAGTGTGTTCCTGATTTCTGGAGTCGGTGCCCCATGGCTTCCCCCTCCCATTTTAGGGCCCAAAGACCCCAGTCGGATCATCCTGCCTGAGCTACTGCGTCACACTGGCGGTAGTGTTTCACCCAGCGATTCCTAGGCTAGTGAAGGGTGGCCGAACTAGATTTAGAGAGCGCCAGACTGTCGTTTGGAGAAATCTCCATTGCTCTCAGAGCTCCTCAGCAACAGGGGGAGGGCTGCAAGCCTGTTGGAGGGGGCCTGCTCATGGCAAAGGAGAATCCCTGGACCCGTCCTGGGCAGGGTTAGTCTTCCCAAGACCGCAGGAAACAAGGTGGTCAGGGTGCACCCAGAAGAGCCTGATGCTGACTGTAAGTTGCCCAGAGTGAAGTAAAAGGCTTCTGGGTAAAGCAGAGTTCATGCAAGGGCTGAGAATCGGGTTGGTCTAAAGCCCTGGAGCAGTGCCAGAATGTGCTAGCCTCAAGTGTCCTTGTGGGCATGGCAGCATTTTAAGACACGGTCTCTTAGGAATCACCAGAGCTAGAAATAATTGCAGACTTAATTAAGCTACTGAGCCGAACTCCTCCGAGAGTGATCCCTGAAACCCGCCGGGAGGAATGGCTGCAGAAGTATTCTAATAATCATTCAATGCACTAAGTACCTTTGCATCTTTCCCAAGTGATTAACAAGCCACCTCCTGTGAGCAGATAAGGATTGGGGTGATTTACTAAGCTGTCGTTTATTTCTAACTCCACTGACTCCTTCGATTTTGTGCCTTAAAACGAGGCTGTACCCACACCAGCTCTTCTCTTAGTAGGAGGGCTATTTGGCTTGTAATGTTGAAGGGCTCCAGTCAATTCTCTGGCCCCCTTCCGGATAGCTACTGTACAATCACTAATCAAGAGAGACTGCCCCAGGAATGTACTACTGAGGTGAAATCTACACTGCGGGTGGGAACGGGTAAACTTTCCCAAGGGCTGGTCCCGAGCCTGCTATCGGAAAAAGAAAATCTCTCTTCCCCCACCTGCCCGCATTTCTGCCAGTGCTCCGGACTGCCCCTGTGTGGTGTTCCTTTTGCTGTCGCTGTCACCCACAGCATGGAGCTGTGTCCCCGGTACTGCACAGGCCATGTTCTGGTTTTGTGGGAAGCCTGGAACTTGGCTCTGGACCTTGGAGCCCTTGAACACTGCACACATGTTGGTTCAGTCTTGGCGGTAGAAGTTTGAAGCCAGGGTAGAGATTTGGAAGCTGCGGACAGTTGAAGTGGGGGGAGGGATAGCTCAGTGGTTTGAGCATTGGCCTGCTAAACCCAGGGTTGTGAGTTCAATCCTTGAGGGAGCCATTTAGGGATCTGGGGCAAACATTGGGGACTGGTCCTGCTTTGAGCAGGGGGTTGGACTAGATGACCTCTTGAGGTCCCTTCCAACCCTGAGAGTCTATGAAGTGCTTTTCTTGCGCCAGTGGCATGAGACATAGCATGGAAACAATCCACAGCCCACACATGTGCTCCAGTGCCTGAAGCCAGAATTAAGGGACTCCTCCGGGGGGAGCAGGGGATCTCAGACTGTGGCCTGTGGACCCAAAGTTGACCACAAAGCCTTTCCACGAAATGTTCTGCAACCCAAACAATGGGGGTTGAAAGGGGAGGTGGGTCTAGGCCCAGGCCCTTCCACTTACAGAGCAGTAAGAGATTGAACCCCACCACCTTGGAGTTCTCATCTAGTCTCATGCCTGTGTCTTGCTTTTTGTCCCCACAGGTCAGGAATCTTGGAACGATCCCTCTGCTCTCAGGGGAGGCCTTCAGAAAAAAAAGGTAAGCCTTGGCCAAAGCATCTGCCTCACTGTACCTCCAGGGACCGCAGAATGAATGAATGGCCCCTCTCCACGTCCCTGTGTCACTATCACCGTCCCCACTTGGCAAATAGGGGAGCAGAGACATAATTGATTTGCTTGAGGTCATGCAGTGAATGACCCAGGTCTCCCAGCTGCCCGCATAGTTCCTCTACCAGGGTGCCAGCCGTCTTCGCTTGGCTTCCCAGGACAAGTGTTTTTGCAGTGTGCATTTCCCTACAATGGCACCTCGAACACCATCCTCTCTGCTGGCCCTCTCCCTGCTGTGAGTGCCGCTCTGCTATAGCACCTGGGTGGAAAGGTGGAGGCTGCTAGCGCGGTCTCCCGCCTCGGTGGGAGCCAGGATCTTCTTCTGAGAATGGCGCTGTCGCTAAAACACAGCTTTCAGACCAAAGCCCCTCCCTCTGCGTCCACGAGAGAAACCAGGCTAGAAGCCTGCTAGCACCACCAGATTTAAACATGGTGATTGGCTGTGCCCCGGCACCACCCCTACAGCACCTCCTGTTGGAGTAACCTTGAGCTCCCAGTCACCAGTGCGGTTTACTGCCTTCTGCGGGAGACCTTTGGCTGGAGTTGCTGTGAGCTCTCCCACAGCCAAGTGGCCCTTGCAGTGACTCCTTCAGCGGGATCTGTGAGCTGAGATCCCCCACAGCAAATGCTCCTACACCATTTCCATCGCTGCCTCCTGCTGGCTGGTGCAATAAGCAGCCCTCTGGCACACTCCCCCCCCCCGCCCCTTTTGTGCTGAGCAGATGCCGGGGGCTTTCTGGCAGCTTGGCTGGGAACCTGCTTCAGGCTGTGCTCACTACAACAGGATTAGCCTCTCGTTAAAGCCATCTCCTTTTGATCTAGCCTGGTTGGAGCGAATCTGTCCTGACTCCCTGGCTTTCCGGGGGTGGGGTGAAGTGTCTGCAGGAGACGCTCCCCCACCACCCCAGGTCCTGGGATTTTCCCTGAGGCTTGGCGCTCTGTGCGGCTAATCTCAGCATTCATGACTCGTGCCGCGGCAGAGCCGAGTCGGCTTTCTGGGGAGCAGCGGTGCCTGCTGCGGCACATCCGTTTGAACGATTTCAGAGAGCCCAAGGGGTTTCTCCGTGCAGCCCTGGTCACCGGCTGGGCATTGGGGGCCTCCCGCTCTCATTCTGAGGGCCCTCGGGGTTTAGAGAGAGGTGCACATTGTTTCCTCGTTTGGGATTGCTCTGCAGATTCCCAGGCTCTTGAGCTAGCAAAGATGATGAATTTGGCCTGGGAAAGTGCAGGCAACCCCCCGGTTCTCTGAAGTCGTTCAGTGGCAGCACTGAATCCTCTTTTGCTGTTTTCTGTTCCCTGGTAGTTGTCAGAGAAGTTCACCCCTCCAGCTCCAATCACAGCTCCAGTAATGAGCCTCCCTACAGAGCCACGGGCCCTGCTGCCTCAGGTTCCCAGATCCCAGGAACCTGGCCAGGCACCCCCGGGAGCACCCAAAGAAGGCAGCATGCAGGTAACCCAGGGGCATCACTCACACCCCAGACTCCTCGCAGGTGTGAGGAGCAAGCTGGCTTGTAAGAGCTTTATCGTTTGGTGACACTGGGGCTTGGATCTGTCTCTTCCCCACCGTAGCATGGCCAGGACCCCAGGGACCGCTCCCTGAGCTTTGTAGGAAATGACTGCGTTCGGGCAGGGCAGGGGAGGAGGGAGTGAGCCATGCTGCGTAAGCAAGTCAAGAGGACCCCAGAGGGCTGCAGGCTGTAGGGGAACAAGCTGCAAGTGCAGCCATGTGTTCCCCACAGTGGCAGGGGAGTGAGCTATGGGGTGTGGAGTTCACCTGCCCTGGGCTCAGCACGCTGCCGTTGGCTGCTTTTCGTTTGGTGTCAGTTTCCCCAGCTGCCCACAGAGAGAATCGAGAGGAAGGAGCTGCCCCCGGAGCACCAGGGGCTGAAGACCACCTTCGAAGGGCTGGTGCAGCGCTGCAGTGCCGTCGCCACCGATCCCGTGAGTTGCCTTTGCAGCTGCTCTTCCTCCCGGGTTGATCTCATAGCTAAAGCACAGGGCCAGGACTGGGGTCTTGTCCCAGCTCAGCCGCTGACTTCTCTCCCTGCCTCACTCCATCCACTGGTGCTGCTTCTCTTACCAGGGGATTTCCTCTTCCTCTTCACTCCCCCCCACCCCCCCATGCTCTACTGTCTTTCTATGCCCTTCTCCTTTCCTGCAGAGCGGATACTTCCGCCCCTGCTGAGCCTCTGCCACACAGGCCCTTCCCAGGGGCTTGTTTGTCTCCCCACGGGTCTCTAGAAGGGATGGGGAATGGGCAGGGGAGAAGTGAGGCCAGGGCAGGATATTGCTGGGAGCAGCCGGGCAGAGGCTGCCCCTGTCCAGCCTTGCCGTCAGGCCCGCCGGACTGTTTCTCGAGCAGCTGCTGTGGCCTGCGTGCTGTGGAACAGGGTGGTTGCTCAGGGCTTGCAGTGCGGCCGTCTGGGCTGCATCTCTGGAGAGGGTGGAATGGGCCAGTGGCATTGCAGGCACAGCATTGTTGGCAGGTGCAGTGGGGGGATGTTTCCCATGGGGCACAGCCAGGGGGTGCTCTGGCGGTGCTTGTCACGGTCCATGCCAGGACTGTTTCAAGCTGAGCCAGGGGTGCAGCTGTTTGCAGAGCAGCCTGGGAGGAGATGGGAGCAGATGTGGCATGGAAGGTTCGCCCCTGGCAGAGCCCGTGGTGAGGATTTCTCTTCACTTCAGAAAACCAAAAGGAAACTGGAGGATGCGGCGCAGCGGCTGGAGTGCTTGTACGAGAAGCTCCGGGAGCAGGCCGTAAGTGTGCAAACCCCTCCGCTGGCTCCAGCGCCCTCCTGCGTGCCCATCCTTGGCCCCCTTTGCAAAGAGCTGTGCTCTCTGCGTGGCCCCCTAGAGATCCGTGACCTTTAACTCCTTCACCCCATCCCTCAAACCAGCTGAGCTCCCCTTCTTCCCCAGCGCCCCCACAACGGCGCCAACTCTGGCCAGCGTGGGGTGCAGGAGCCGTGTGGCTGGGGCGGGGTGCAACGTGCTGCTGTTACAGCATCAGGAGAGACTCCTCGTGTGTATGTCAGACAGCCACTGACCAGTCAGAGGCCACTGGCCTCTCTCCTCCCCTTGGGCAGGAAGCAAACTCCCTGACAGGTGACTCAGCAGGGTCTTGGCTTAAGGCTGGGACTGGGTAGCTTGATCCACCAGAGAGGAGCAGGGAGAGGGTCCCAAGGGCCGTGGTGAGGCTGAGGGGTGGGGATGGCCCTTCAGGCCCCGTCACTGAGCAATGCCTACCCCAGCTATAGGTGCCCATCTGGTGTGTGGCTGGCGTGGGGGGCTTACGGGTACAGCGTGAGGCTGAGGCGGCAGTGCTCCTTCCCGCAGCTCTCCCCTCACATCCTGATGGGGCTGCACGAGATGGCTCGCTGCATGGAGGCCCGCAGCTACCAGCAGGCCCTGCTGGTCCACACCCAGGTGGTGGGCAGCAGCAGCTTCAGTGAGGTGTCTGGCTTCATGCCCATCCTGAAAGTCCTCATGACCGTCGCCAGCAAGCTGAACGTCTAGTGCCTGGTGCGGAGGCGGGGGGCACCGTCGCCGTGGAGACCGAGCGGGATGGCGAATCCGAGCGCTGCGCTGCAGGCTCCCTCCAGCTCCCGAGCAGCGTGTGGGAGCCAGGCCAGCCCCGTTCCCCTGGAGAGACCCCATGGGGGAATGACTCTTTCCTTCCCATGGCTTGTCAGTGTTTGTATGGCCGGCCAGGTTGCACTGAGATCCGCCCAGAGCAGCTGTGTGTCTGCTCCACCCCCGGCCCCATACACAGATGAGAGGAGACTTGGCCGTTTTCAAACTGAGGCTGGCCCCCTTGGCCCTCTCCATGCCCCCTCGCCCTCTAGGCCGATGGTTCAGCAGGGGCGCGTGCTGGCCTCTGCTCTTCAACTGCCTTCTCCTCAGCACCCTGCACCTGGCTGCCTTTTCCTTACCCACCCCCACTGTGCCCTTTGAGCGCCTCTCTCCACACCTGACCCCTTCCGCGTCCTGCCCCGGTGCTCTCTGGCTCCCCTGCTCCTCGTGGGGAGCGCCGGGTGACTCTCTGGGCTCCCTCACAGCATGCAGTGTTTGTTCGGAAAGCTGCACTGACTGGCCCCCAGCCTCACATGAGCACCTGTCCTGCTGCCAGCCAGTATTTTGTGAAAGCCCCTAGGCTGGGATTTCAGAGCTGGCTAGGGGATTTTGACACGTGGGAGATGTGCTAATCCCCTAGCCAGCTCTGAACACTTCACCCTAGATGGGGAGGGGCCCCAAAGCTGGGGGCACAGTGGGTCCCTCCCAGCCAAGTCTGGGACACATCCCCTTCATCCTGCAAGGCCCATTGGCACAGCAAAGGGAGGGCCCTTGCTGCAGGGAATGGTGCTGTCTGAGCCGGAGGCCGTGCTGAGCCCTGGCTTGGCATTCAGCTGGCGTTGGCTCTAGTGAACCCGAGCGGTGATGGGGCCATGGGGTTGGCTCTTGGGGGCACAGGGTATTTCAGGGACATGTAGCTCTCGTGCTGCCCAGCCCCCTGCTGGTGAAGCCCTCCCCTTGCGCTGTGACGTTCCATGCTGTTTGACACCCCTGCTATCCAGTGCAGGGGCAGCCTCTCCCTCCCGCCAGTTGGATCGGGAGCACCCCTGCTGAATCGGGGTGCTCTGCCGGGATCCTCGGGGGGGGGGTCTCTCTCCCTCGCTGTGTCAGCACAAAGTGCCTCAATAAAGCTGCTTTTTGTGAAATTGGCATTTCATTCCTTGGCTCTGGGTCTCTTCCCCCCCTCCCCCCCAGCTGCTTATGAAGAGAGATCCCTTTGGGGAAGCTGCCAGTCTCAACAGGGCTTGAGGGTCATCTCTGCCTTCAGGGGCAAAGGGCAGAGCCTGGCTCTGCAGCTGGCTATTGGTTTGGGGCACTGCTGCAAACTGGATGCTTCCCTTGTGGGTTTGTGCTTCAGCGTTTTCTCAGGCATGCTGGGAGCCCAGGCTGCCTTGGTTACAAACCACTTAGAGTTGTAGCACAGAGACAACACATGTCCCCTGAGTGCTCTCCTCCACTATTAAACCATCTGTCCTCACCAGGCTGGGGGGCCTGGGCTGGTTTGGGGCAGAGAGTGATCTTTGGGGTTTTGCACTAGTGAGCACCACCAGGTATATTACTGTGCAAGCTTTGAGCTTGTGTATGAGATCCTCTGCATTGCTTCACAGGTGTCGGTGGGGCTGCACCAGGTCACACCAGCTGAGGATCTGGCCCCTTGTCTCCACGGCAGTAGGCTCAAGCACAAGTTTCTGCTCCCAATCAGGCAGAGTGAGGTTTTGACCCTGCTCCCGTGTCCCACGAGGGAGGGCTTATCCACTGGGCACTTGGGCAGAAGGGTGCTGGGGCAGGATGTTTCATGGCACTTATTTTCATGCTGCAAAATAACCCTCCCATTCAGTGGATTCCTCACCAACACCAGTCTCTCATCTTACAGCCCTGCTTTAGTTTCCCTCAGTATTTTGAGTTTGAGTCATGCTAGCAACCTGGCTTCTCCTTCCTGGGCGCTACTAAGCCCTCGAACCAAAGCTTGGCTATACTATGCGCTGGGTCAGACTCGCCAGCTGGCTTTCCTACTTCCACCCACCTGCAGAATCATACGCCCGGCCTGCAGGCAGCAGAACCATCTTTGTCCCCCTGACCACTTTAGCTGAGTCTCCTATTTTGGGAACTAGATTCGGCATATTGAGCCTGAGCAGCAGAGTCATGGGTGCTCAACCTCAGCCCTGGGTCTTTTACTTGAGAGAGTTTGCGTGTGTGTGTGCGTGTGCGCACGTGGACGGCTGAGACTATTCTTACTGCAAAACTGGTTTTTGCTCTTCACGTTCACTTTGCATGTGGGTTTCACAGAATTGCAAGGCACTGAACCACTTCAGGCACCTCAGGCTGGCTGGCACAAGGGCTGTGGATTCCTGTGCCGCTGGGCGCTAACCAAAGCTGAAAGGAGCAGTCGGTGGAGAAAGGGCGGGAATAGTTTGCAATCTGCATTTCCATTTTACTGGGCTTTTTTAATGCTATTTGGGGGCTGACGTAACCCACGCTCTCATCCCCCTAACAACAGAGAAAAGCACTGTACCGTAAGGCAGTGGACTGGCACCCAGGGGAGCTAGGTTCCATGCCTGGCTGTCACAGAGGCTGTGTGTGACCCTGGGCAAGTCATTTAATCCCATGTGTCTCTGATTCCCCGTCCCTAAAAGAGCCAGAATAAGCCTTTCTTTTTCCCAGCCTTTGGCTGGTTCAGCCAGTGAGCCTGGACGCTCTTTGGAGCAGGCCCCCTCTCCCATTGTGTGTGTGAAGACCAGAACAAGATGGGGCCATATCTCAGTTGGTGCTTCTAGCTCTAATTTCATGCAAATAATAATTCAGCTCCCAACTTGGCTCCCCCAGGCATTAAACAAGCCAGTGGAAAAGTGAGCACAAAAGCCTGAACTACACATACTAGATCCTGGGACCTGCCCAGCTGTGAAAAGTGATGGCCTGGCCTGTCCAGCCGTCCCCTGGAGCCACCATGGGGCATTCCCTCCAGGCCCCTTCCTAAGGCTCTCTGAGCAGTCTGACAATGGGGCTTCAGTGATGGTCTTCCCTGGAGAAGCTCTTCCACAGCCCAGCACCCCTTGTTGTCAGGGATTCCCCCAATATTAAGCTTAATTTTTCCCTTCTTCCCATAGATCCTAGAGTAAAGGCCAAATCTCCCATGAACTTACCCCCTCCCTCCAAGCGTTTGCAGGCTGGTCACAGCACTTAGTGCCTTTCCTTCTAAGTCAGGGTAGCCATGTTTGTGCTAATAATGTAATACCTGGCTCTTTCCAGGTGGAGCGCTCAAGGCATTTTCATCATTATCTCTGTTTACAGATGGGGAAAGTGAGGCAAAGTGATTTGCCCAAGGTCACCCAGCAGGCGAGTAATAGAACCCGGGTTTTTTAGAGTCCAAGTCTAGTGTTCTAGCCCCTGGGCCACACTGCCTCTACTAAACTGTTTCCATTATGGTCTTCCCCTTGGCCTGGTGTTGGCTGATGGTGTAGTGAGGGCCAAGGGTTTACAGCTGCCTGGCTGCACGTCTCCACCTGTGGGCGCCCACATCACTGGCTGTACCGCAGCGTCCCGGCACAGGGAGTGCGCGTTCCACTCTGAAAGAAGGGCGCCTGCCTTCCCAAAGAGTAGGGGGCCGCATGTGAGCCCCGAAGGCCCAGAACATGCTAATCCCACTGTAGATCACATCATGTCTGCAGGCGAGGGTTGTGTGTATGTGCACGGTGGAGGCGAGATTGTTAGGCAGTATTTGTTTGTAAAGCCACTTGCTTGCAGGATAATACTTGCACTAACTTCTATTGAAGGAGCAGTGTGAGTCCTTGCAAAGTCCTTTCCCAAAGTGTCTTTGAAGCCAAGAACCCATTGAAAGGAAGAAAGGCCTGGAGAGGGGATTAGTTTGTTCAGCAGCTGTGAATTTCAGTGGGAGGCTGATGAACTCCAAAGTCTTTGTTTAAATTTTTTGTAAGCAGCTCGGCTGGAGTGAGAGACCCACACAGAGGCCGCGGCCTAAGACAAGAAGGAATCCGAGCGGCGGGGAGTTGAAAACGCCCCACAAGGACTTTTCCCAAACACTTTCGGAAAAGGTGTTGTGTGGAGAACGGCAGGGATTAGCATGTGAAATGGGGTTTCCATTGACTCCGGGCAAGGGAGGGGAAAGGGGCTGGCTTGGGGAGTTATTAGCATTTGGTTCCCGTCTGTGCCTGTCCGTTAAGAGGTTGGGCCTGGAAGGCAGCTGTTTGTGTGTCATCTGGGCAGAGGTGACCACCTGGGAAGCCGAATGTAAATATTTCTCCTCGAAGGAATGCACCTTCATTAAAACGCAATGAATACGGGGAAGCATCCAATACTGCGGCACAATGGCCTGCTGCCTTTGCCGCTGGGGCTTCTTGTGCCCGACTCGCCCCAGGCCTGCTGTGTGGGTCAGTGCCCTGTGCAGCTGCTGGGCTGGTGTTTCGTTCCACAGAAAGGGGCAGGCGGAGGGGGCTGGACCCCCCGGCTGTGGCGCTCCCAGCAGGCCGCCTGCTCGGCCTTGGTGGGGAGGGGGAGATGGGGCTGCCCCTCGCCAACAGGTGTCACTGTGCTGAATGGCAGTCGCTGGGGAAGGCCAGAGCCTGGAGGCACCAATTGTGTGGGGAATAATACGGCCAGTGAAAGAGGGGTCCGGTTCCCTGTGGACTTGGCCTTGGTGCATTCCAAGGCAAGCGGGGAGGGGGGCGCGTAGCAGCTCTCGCGGCTCCCCGTTCTCCCTTCGCTGGCGGAGCAGCGGAGGAAATGTAGAGAGAGTTCCAGCCAGGAGGGGGGAAAGCAGCCCTCTGGGGCTTGCAGACCCTTGGGCTAGTCCTGAACCCTCCAGCTCCTTCGGGTGCACCTACGCAGCATGCAGCAGTAAGCCTCTGGCCCCAGACTCGGGCTTGTGGGGTCGGACTCCTGCGCTAAATCTTGCTGGGGAGATGCTGCTGCCAGGCGCTCAGGCCCTGGCCCCCACCCTCCCACAGGCCTGAGAGCCTGAGCCCCGAGGTCGGCACAGCATGGCAGCCCGAGTCCATCGCCCCAGGCTCGGGGCCTGGCTGCCGCGGGCTGTGTGGCCATCCCCGCAGGGTCTGGGAGAGCTCACCTGCTGAGGAGAGGGGGGTGGGAGCAGAGGCTGCTAATGCAGAGCAATGACACTTCGGCAAAGCGGGCAGGGGCCCTGCGTCTAAGCGGGGCTGGGAAGGAGGTCGAAATATAGTGGTGGTGCTGGGAGGAATCCAGGGCATTGTCTGAGGCTTTGGAATGGGAAATGCACAGGCCCTGGTGCTCAGCTGGTGGCAGTGGCCAGGGCTCCGTGAGGTGAGTGGGATGCTGGCCACTGACACCAGCTCAGGCGCTGGCCCAAGGCATTTACTCTGTGAGCTAACACCCCAGTGTGTGTGTGTGGGGGGGGGGCTCTGGAGAGGCCCAAGTCAGAAGGGCCTACTGCATAACGCTGGCCATAAATGGAGGCACGGGGAGGTTGCTTTGTCACACAGGGAGTCTGGGGCAGAGCCAGGAACTGGACCTGCTCTCCTGGGTCTGCTGGCCAGGCTTCCAGTCCAGCCAGGGCCTACACCAATGACCACCCTTGTCAGACTAACAGGCTAACACGGCTGGTGCTCTGAAACCCACCCTTGTCTTGTGACTCTTGGCTAGCAGAGACCTGGGGTGGGTTTGAACCAATGACTGGGTACTGAGGGTTACCACCTGACTGGTATTTGACCGGCCTGGCCAGCTTTTTTTATGGATTTGCCAGTGTCCAGAAAATTAATTTAATCTGCCCGGAGGAGGATGGGGGTGTTACATGGGTCTAAAGATTTGCATTATTACCACAAGGCAGGGGGGTAGCTAATGGTAAAAGCGTCTGTGTCCAGATAAAGATCCTGCCGTGTTCCCACTGCCACCGTTTAAGAGATAACAGATCAAAACCGTTGAACGTACAGCAGCTGGCTGCCTACCAACACGCAAGCGCACCGCACATGTGAAAGAGAGGGTTTGAGTCACGCAAGAGTGAGGAGACGTGCGATGTTATCAATCTTATCTATGGGTGTTCTCTGGCTAGACAGTATGTAGATAGCCATGGATTTTTCACCTTCAGTCCATTTGGTATGATGCCCATCTATTTGCATTTGGAAAGGAAGATGATATCTGTCTAGATACTATCAGTGGCTGCTGAAGGTGGGGTTGTGGAGTTGCCTTGTGACTGGGGGTTGGGGTTGTAGTGGGCTTGCCTTGGTGGGGGAGGGGAGTGCCAGGTTTTTTTTGCATTTCAAAGATGGTAACCCTAGGCCCTGACCATCTGTATGCCCCAGTCCCAGCCCCCGAGCCAGCCAACCCCCAGGAGGGGAGGGGCATGGTGGAAGCCATTTGGATACCATGGTGAGGAGCATGCTATATATCTGAAGATTAGGTCAGCCTGTGCGTGGTAGGGGCCCTGCACGGTACTGGAGGGGAGTACATGGAGGTGTTTACCCCTCTTGTGAATGGGGCCATCTGATGGAGAGAAAACAGCTTCCTGGGGTCCTGCCTGCTTGCAGCATGTAGGAGAGAGACAAGAAGGGACTTCACAGCCCCCAGCTCCCATGGCTCAGAGGCACTCTTGCTTCCTCGCATATTGGGCCTAAGCCCAAGGTCTTGCCGCCGTGTGCTCATCGCTGCAGGGTGCTATAGGCCAGGATGAGTGTTCCCTCCGGGTGCCTGAGAAATTATATTCTCCAGTTCCCTCCCCAGGACAATGCCTCGTGGGGCTGCTGTCGCGAGGTGGTTGCATTTGTGATGGCCGAGCGCTGCCCACGGCTAGTCTAGAACACCCTGGGGCCCCTCCCACTGAGGGGAGGCACCTAACGAGCGAAGACAGTGTTGCCAGTTCTGAAATGCGCCCACGCTGGGCTCCAGGGGCAGGGCCAGGAGCAGAACGAACCCTCCTCCTCCCCTAGCCAGCCCATCACAATCCCCTTTGCTCTGCCCCCCTCGCCTCCTTCTCTGGGACAGGAGCTAGGCCCGGCAGCCGGGCTTGAAGAGCAGCAGGCCCAGGCTGCCGACGCTGAGCCCCTCCCACTGGAGCTGTTTCGGGATGGGGGGGGAGGAAGGGGTTCAAGCCACTTGAGCAGCCCCGCCTGCCCCCTGGACACGACTCTACTTCGCTGTCAGCGGCATGGGAGGCAGCTGCCCAATGGGACTGAGTCCGAGGGACGCCTGCACGCGCAGAGACACCCACCCTAGCTCACTAACAATGCTGGCGAAGCTGCAGCAGCCCGGGCAGTGGCATGCGCTAGCCGCCTGGGTCCATGCCTCGCGTCTGGGGCGGGCCTACGTGGGCGGCTGGCCTGGGTCGCTGCTCGCGCTGGGGCGGCTGCACCGCTAGTGTTATTCAAGCGAGCTGCACCAAAGCTAACTCGGGGACGTGCACACGCACTGCAGTCACACTGCGCATTGCTCTGTAGCCCCACCCTGAGAGATCACTGTGAGCAAAACTGCGCCAGTCTCCAGGTCTCAGGCCGGCTTGCCTGGCAGCCAGGAATGCCAGCTATTGGCCGAGATGCATTGGCACAACCTTCTCAATGACTTTTCCTCAAAACAGTGAGTTGAGACAGGACCGTAGTAGGTGAGATCATCCGTCTCAGCAGCTGGTTTCCTACACCGAGGCCTGACCGTTGCTTTAAGAGGGGCTGTCCCCTGACATCCCATCACATGGCATTGGCAATCTCCTCCAATACCAGACGCAGTTCCTGTCTATGGGTCTTCCCCAGGCACTGAGGACATTGAGCCAGTTCCCAGGCTGCAGTTCAAAGCTCCCTCAACGTCTCCAGAGCTCAGCGCGTGAGCCCAGCTGCAGCTCACACCGGGAAGACTCGGTGTTTGTTTGCCCCCCGCCCCAGGGAACACAGCTGCCACGGAGGCAGAGCTTGGTCTGGATCCAAGTGATCTCTTCCGAGGTCGCTTGGGCACTCACGGCATGACCTGTAAGCAGCTGGAGGCACCCCGGCAGGGTCTGTCCATTGCTGCTTGGCAGGTGCTGCGTTGGAGGCAAAGGACCCGTTTTGTGCTTCCCGCTCAGCCAGGTGCCCCGTTGTCAGTGTCTAGCCACAGGTGGCACGGGAGCTCCTCTGCTCGCACCACCTCCCACAGCAGCTGTCCCAGGCCGTCTGTCTGCTGCGCTGGCTTGAGAGACTGATGCTGGAGAAGGGGCGAATGAGGGGCTATCGGAGGGCTACCCAACAGGGAACGGTGACATCGACCAGGCAGCTGTACTGTGATCTTCCCTGGCATCTTCGACAGCCCAGCCAGGGCTGCTGCCCTCAGAGGGTGGATGATAGAAGGGTCTCCCGAGCACCAGCGGGAAACATGAGCCCGTGCCTCCGCCTGGAGTCAGTCAGGTCCAGGCAGAGGTAACCTCCCATTGCCCAGCCCCGTCCCTGAACCGCACCCGGGCTGCTCTAGGCACTGAACGGGACGAACGTGCGCTGGCAAGTTAGCCCCAAAGAATCCTCAGCCCCACTCTCCTGGGTTTCCCAGCTGGGGGATTTGCCGGGGGGGTTCCATGAAATAAGGTGGAGGGATTCAGTCGGTTTGTAAGTGTCCCTACCACAAGCCATGCCCATCAGCCTGGGCACTAATCCCCACCACCCATGCACACACACACACACACAGCGCAGGGGAGCCTGGCACTGGAGACTGAAGTAGAAGAGGATTGAGAGACGCTGGCAGGGTAGAGAGCAAGTGTCTTTACTCTCAAACAGAAAAGGAGTACTTGTGGCACCTTAGAGACTAACCTGCCATGTACATTGATCAAACCGGATAGTCTCTATGTAAAAGAATAAATGGACACAAATCAGACATCAAGAATCATAACATTCAAAAACCAGTCGGAGAACACTTCAATCTCCCTGGTCACTCGATTACAGACCTAAAAGTAGCAATATTACAACAAAAAAACTTCAAAACCAGACTCCAACGAGAGACTGCTGAATTGGAATTAATTTGCAAACTGGATATAATTAACTTAGGCTTGAATAGAGACTGGGAGTGGATGGGTCATTACACAAAGTAAAACTATTTCCCCATGTTTATTTCCCCCCCACACACACACACACACTGTTCCACAGACGTTCTTGTGAACTGCTGGATATGGCCCACCTTGATTATCACTACGAAAGGTTTTCTCCTCCCCCCCCCGGCTCCTGCTGGTAATAGCTCTCCTTACCTGATCACTCTCCTTACAGTGTGTATGGTAACACCCATTGTTTCATGTTCTCTGTGTATATAAAACTCCCCACTGTATTTTCCACTGAATGCAACCGATGAAGTGAGCTGTAGCTCACGAAAGCTTATGCTCAAATATATTTGTTAGTCTCTAAGGTGCCACAAGTACTCCTTTTCTTTTTGCGAATACAGACTAACACGGCTGCTACTCTGAAACCTGTCAATACTCTCAGACAGCTGCCCAATGGCCCCCACATGTGAAATGAGTTGTCAGGCCTCAGTCTGGATCCCAGTGTATCCACCTCGCAAATACCAACAACATGTCTGGCTCCCTGACAACAGAGGTCACGGCCTGACTTCTCACCCTCTCTGGGGCAGGGCTGAGGGAACGCGGTGGAGCAGTACTGAGGAAGCTTGTCCATCTGCTGCTCATGTTATCCACTAAGCAGGGCCAGACAGGGACTTTGCTCTCCAGAGCTCTAATCACCCAATTAACTATCCAGCTGCTAGTGAAAGAAAAGAACACAAGGACTTAGACACACCAGCATTTTGCAAGCACTTGGCTACTGATTTATTGCATTGACTATTGGTTTACAAACATGGCTACAGGAGAGAGCTACTGGCCAGTAATTTAGCTAGGCTGGCTCCTGATCAGTCTACAAGAGATTTCAAACAGCGGCCACTGCAGCAGAACAGGTGACAAAGGCACAGCCCTGCGGGAAAGCGTTCAATCACAGTGCCGGGGCAGTGAACTCCCACGTTGCACGGCTGACTCAGCGCACCTCACCCCCTGGCTAGGACCAGAGACATATCAGCCAACTCTTTACAAGGCGCACTTTGCCCGGAGCATATGTACAATCAGTGTCAAGGCAAACTGTTATGTATACATCACAGTCACTGTGCAATAAATTAAACATCAAAGTGCTCAACTGTCCTATTTACACCATCATTAAATAGTTACCACCGGTGTTCTCAGCCTAGGGGGGAGGGTTTAGTAGTTAGTGTGAGGCGTAAGAGTGCTTGGCAAATGCGGGGAGGTGGAGCACTCGTCTGCTCAAACCCTCCTTTGAAGAGCCTTGGGAAGGCGCGGCGGGGCTGGAGAGCAGCAGTCGAGGAGCCTCCCTGGGGCAGCATGTGAGAGCCTTAGGGGGGAGGAACGCTCCAGCGTGGCGGGGAGCCCTGACGCGAGTGTGAGCATGAGAGCGCGAATCATGGGATCCCTGGCTGGACGCAGTCAGACAGCAGCTGATTAGGCAGGTCAAATGGCACCCTGGAATCTCACCCCGCTAAGGCGCTTACTTACACTGCGGTGCACTGTAAGGAATGGCAGAGCTGAGCAAAGGGGGAGGGGCGGAGCAGGGGCGGGAAGGTCTCTCGTCAGAGGGCTCTCTCACCCGGGGATGGTTGCACCCCTTCTCTCTCCCTTCACCCCACATGGAAGAGGCAGTGATTTTTTTTTAAATGCCTCTGACCGTTGGGAGCCACCCACAGGGAATATTAAACAAGGCCCGCAGTTTCCGAGCCTGCGGTGCTGCTGTCCAAATCCAACCTGGCTTGATTGGCTCAAGGTTTGCAGGACTGTTCCCCAGGCCCAGCTTTGATTGCCACTCTCTCTATCTAGTAGTCTGGTGCACATACCTGGCGAGCTTTGGGCGCTCAGGCTCCCCGATACCAACCCTGTGTTTGCCCCGGGACACCGACTGGAACAGCAGTGTTTCCATCTGGTGTTAACTAGCTAGTTCTTGGTGTTGCTAGTGTAAATCCAGAGTCACCCCCGCCACACGGTAGGTCGGAGGGGTGTGGCTCTGGATTTAGGTGTGCAAATCCCAGCTGGCTTTGTCTGGGCTGGGGGTGTGGGCCACAGATTGCTGGAAGTGAGGGCCATTTCCCAGTGCAGACAAGGCCCTGCCGTCAGCAGCCTGTGGCCTGCCATCGTCACCAGAGGCACTGTTTCACGCACCGGCTGGACAGTGCCCAAGAGCCGACGCCTTCCTTGGGGCTGTGCTGGGGAACAGAACAGAGCCAGGAGGGAACGCTGCCAGGGGACAGGAGACGAGGCACCAAGATGACGTTAGGGTTTCCTCTTGAGCTTGCGAGTGGCCCCGCCGCCGCCGCTCCGTTCCCGCTTCTCCTTGCGGACGCAGAAGTACTTGGTGACCCGCTTTCGGCACTGCTCGCACCGCACAGCGCAGCACCAGTGGAACTTGCAGTTGCAGCTGGACACCATCTCGGCCCGCCTCTCCTCCACGGCCAGCCCGCAGTCCCCACACAGCCGCCGGCAGCTCCGCTTCTCCCACCGACTCAGGGCCTTGCCCCGCTTGAGGCACTCCCGGCCCTCGGTCCCCAGCAGCCCCAGGGTCTTGTTCTCCAGGCAGTAGTCAGGGGAGTCTTCCAAGTGGACCAGCTCCTTCTTGGAGATGGAGCTGAAGGTCTCGGCGATGGCCCCCCGACTGGCCGCACTGTTACCCACCCCTTGCAACAGATCCACTTTCAGGGCCTTGTGGTACTTCTCCTTCAGGTACGTGCCCACCTCCCGGAACTCGGGCAGCTGCAGCCAGCAGGTCTGGGTTGTGCAGCTGCCCGACACACCGTGGCACTTGCAGGTCCGCTTCATGGTCCCCTTCACCGCCTAGGAGACAGAGAGGATGTAATGGCCCATCAGCCAGGACGCTCTGGCGTGCTGGTGCATTACCGTCCCCGGAGCCACTGCGCCCAGAGGCAGCTGCCAGGAGAGCTCGCCATTTTCTAGTGAAAGGAGCGTTGTCGAGATAAAAATATGGAGCAAACCCCACACACACATTTACCCGTGTCTCCACCCAGTGTCTGAATGGAGTGATTTGCAGTGTGTGTGCACGCACACCGCAAACCCTCCCCAGCCGGCCAGCAGAGGATTAAGACCGAAAGGATTTGCAAAACCAAATGCTGAATGCAACTGTCGCTGTCGCTGCTGCACGTTTTATGGTGGCAATTCGCCACTTCCTGCAGTGCAGCTGGTGAGGCTAGCCTGCGCCAGGTTCCCTCTACAGCTAGCAAGGCCGTTTGCCTGCTAGCGCTGCACCAGGCTGCTGTGTTTGGGTTGCAAACATGACAGGGCAGATTTACATTTCAAGGAAAAGAGCCAAGCTGAATGGATCAGCGTTTGTTAACTCCCTTCCCTCTCTTCTGGTTAAAGGCTGGACCTCAATTACTTGATAATCCTTCTGAAACGCAGAAGGCATGGCTCCTACACTTTGCTGCTGCTTCCAGAAAGGAAACTCCCTCTTCAGCTTTCCTCAGTAGAGCTTCTCCGGAGTAGGAGATGATCTTCTGTGTCCACAGCTACACTAGGCCCTAATCCTGTAACTTCATCCACTGACTACACCATGGCGCCATGCAGGCACATGGGTGTGGTGCCCATGCAGACGAAGTGCCAGGATCAGGTCCCTAATCGGCACCCTTCTTCCCCTTCCCCCAGGGCTGTCAGCGCCATGTCCCAATAGATGGTTGTGAGCCAGTGCCTGAACTCTCTCACCCTCTGGGGAGTGCCCGGAGGCCCCAGGGGGGAAACTCATCCTGTTAGAAAACCTGTTGCTGTGTGCATTTTAACGAGCCTGATGCTCGCCACCTCGCAGCACCCAGTGTAGACACAGGCGAGTCGGGGTTAAAAACATGTCAGCCGGGTGTGGGGGAGCTGTCCTTGGGGTTTCCTACCAGCCCTCAACACCTTTTTGAAGCACGGCTGTCCGCCATATTAAGGGAAAAAAATGCTGGCTCAACCTCATCTTAGTCGAGATGTGGTGGGGCCCCAATGCCAAACACAGCAGAGGCAACCTGACCTGCCTGAAGCCAATGGGAAGTTTGCTATGGATGTCAGTGGGTCCGGGATTTCACGCCATGTGTTTTCCCAGGCTAGACAAGGCCAGGGCAGGGAGAGAGACGCCACCCAAGGGAGCTGGGAGTTGCCTAGGGAAGACCTGGGTTGCACTGGCACCTTCAGGGACAAAAAAGTGCAATAACGTGGCTCAGTATATAACTCAGAGGCGCACGAGCTGCTCATCGGCCAGGGCGGATGTCGAGTCTTTGCTGCTGGGGAGACTGGCTCTTTAGACCTGCAGAACCATTGCGCACGCCGCCCCAGCTATCAGTGGCCAGCGATCACTAGTGAGACTGAACTTCACTGGTGCAAGGCCCCGCACACCCTGGGACAACACTAGAGCTCAACAGAGGTGCAGCTACCTTGAGCGCTAGCGTCCGACAGCTGAGCAGGGGCTATTTCCAGCTGCACGCCCAGACCCCCCAAAGCTGCCATCCCTTCATGCCCTCCTGGCTCCGCAGGCCCAGCCCTGCTATCCATTCTTCTGCCTTTCTCCAGGGCAGCTGATCACTATCACAGTGAGAGACCGGGTACCAGAGGGCCTGGGGAAAACCCTCGCTTCCCACGGGCCTGTTGGAGAGAAGGGGGCTCACCTTCCGGCCAGCTTCGTTGTTGTGCAGGTTCATGGCTGCTCTGGCATCCTGTCCCGTCTCCAGGGCATCCACAAACTGCTTGGAAATGGCCTCCCCAAAGCCCACGTTGTCGCTGCAGCCACCCCACAGCCAGCCTTGTCCCCCTGTGGAGAGACACGAGATGGGCAGTTCCAGGGGCCTCCCACATGGCAGCCCCTGCCTGCCTGGCCCTGGGAGATAAAGCATGGCACGGGTCCCTGGGTGAGATGGCTCTGCCAGGGGATGGGGAGCAGCTGGGGTGCCACCTCTGGGGCATAGCCAGCCCACAGCCTGGTCACACTTCCAGATTCTCTCCTCTCACAGCCTGACGCCATTTTCATCCAGGTTTGGACGCTAAGTGAGATGGAGAGAGATCTCCCTCGGGAAAACAGCCACGAGCACCGGAGGTTGCGCTGGCCTTGTCTAGCCCGGGAATTGGAAGGTGTTAGCTAACATATGTAAACAGCCTAATGTAGATGTCACCACGTGCCTTTAACATGTGTTAAATCTTTACAACTGGCCCAGTTAAGAGAAGTAAATAGTGGGGTCCCCGAAGGGCTTGCACTGGGACTTGTGCTGTTCAACATATTCATAAATGATCTGCAAAAAAGGGGTACAGAGTGAGATGAAAAGTTTGCAGATGGTACAAAATTACTCATGATAGTTAAGTCCAAAGCAGACTGCGAAGAGTTACAAAGGGAGCTCTCAAAACTGGGTGACTGGGCAACACAATGGCAGATGAAATTCAATAATTAATGCAAAGTAATGCATATGGCAAAATAAAATCCCATCTATACATACAAAATTATGGTACCTAAATTAGCTGTTACCACTCAAGAAAGAGATCTTGGGCTCATTTTCAGTACTCTGTAAGCACTATGTTTTCAGAACACTGCAAATTTATAATAATCCTTCTCACTGTGCCTGTATCATCCTGAACTCATTCTCCAGCTTCAAAAGACTTAAAAATTATCTCCACTCATCAATGGGACAGACGCAACTGAATAATGTAGCTGTCCTTAACGTGCATCAAGACAATACCAGGGAACCTAGATATAAATAAGATTGCTGACAGTTTCATCCACAAAGCTACAGAGAGACATAATGTCTTTAACCTGGAACATTTAGTGAAGACAGCTTGTAGGTGATTGCAATGATTTCAATAGACTGTAATTCATGATAATGTAAGTATGTAGGTCATAACAACTGAATCATTATTAAAATAGTAAAGATACCAATGATAGACACATTCAGTAACTAGAATACGAAAGAAGTGTATAAATATGCTGAAAATAGCCTCCCCCTCAAACCCCAGCACACACACCTTTTAAAAAGCACCCACTGGCAAAACCAAAAGTCAGCGCCTATGCTGCCGGGTCTACACTAGGCTGGTTAGTGCGGGAGCGGACACTTTCCAAACCCTAGCCTTGACAGGCCCATATCTCCTCAGAACGGTTGGGATCGGGAGTCCCGCAGGGGAGAGCACAGCCCGAACGCCCAGCTAGGTGGTCAGAGCAGAGGCGTCAGGCTCCCTCAGTACAGAGCACCACGTCCTACTATGAATTGTGGCTGTGATACAAACAATAGGCATCCAGGCTCCCCTCACTACTACAGCATCTCTCCCACCAATGCCTGGGGCACAAAAAGCAAGGACACACTAGGGATTTTATGCAGTAACTAAACTTGTCCGTATTATTCCTCATTCAGTGCCTTACTGTCTCATTCAGCCTCACGCAGTGGGGAAATTAGCTCCCCGTTGGGGCCGTTGCTACTCCAGCCCCTCATTTCACTTCCTTCAGCCCCCTCTCTGCTTCTTCCCTTTTCCCCTCTCCGAGTCTGCAATGGGGTGTCTACCCCACACAGGGGTTCTCAGGAGCAGGAGAGCCATCAGGCCACCTTGCTGCACCTAGAGGGGGTGTCAGGCTGGATTTGATATTAGACCCAGCTGGGGAGGAGCTGGGGTGTCTTCATAAAAGCAGCCAGTGGAAACTAGCAAAAGGTATGATCCAGGGGAGGTCCTCAGGAGACAGGAGCGCCCTCTTCCTGGGAAGGCTGATTGAAGAAGGCCACAGGGATGGAATTAATCCTATGGTGGGCCCTGGAAAGGGGGCCAGGTGCACAGAGGCAGTACTTGGAGGCAGCCTTCCAGGAGAGAAAGAAGGAGCCGAGAGAGAAGCCAGAGGCCCAGGAACCAGAGGAGAGGCAGTGTTAAGCACAGGTGGCAGAGAACTGGCACATGCGGCTTGATGGTAAGAAGCGGCCCAGGCAAATAGCAGCCTGTCTGAAGGAGCAGAGATAGCTGTTTACTGCAGGGTCCCTGGACTGGAACCCAGAGCAGAGGATGGGGCTAGAGCAACCATCAGCAGGAGGCGCTACAGGAACCTGGCCAGCGATACCACAACCACTGCGAAGCGCTGCTCCGGCAGTGACTCAACTCCTCTAGTTGAGAGCATCCCTCCTCCTCTCTTCTCCTTGTAGTAACTCCAACGCCCAGCTCCAAAAGCACAACCTTCTACTCTCACCTGAAGTTACAGAGAATCTCCATGAGTGGTACTGGGGCTATGACATACAATCAAGCAGCTCTGAGTCCATCCAGCAGGGCCAATAGTGCACAGTAATTATAGAATCTCGGGGTTGGAAGGGACGTCAGGAGGTCATCTAGTCCAACCCTCTGCTCAAAGCAGGGCCAATCCCCAATTTTTGCCCCAAATCCCTAAATGGCCCCCTCAAGGATTGAGCTCACACCCCTGCGTTTAGCAAGCCAATGCTCAAACCACTGAGCTATCCCTCCCTCCTTTGCCAGCTCATTACAATAATAAGCAGGAGTTATTCACAGATCTGGTTGTCCCAGGGTTAGCTGTGTCTGAACCCCACCTAGGACTGATCACATTACCAGTAAGTGGGCTCTACGTGTGGTGCATAGAGTCTGGAGACACCCCACTAAACAATCAGTAAAGAGAAACTATTGAGAGGGGTGTGACTATCTACTGCCTTTTAACTATTTTTGACTTTTTAAAAACAAAATGCACTAGAATAAACAGTACAAACCCCATGTACTGAGACATCCTGCTCTGCAAAGGATGCAGAAATGCCTCCTGATTCAGCCAGTCTGCTCCCTCTGTGTGTTTGGGATTGCATCTGCTGACTTCAGTGAGTAGAATGACTGAGCGTGACTCCCATCAGCCCTGCACAGCCAGCACATCTAAGAGGGTGGGAGCTGGAGTCAATCCCCGCTGGGGCTTGATTACTAAACTCCATTCAGCTAGAGCCGGGCAAACCCTCTGAAGACTATCAGCTTGCACAGGTGCCACTGAGCCCACAATTGGCCTGCAGAGCCTTTTGGATAGGGGGGGTGTGGGAGCTGGAGAGAGCCCCGCTTGAAAAAACACTGTTGTGCTTGTAAACAAGCCACTATGAGCTGGAGTCCCTGAGAGCACTAATAACCACAGGACCATGTGTTTTATGCAGTGCAGAGTCATGCTTCCACAGCCTCCTGGATGCACACGCTGGGAGGCCAGAGTCGGGTGTGGAAGTGAAGGTGCCTCTTGCGGAAAGTTCCATAGTTTCTGACTATGGGCTCAGATTTGTGGCCACTTGGCATTGGGTGATCAGCAGCCCTATGGTTTGCATGGCATTTTGAAACTGTTTTGGCTGGAAGGTTCTTATTGAATGGAAAGGATTCCCATCAGCTGCCAAGCTGGTGACCAACCAGGGCACTCAGCAAACATGGGCTCCTCTCAACTCAGTGTGGAATGGTGCATGAGTCTCGCTGGTGTGATCCTCCCAAAATCTCTGAGGTTAACCCTGGTGTCTTCCTAAGGGTTAATCCATAGAGCACGGGCTCCCTATGGAACTGCTTGGCTTCCACTGTGATGCTCTCCCATGAGCCCTCTGTGAGTGACTCTCCTGCAGGGTTTTCCCACTGAGCTTTCTAAATAATGCCACAAAGTGCAAAATAACGGTCACAATTAATGCAGCAAATAACATGGAGGTTGAAGAATCCATATTGATCCAAGGTGCTTGTAACAGGGTTGAGTTGCAATGTACAGAGGGAGATGGTGTGACTGCAGGAGTGAGAAAGTCCAGAATAAAAGGAGAGAAATACATCTAACCTTGTGTGGGGAGGATAACTAGAGCTGGTCAGAATTTTTCCCATGGAAAATTTTGAGTTTTCTGAGCAAAAAAATCAAAAACTGAAATATTTTATTCTGAAATGCTGCTGCAGTGCCTCATGGGAATTGTAGTTCAGGGGCTTCACATGCCCATTCTCCTCCATGGTCTGGACTCCCTTGTGGGACTACATCTCCCATGATGCAGTACTTTCCCCTGTCGTTAAGGGGAAGCCATGTATCATGGTAGTCACATGGCGTGGTTCATCATGGGAGATGAAGTTTATCTGAGGACCCTGGTCCATAGAGAAGAATGGGAACATGATGCTTCCAAATTACAACTCCCATGAGGTACTGTGGTAGCATTTAGACTAGACATATTTTGGTTTTCGGTTGAAAATTGAAAGGATTTTTTAAGTTTTCAGGCATTCAATTTTTTCAACAAAAAGTTGAACTTTTCCATGGAAAGCAGACACTTTTTCTTTGCAAAAAACAAATTTTGTCAATGACCCAATTCTCCGTCAAAAAAACATTTTCAGGGTAAATTTTTTTAACCAGCCCTAATAATAAATTTCTGCTTTAAGCATTAATATCCTACCCTGCTCTGACATGCTGAGTGATTTCTGGCAAGCCACTTTGGCCAAAAGTTTCAAAAGTGGCCATTGAATTTTGAGTACGTCAATTTTCAGATGTCAGTGGTCCTGAAGGCTGGTCGTCCTACCACCCCACCAGCACCAACCCAACATACTTAAAAATCTGTGGCCACTTTTAAATCTATTGGCCAATGAAGCCAAACTGGCAATGACTGAGCCACCATGGTGAGTGTGTGAGGTGTCTGTGTCTGGTTTGTGAGTGGTCTCAGAGTTTGTGACTGGTTAGACTTGTGGAACTTGATTCTCTCCTCATTTTTACACTGGTCTTGCTCCATTGGCTTCAATGAAGTTATTCCTGATTTACACCAGTGTATGTGAGGGGAAAATCAGGTCTGGTTGTGTGTGTGTTTATTTTTCTTTTGGGGGAGTTAAGAAAATTAAGGAAGGGTTGGACAAAGCTATAAATTCAGGGCTAGCTCCTCGGCCGGTCTGAACTGACTTGGCTCCATTGACTTCCATAGAACTAAGCCAGCTCGCACCAGGTGAGGGTGCAGCCCTGGAACACTTTCTTTCTGGAGCCTTTTTGCCACTGGGGACCAAGGGAAGAAGCTGTTTCTCCAGGCTCTAGGGGAGAAGTGGAGAGACACCCAGGGGGTGAGACACACAAATTGCAGCTGATCTGCTTCTTACCGAGCTGCCCGTTGCGGGAGTCATCACAGCCGCAGTTGTCGAAGTCCCCAAGGCTGCAGTTCCGTGTCAGCGTGTACATGACGCCCGCCGAGCTGATGGCATGGACAAAGGCTGTCTCTCGGTTTGCTGCCAGGCACAAACACACGGGGAGGGAAAGCGCTAAAGGTTTCACTATGGGCTGTGTGGAGCAGAGCCAGCTGCTGCCATAGGGGAAGAGAATATTCCAAACGCAGGTCGCTGTGGCTCTGAGATGAGGCTATGTGGATTGGGTTAACCTGGTTTCTTTTCCTCCCTGTCTGGGGCCCTTTGGAAAGTAAAAGGCAAAATGCTGCCCTGCCAGGGCTATCCCACTGTAGACAATAACGTCAGTTGATGTCGTGCTGGGGAAACGTGCTGGGATCGGCAGCTCTGCCATTTGTCCCCAGACAGGGCACAGCATGGGCACTGCAGGACAGGGCACAGCATGGGGACCAGCAGGGCGAGCCTCACCCGTATGGCCCTGCCAGTATGCCTCTGCTTTGAGATGGAGGGACTTACCGCTAGGGTTGTTTCCGTGCAGAGTCATGGCCTCTGCTAGGACCAATGGCAAAGGGTGACCAGTCAGGGCCCACTATGATGCTGGCACCAGGGCACTAGGACCTGGGCTGAAATGATCAACTAATTTCCCTGGGGGCCCCAGGTGATAACAACATGTGGCTCATCTCCAGGACCAGCTGGGGCAGGATTTCAGCTGGCAAGCTAGAGAAAGGCCTGCTAGCTCATTGCCAATTTTCCACACCCCCACCCCCACGCTCTGGCTCTCTAGACCGCTGCTGATCCCCCAGGGTCTGGACCGTGAGCCTAGTGCCAATCCCCAGGAGCCAGCTCTACTGTAGCCCATTCCCAGTCCCCTGGGGCCTGGCAGCCACGTGGGTATCTATGACAGGTTTCAGAGCAGCAGCCGTGTTAGTCTGTATCCGCAAAAATAAAAGGAGGACTTGTGGCACCTTAGAGACTAACAAATTTATTTGAGCATAAGCTTTCGTGAGCTACAGCTCACTTCATCAGATGTATTCAGTGGAAAATACAGTGGGGAGATTTATATACACAGAGACATGAGGTTTCTCTGCGTATATAAATCTCCCTACTGTATTTTCCACTGAATGCATCCGATGAAGTGAGCTGTAGCTCACGAAAGCTTATGCTCAAATAAATTTTAGTCTCTAAGGTGCCACAAGTCCTCCTTTTCTTTTTGTGGGTATCTATAAGAGTCAGGTCTGGGGCAAAGGCATTTCCTGCTGGTTGCTGGGGGGAAGGAGAAGGGGGTGGAGTGGGGGATCCATTTCCCTGCCCACCATGGGAGGCTCTGGCAGGCCCCAGCAACCCGCCCGCCTACCCTGCAGCGGTGCTGAGGCAGGAGAGCCGCACTGGGCAGCGATTGGACCTCAGCCCCCTGGAAGCTGCGCTGGGGAAGACCGCCCTGTCGGCCTGATCACCAGAGCAGAGCCATGGAGGAGCTTCTCTTTAGCCAGCTCCCACAGCCCTGTTCTGAGTCTCTGTATCCACTCACCCAGCCACCTCCCCATCCCTGCGCGTGTCCCAAGGACAGAGGCCAGGGCTGGCTCTAGCCATCTCTTCCCACAGGGGCTTTCAGCTGATTTGTCTCAGTTCCTCCTCACAGGGGGTGGCAGGCACCGAGGGTAGAAACCTCCCCCAGCTGTGTGTGTGTCTGTTGAACCCAACCCCATCCTTGCCCAAGTGGGGGCTCAGCAGGCACACAGCCCTGCTGTGGTGATGTTTGCCATGTCCCCATGCCACTGTGCCAGCCGTGGTCCGGACACACCACGCTAGAGCAATGCCAGGGCAAGCCATGGGGAGAGCAGAGAGGACAGAGCCAGCCACGGGGGAAAGGGCCTGGGAAGGATGTTCCCCGAGAGAAAAGGGAGGGAGGGCCTAGTGGGAGAGACGAAGAAATCCTCAAGACAAGCAGGGGCCTGTGGGCTCTAACCTGGGGCGAGGGGGTCCCATGAGCTATAGCCAATGCTTTCCTTACCACTGCGCAGCCCGCCATGGCTGGAGAGCTGCAGCGCTCTCTCGGGGCAGTTCCAGCGGTCCCATGCGAACTGGAATTTGCACTCCTCAATGCCGCTCTGGGCCCCGGCCGCCACGCTGCTGGAGTAGATGAGATACGCCTGCACGGGGAGGGCAGTGGGTCACAAAGGGCCACGTGTCCTCGGGCGGCTGCACCACCTGGCACAGGTGTGCCCCCCACGGGCAGGGCTCCGGCACAGCCCAGCAGCACCTGGGAACCACAGCTCCGTTTTGCACCTGGATATTCACCGGGAGGCGGCGCCCTCTGAACAAAGGATCAGGAGCCAGGAACTGCACCGTGCTACTCCCAGATGAGTGGGGCCTTGGGCCAGTGCCTGGTGCCTCGAATTTTCCAGGGGTAGCAAGAGGATGATCACCCTGACCCGCCTCCCAGGGAGTCGTAAGGCTAAGCAGCTGGTGGCGTGACTGGGTGCTGACAGTGTGTGGTGCTGGGTGTTGTCTGTATTTCAGCTTTGGGGGTTATGTGGGAGGAGCTAAGCGGCAGGAAGAACCGGTAGGCCAGCCCCAGAGAGGACAGCTCTTGCCCTCTCCAGACCAGCACAGGATGGGGTTTGCCCCCAATGGACACCTCCAGTGTTACTGAAACACAGCCTAAAGGCATTGACAATGAACTAACTTTCCCATCTCCCCAGGGATCAGGGATCCTCAGAAGCAGAGGGACCAGACAGCGTTGGCTCTGCTCTGACAGAACAGCTGGATCCTCAGCTGGTGTCTAGTCCATGGAGCGACACTAATGTCCCCCAGCTGAGGATCTGTCCAACAGGATCTGGCTGCCCTGCGATGGAAGCCCAGCGTTAGCAGAACTCGAGTTAGCAGCCCCTGGGTTTGCTAACCTAGGGCTCGAGTGTCTACACTCCTTTGTAGCCCCAGGTTAGCAACTGTTGAAACCTGGGTTCCAAGCTGGGGCTCCATTGTCTACACTACATTATGCGGGCCCAAGTCAACCACCCATATCCCAGACATCCTAGCGCCCTCCCCAGATGTGGCCACTCTAGCCCACTGTTCATGGTGCAGTGTTGGAAAACTTGACTGCCCAGAGCACGAAGGAAGTCAGTCTGTGGGATAGTTTTGGCAGACTCCCAGAGCACAAGTTCAGTGGGGCTGAATCTATGCTGCACGGCATTAGGGCTTGAACCCTCAGTCCCGGCTTGACTCAGACTTGGATCCTTGGTCTGAGGCCTGGGTTAGCACGATTTGTGTGTGGATGGAAGGAGGGGTTAACATCTGAACCTTGGGTTTATGTGGCAGTGTAGACATATCCATAAAGACAGGCTGACATAATGTGCAGTCATTAGTGCCATGGGGCCTAGTGGATAGAGCACAGCACTGGGACTCAGAAGACCTGGCTTCTATTCCCAGCAGGGTGCTATACGATCTTGGCAAGCCAGATCCCTCTCCCTGTGCCTCAGTTTCCCTCCATGTAAAATGAGGGATCATGATACCGACCTCCTTTGTAACGTGCTTCGAGATCTGCAGACGAAAAGAGCTAGGTATTGTAACTTGCGACGTGCAAAGTGGTGTCAAAATGCAGACATTCAGCGCGTGGCAGAGGTGTAAATGACCACACTGCCATACTTCACATGAGGGATCCGGACTGGGATGGCTCCGCTCACGCTGGTGTCAAAGGCCTGATTCTCCCTAGCCTCATTTACATCCGTGCAAAGGGAATGTGAAACGCTACCCCCTGTGTGAGTGAGTGGAGAGTTCGGATGTGACCTTTTTATACCTGCTTGGTGCAAACGCCCCACTGGTTGCCCGGGCAGGGGTCTGGCCTAAAGGAATCATCTTCTCCACCCTCATCCACCTCTCCCCATCCCTACACTGCTTCCGGGGCCACCCGCTGAGCCTTGTGCTCAAGGCAAAGCCCTCACGTCATGCTGTTGTGATGCCGTGGGTCATCAGGCTGTAACTCTAGTGTCACCAGGACCCATGTCCTTACAGGCCAGATTGCAACACCCTTCATCCCAGGCCTAAGGGACTGCCCCACCTGAGGACGGGTGACCCCACCCCTCCCCCATGGTGGGACTGTGCCTGATGTCCCTTAGCTCTCCAGGGGGGGAGCCTGGCATTGTAACAGTTGACAAATGGACCCTGTCTCTGCGGCCAGGCAGTGGGGGGCCTGTGGGAACAGCCAGCTAACCTGGGTTACATGGGAGCTAGAGGCCCCAGAGCCTGGAGTCCATGGGCACAGCTCTGGGATCCGGCCCCCCAGACAGACGCCCGTGTTCCCTGTGAGCAGAACCGATCGCAGGCCAGAGCACAGTGATGGGCACCGGACAAGCAGCCTTATCTCCTCCCGACCCTCCCCCAAGTTCCCTCTGGCTGGCATGCTGTGTGGGGAGGCCAGCAAGGCGGCTGGAGGTGGAGGAAAGGAACGAGGTGCCCCTGAGGACTGACTGGAATCCGAAGTGCAGATCAAAGGGATTTCTCTTACCTTCGGGCCGGTCATCAGGAAATTATTCACTGACCTGGAAGAGAGAGAACAGGCCCTCAGTGGTGAGGAATCAGCGCAATGCCGACCACGGGAATGCCAGGAATTCTGCAGTGCCCTCACCAGCTCGGAGCAGCATTGGCCTTCCAGCCCCTCCCCCTGGGGCAGAGAAGCCCCTTCCCCCTCCTAAGAGCCCCTCCACATCGGGAAATCACCTGCTCGCTGCTGGCCCATCCTGGGCTGTGACCCCCTCGCTCCTCTTCACAGCCTGGGGCAGGACCCTCCTCCCCCTCCTCATAATTGCCCCCACTCTAGGGCAGTGCCCCCCTCCCCTTATCACCGCACCCCCACCCTGGGGCAACTCCTGCCCTCCCATCCCACCCCCCTCTTTCTTGCACGTCCAGTCTTTTACCAGTCATTTGATTTCCATTTGCAGGCATTTGGCCAGCTGGCCTTGGTGGGAATGACCCTCCTGTGCATAACAGAGCCCAGCCCCTGCCCTGGGACCAGCCATCCATCCCCACTGCACAACCCCTGGATGCTGCCCCAGCATACTTAGGATCTGGTCCCATGCGCACCAGCGCCACCTAGCCAAACCAGAAGGTAGCACACATCTAGCTCCACGAGCAGACAGACAGAAAGGAGGGATTCCTATGTTCTAGGCTCATGCTCTAACCACCTCCTTGTTCCGCTGGACCCTGCTACCTCTAATCTAATCCAACTTGAACCCGGGTAAGTAGCTGCAGTGTTGTCAACTTCTATATATTATTCTGTCTGACACTATTTAGGGTTGTCTTAAGGCCCCAGCTCCTGGAGGCATGTGACTATGAGAATCTCGGCTCTCCTCGTGAGACAACAGTAAGGTTCTAGCCCTTGTAGTTACAGAGAAAAGCTTGAAAACAATGGCTACGAAGCCAGAAGGCAAATACAAATAACGTCAATATTGGGGTTTTTTTTAAATCATAAGCTTTCTTTTAATCTCTTACTGTCTTGGGCCAGACTCACGATTTTTTGAATGCTCAGGGGTGGCTTTACTGTGCTTGGTATCATGGCTCCCACTTCTAGCTGGAACGGGAATCAGACATGATGAAAGACCGTGAGAAAAGCTATTCTCCCAGCTCATGTGGAAGTAGAAAGAAGCTTCAATGTCATAAAGCCACTTTGCCCTGATACGGCTTTCATCTGGCTCTCCCTGACTTGAGGCAGGCATGATTCAATGATTATTCAGGGAAGTCCTGCCTGGCTTTTCCAAATGGAACCATCAGGCCTTTCAAGAGTCTCCCACCATTGCTCTGTTCCCTCTGCTACACCCACTCCTCCAACCTGACCTAATTTCTCACTCTTTATTTATAGCTTCTTGAGGCCGCAACTAGGACCAGGTCCCCATTGTGCTCGGCGCTGTACGTACCCATAGTGAGAGACAACCCTGCAGCACTTACAGTCAAGACAGACAGAGAGTGGGAGCGGAAACAGAGACACAATGCCTGCCACAGGAGATCCAGCCAGAGCCAGAAATAGAAGCCAGCTCTCTTGTCCTAGCTGCTAATGTCATAGAGCTTGAGGCCAGAAAGGCCCACCAGATGATCCAGTCTAACCTCCCTAATCTCACAAGCCACCAGCCCCACCCAGCACCTGCACGCTAAATCCAACAACCAAAATGAGACGGTCACACTCTGTCAGTCACACCCTGTCTAGCTAAGGTACAGAGATTGCCCCCATCACTATCATATCCAAGCACCTCACAATTTCTTCAGTGTATGTAGCCTTATAACACTCCTGTGTTACCTCAGTCTTGTCTTTGTATCTACTGAAATCTGGCATGTATATCCTTTGGACAGACAATACTCATAGCCAGAACTCTGATTGACTGAAGGGTCCAAGGGCTGGAGTTAGTGGTTTGAACATTTTCTCCTTCCCAAAGGTGTTCTCCCAGTGGCATCCCCAGATACTGGCTGCTGTCAGTCCAGGAACAGACTATAATATAGTCTGACTGCTGCTGTGGAGCTGGCTATGGTGTATTGAAAACTGTGTAAAAGTTGTGATCTATCACTTTAAATTCTCAGGGGTTTTCCTGATTCTGCTTGCAGGCTAGTGGGCTCTGGGAAAGCATGGGATCAGAGTCAGTCTGCAGCCAGCCAGCCTAGAATAAGGGGGGGTGAGTTGTGCCTCTCTCTTTTATGGAGCAGCCTGCTTTGTCTCTCTCTGTTTTGGGGCTCTTGTGTGTTATCGTTCTGGATTCTAAGAAGTAAAGTAGTGTTATGCTGCAACCTTCCAGGAAGAGTATTTGATGTTTTTATTTAAATTCTCTGTGTATGCTGTGAACATAACACTGTCAATCCTCAGTAAAAAGCTAGCAGGCCCCTGCATCTAATGCCCTATTTTTGAACAAGTTGGGCAAGTGGAATTTGGGGACGACTGAGGCAGGACTAGAGCTTTCACCTTCATTGGCAGGATGGTGGTAGCAGAGCAATGGGAAGGCAGAAACACAAGCCTGGAGGGTGTCCACCTGGAATGCACAAGCAGATCTCTCAACAGTTTAGAGCAGAAGTTCCTGCTCTAATCAGATCGCAGAAGACATGGCTGGAGGCATTCATTGCTTTGAGAGGTTCAAGGGCTTCCTACCAGTAGGCTGCTCTGGAGACATACGGTAACTGCATCTCATGATTTTGAAACACTTCAGTTCCTCCCATGTCATAAGTAGAAGCAGGGGAGAGTAGGAGGCATGTCTGCCTTCATTGCCCCAACTCCCACAGGATTAGCTATTTGGATGTGTATTACAGCAGCCTCTAGACCAAGATCAGGGCCCCATGGTGCTAGACACTGTGCAAACACATACCCCAAGACAGTCCTGCCCCAAAGAGCTTACAGTTCACATAAGGCAATAAAGAAAAGAAGCAATCTGCCGAGGGTCACACAGCAGCTCTGGGATAGCTCCAGGAACAGAACCCCCGTCCTCAGCTGCTAATCCAACACATTGTCCACCAGGCCACAAGAGAACAGGACCCTCAGGGAGCACGTGAGACAGAGCGGGGAGTTAATGAACGGCAGAGCGCTGAAGAGGAGGGAGGGAGGGAGTGACAGCACAATGGAGAGAGAGACACAAGAGAAAGTGAGAGAGGCAAAAACAGTGTGAAAGCCACAGACAAAGAGATCACCCATTAGACACTGGTGCATTCTACAGGCACAGGCTGAGCCCATGTCAGGTGTTCAGGTGGGGGGCCAGGGCTGTGAAATACCGTAGGGTTTTTATAGTGGGAGAGCGAAGAGACAGAGGGGCACAGAGACTATGTAACAGACCGATGCAAACCCATCTCTTATCCTCGTGAATCAGCAGCCCCATCCGACTACTGCCGACATCAGTGGAAACCCTCATTACGTCACTCGCAATCCACACACCAAGGAACTGAGCACAGCACAACCTCCGCTCGGCCTGGCCCGTGCTGGTATTTAATAACTGTGATCATCTCAGAGTGACAGAGTCTGATTCTCCTCTCCCTTAGCCTGGCAAACCAGGAACAACTCTGGCAGTCCCAGGGCCAGATCCTCAGCTGGTGCCAAGCCGCGCAGTGCCATTAAAGACAACAGACCTATATACACAGTGTCTTCAGCTTAGGGGAAACCCTGTGGGAGTGAGAAATGAATCAGGCCCACAGCCTAAGCCTCAATGCAGACCTTACACCAGCCAAAGAAAGAGAACAAAGTGCCTCACAGGCTTAACAATTCTTACCTTATCAAAAAGGCAAACATACATCACTAGCCTTATTTCTACTGTAGAAAGACAGATGCCTCATTGCGCCAGGGTGCAGGGGAGGGCGAGCTGATTGGGCAGGGTGGGCAGGAAGGCAGCAACTGAGTGTTCGCCCCTCTCATCTTGTGCCTTGAATACTGTCATCTCCCCTTTTCAGGGCTTGCATTCCAGTCTAATCAAGATCCAGGCCCCCCTGGGCTAGACAGTGTACAGACCTATATTTATTGACCGGCCCTGCCCCAAAGAGCTTATGCTCTAAGTAGACAAAGAGGAGGGGGCAGAAAGGAAGCATTAGTATCCTCATTTTATAGCATGGGGACACTGAGGCACAGAAAGGTGATGACCTGGCCAAGGCCACACATGGCGGGAGTCAGAAATTGAATCCAGCTGTCCGAGTCCAGGGCCCTCCTAACTGGATTTGGCTGTTTGGGTTCCGATGCTGGCTAACAAATTGTCTAGAAAAATAGTGAAAGTACTTTGGGGGGAAAAAATTCCTATTAAAAAAACCAAACAGTCTCCCCGAGGAAATTCCATAGAGAAAACTCTGTAAAGAGCATGCATGTTAATATTGGATGGTTAAGTACTCAATAGTCACAAGATAGCCCATGATTACAATCTAGCCTCCTGGAAAAATGACATAACTCTTTCTGTGTCATTTTGCTCAAGGGGAGCAGCTTTCCAGTACAATCATGCACCTTGCTGTATGTGACTGCCTCAGATGGGCAAGGCATCCAGTACAATGGTGCCTCGTGTTCTGCCTTATTGCACTGAGATGAGAAGGTATCCAATGCAACTTTGCAATTTGCTGTGTTATTGCTTCCAGCTAGCTAAACACAGATAGTAATTTCTTACCTTTATAGAGAGCCTAACGTGCTTTACCAATATAACCAGCGAACACACAGGAGTCACCTAACCCTCCCGTTAGATGCAGCCAGCTCTGGGGCAGAACGTGGCAGCTGGTGAATGGCTCCTGACCACACTACACCATGGTTTATGACAGGGAATTAAGAATGCTGTTTCCAGCTGAAACTACAGGGGGGATTTTAATGTGACGAAAGCTGGGATTTCACCAGGAATTAGGGAGATTTGCCCTTCATTTTGCAACAGTTTCCATGTTACCTTTAATGAACACACACAGTCAGGATTTTAACTTTAGGTCTCATACCAGAGGGCAGCACCTCCAATGTACAGCTCTCCATGATGCCGGGTTGCGGTTAGGAAGAGCTCCCCTACTGAATCAGCGGCAAAGAGTCCTGTGGCACCTTATAGACTAACAGACGTATTGGAGCATAAGCTTTCGTGGGTGAATACCCACGTCGTCGTATTCACCCACGAAAGCTTATGCTCCAATACGTCTGTTAGTCTATAAGGTGCCACAGGAATCTTTGCTGCTTTTACAGATCCAGACTGACATGTCTACCCCTCTGATACTTGCCTACTGAATCAGTAATACCACCCTGGGTTTTCAGCTCAGTACCAACCCAACCTGCCCTTGCTTTGCTTGGGAGAGCTAAGGGGCTCACATCTGGACTGCAAACTTTATGCGCTTTATTAGGAGCACCAACAAGCCTCAGCTGAGCTCAGGGCCCCTTTATGCTAGGTGCTGTACAAACACTTCATAAGAGACAGATAAAGGAAGTATAATTTCTATTTTGCTGATGGGGAAACAGAGAGTTAGAGATTTGCCTGAGGTCACAGAGGGATCATGTAGCAAAGCCAGACACTGAACCCAGATCTTCTGAGTCTGAGTCTGTCCTTCTTCTCAATAGCCATACAGCACTAGAAATTGCTCCTTGTAGAGACAGAGAAAAGCAAAGGCTGGCTGCTCCCTGAAGCATCCAGCTGCATGGGGGTTTTCCAGGCTGCAGTAGCTGATTGTGGCTGAATTTCCCCAGCCTTCTCGGTGTTTGTGCTGTAGAACTCAAGGAGCTTTGTGTGAGAAATGGTGGAATGCAGGAAAGTGACTGAAAACCCCTTCCCCATCCAAACTGCACATTGCGCCAGGGTGCAGGGGAGGGCGAGCTGATCGGGCAGGGTGAACAGAAAGGGAGCAACTGAGTGTTCTCATCTCGTGCCTTGAATACTGTCATCTCCCCTTTTCAGGGCTGGCATTCCAGTCTATTCAAAGGCTGCTTCTGGGAACATCCTTCTGCTTTGAGCTCTCCCCCCCTCTGCCTCCCTCTTCTCCACTGCCTCCAACACGGGCCTTCCATCCTCCCCTTGGAGGCCCTTCCTTTCACCCCACCTTCCTGACCCGAGCCGTTCCAGCCACTGACTCCTCCCTTTGCTCTGCCAGCCGTGCCAGCCTCCATCTCCTGCTAGTCTGCTTCTCCCGCCGTCTCCTGCACCCTTTCCCCCGGCCTCTCATGGAGGTGTGAGAAAAGTCACTACCTTACTCTGCTTGCCATCCCTCCTTCAGACTGCCAGGGTCCCTACAGACTCTGCCAGCTGATCCCAGGCTGAAATGACAGCCTACTCTGCAAAATGTGCCCGTGTCACCACTACCTGTGTCACACCCACTTGCTGGGTCTCGTCCTAAATTCAGCCCGGGCACTGTCGGGGGTAGGGACTGCTTTCTTATTGCTCGTCTGTACAGCGCCCACCAGGGCTGGGCCCTGGGCCTTGATTGGGGCCCAAGGGAACGACTGTCATACAAGAAATCCGCCTAAACAGCTGAGATTGGCCAGGATTATGGGGCTGGTTTAGATCTGGCACTGGTGTAAATCAGGCGTAACTCCAGTGGAGTCAGTGTTCTGTTGCTGATCAGAATCAGGCCCCATTTTATTAAAGTTATGTACGTGCTGTTGCAGCTGGGCTAGTGGGCTGAGGCCGTGCTGAGCTCTCAGTGCTCTCTGTGCTCGTGCTCCACTGGCTAGCGGAAATATCGGTGCCGCTGGGGACTTGTTGATTAATGAATTATTATTATTGAGGTAGCGCCTGAGCCCCCGGCATGGCCCAGGACCAATTGCGCCAGGCACTGTACAAACACAGCTCAGAAAGACTGTCTCTGCCCCAAAGAGCTGACAGTCTAAGTGCATCCGGCCAGATCTTTAGCTTGTGTGAACTAACGTGGCTCCATTAAAGTCAACGAAACAATGCTGATTGACCCCAGCTGAGGATTTAATGGCGAGTTTCTGGAAGGGATCTAACCTCTCCTGCTCCAGGGCATGAGCCAGCCTCAGATAACAGGGGCAAGAACTTCCTGCTGCAGGGGGTTCTTGCCCCTTCCACTAAAGCAGCTGGTGCCCGCTGCCATCAGAGACAAGTCACTGGGCTACATGGGCCATTGGTCTGATCCAGGCTGGAATGGTTCTGTTCCCAAGGATTTGCAAACTAATAATCCCAATCAGACCTACCACTGTCACCTTTTCACCAGCCAATCTCAAAGTGCTTTAGAAAGATGGGTAGCCATAATACTCTCCATTTTACAGGTGGGGAAACTGAGGCACCGAGCAGTTGACTTGACCAAGGCCACAAAATGAGTCAGTGACAGAGTAAACCTGACAGTGGCATCTTGCACGGAGAGAAGCCAAAATGCCATCTCTCTCCGGCCAACCTCTTTGCTTCTGTATCTTCAGTTGGGTCGCCCAGGAGAGGACATATCTCCTCCCCTGGGCAGGCAGGCGATCAAATTATTTATAGATTGCTAGATTCCGAGGCCAGACAGGAGCATTGGGATCATGTCAGACCCCCTATATAACACGGGCCAGAGACCCAGAAAAACATCCCATCTGGATTTAAAAATTGCCAGTGATGGAGAATCTGCCACACCCCTTGGTAAATTGTTCCAATGATCTTTAACTACGTGGATCCCATTCCTTTTAAAATAGAGCTCAGTCCCGTTTTATGAATGATGTGGATGCTGTGTACCATGGATCAGGGCCCATTGTGCTAGGGGCCGTACAACCCCACTTTCTCCTAACCCTGTATTTTAGCAGCTAATGAAGCAGGGCTGTGTGCCTCTCTCCATGGGCTAAGCCTGTGGGAGGGTCGAACTCAGCTGGAAAAGGCGGTGAGGTAGTAGGTGTGGCAGTCCCATCAATCAGCCTCTTGGGGACAATGTGGTTTTAGCAGTGCAGAGGAGAATGAGGACTCATCAGATCCCAAGGAGCCATGAGGGATTCAGAGAACAGCCCAGGTGGTCTGATCCCCCCACAACTCTTCTACCCGTGCAGATCCAGAGGTCGCCCTGCTGCTGTCCTGTGCTCCCCCAGCCCGGTTATATGCTACATTCCACAGCAGGGCTCTCTGGCAGTTCATGCTGCCATAAGCACCTGCTCAGATTGCAGGTTGGAGGCTCCTCAGGGAGCATGTCCCAGCCCTAGCCCTCGAAAACCCAGGGAGCCCTGAAGGCTTGTGGGGTGGAATCATGCAGCTGTGAGGGGATGAGCCTGAATTTTGGCTGGCTTCCCACCCACTGCCCTTCCATGGCCCTTCTCTCCTCATTCATTTCCCCCCATCTGGGCCATGTAACAGAGGGGAGCGAGGAGCTGCCTGTAGCCAAGAGTGGGCTCATGCCGCAGGGCAGCTTGCAGAGATCTAGGGCTGCGTCTGCAGGGGAGCTGGCAGGCAAGGTTCCCCACTGGCATACACGTACCAAAGTACCACTGCAGCCAGGCTAGCACAGGGGTGTCTTGGGCTGGCTGGCGGAGCGCATCCCAGCGGGGCCACATACTTGGGTGGCCCAAGCCACCATCCATGCAAGCCCAGCCCCGCTGCCGTGGTTAGTGAGCTAGCTGGAGCAGAGCGAGCGCGGGTACCTCTTCGCCACCTGGGAACCTAACCTCCCAGCGCTGGTGCAGATGGAGCCGACGCGCCTCACTCCTCTGGCCTACCAGCTTCCACTTCCTCCATCAGCATTACGTGCAGCCAGCAGCGTCACTGACCCAACAGAAGCAAAGCGGCTATACAGGGCTGCTTGCCAAGTGTCGCCGTCTCCCCCTCTCACCCCACCACCCTGTACTTGGTGCTGAGCCAACCCTGCTGCTGAGCACCCTTAACGCCCACTGGAACTGGTGGGTGTCGAGGGTGTTCAGCAGCTGCTGGGGTAAGGGATCCAGGGGCTCTGTTCTTCCACTGTGCCTGGACTCCGGGAAAGCTGCTCGCCCCCCAGCTTTTAAATGCAGGATCCAAAGGGCTTTAGCCAGAGACCTGGCAAAGTTCCCCTTCTCAGCACTGATCCCCAAGCCCTGGCAGCAATGAGGGGAAGTGGTCCCTGGAGAACTGGTGAACAAAGCTCAGGGGCAGAGCAGCTCCCTTGCCAGCATCTTGGCCTTCCAGGGAACAGCCTGCACTTTTTACCAGTCTGAAATACAGACTATTTATCAGTTGGGTGAAGGGAGCTGCATTGGGCAGCAGGATCAGGGAGATCTGTCCTAAAGGGGCACAGGCCCTGTGGTCTGTGCTTGGAGCCTCGTGGCCCAGCCAGGCCTGCCCATGCCACGCTGCTCCCAGGAGGGTAGAGTGAGAGCAACGGGTCTTTTCTCGCTGTGTGTTTGCAATTCAGGTCGCCTAGTGCTGTGAGCCTTGGGGCGTGTGGAAATGTATAGGGTGCTGTCCTGGCGTGAGGAGGAAATGGAGCCTGCTGGGGACCACCCTGGCTGGGCATCTCCTCAGGCTCCCTGAGAAACACCGCAAGAGGCAGTGCCATTCATTATAGCTGGGGGCAACCTCCTAACAACACCAACACAAATGTTATCCCAGCCTTGGCAGCACTGGGACCCGGCAGTAGCACAAGCCCCTGAGTGGGCCCCTGTCAAACAGAGCAGGGAGGATACCAGTTTGGCTTCCACAGAGTAGGACGCGGCTGGTGCCAGCGGGCAAGGAGTCCTGCCCCAACCAATCACCTAGCCCTCGATGAACAACCCCCAGGAAACAGACATTTCCTCCACTGAAATCAGGAACTCTGTCAGCTGGACTCGGATTTCACAGGCCAAGGACTAGGACTCTGGTCTGGGAATCCAGCAACCTGGGGTTTAGCCCCAGCTCCACCTGTTGCATGAGTGAATCAAGTCCTTTCCCTCTGCTGCCCTTTGTCCAGTTTGCCTGTAAACTCATTAAGGCAGGGACCCCTGTCTGTAAACCCTTGTCTGTAAACTCATTAAGTAGAGATAGCTCAGTGGTTTGAGCATTGGCCTGTTAAACCCAGGGTTGTGAGTTCAATCCTTGAGGGGGCCATTTAGGGATCTGGGGCAAAAATTGGGGATTAGTCCTGCTCTGAGCAGGGGGTTGGACTAGATGATCTCCTGAGGTCCCTTCCAACCCTGATATTCTATGACTTGCATGTCTAGCACTGAGCACAATGGGGGCTTGGTCTCTGCTGGTTGCTTCTGCAATGTAACTAAAGCGTATAGTCTTGCCAAGCAGTGAGTCTGACTGAACTCAGGTTCACGTTTGCTAGCTACAGCTCTGTGCCAAACTGCTTGCCCTGTACTTTTCAGCTAGCCAGCATGGCTTCTCCGTCACTGTATGGAGGGCTATGTCTCTTCACAAAACCCCTGGGACTAATGGTCCTTCAGCAAGAGTAGGGCATAGATTGTGAATGAGGTTGCAGCATGGTTTTGTGCGTCAGATGGGGACATACAAACACAATGGAAAGCCCTAGTGGGCCTTCAGGGCAAACGACACCCTCCCTTTCTTTGTCCCCACTTCTTGAAGACCAGAGCAAGATTAGGGCTGTGTTAAAATCTCCTACCACCAGCTCAGGTCCAGGGTTGCGTGAGTGTAAACAGGGCACCACCCTCTCACCTAATCCTGCTCAGCGCAGTTCTCGAGGACATGGGGGAAATGCTAGTTACACTCTTACCGACTTGGTTGAGCCAGGATTTCACTGGCTAGGAATAGAATACAGCTCACTCAGCCGGGCTGCCAGGGGTGAAGCTGATCCAATGGTAGCAACAGGGGGAATATTTAGACAAAATTCCCCAGTGGAGGCAGACCTAGGAGAGGGAAGGAAGCCCATCCTCTCCTGTCATCCTTTTGGATCAACAGAAGAGCTGCCTCCAGTCTGAAACTCCTCTCTGGCATTGCTAGATACTTTGCTTCCCATCTCCTTGGGAGGAAACCCCAAACACTTCCTATTCAAGAGTCATCAGTTTGCAAGCTACTTGCAGTGATCTCTGTTTAGGGTCCACCATCATCTGTGTCTGAACTGTAGTGGAGGTGGCTTTGGGAGAGGAGGATGGTAATGCACGAGTTCAGAGTTTATCTAAAACATAAAAGACCAGATCGTCAGCTGGATCAATCAACATAGCTCCACTGGTGTTGAGGATCTGTCCCTTTAAGGAGACAAGTCAGAGTTTGCTACAAAGGCCGTATATTCCCATTCACCATCTGCAGCTGAGCAAACAGGAGAGTCCAAATGCTTTTATTAATTTAAAGGGATAGATTTTTTGTGTGTGCTGGCTGCTCAGTGGTTTGAATGGCCTCGGGACAGGATCATAGCCGTCAGGGATGGAAGAGACCCATTATAATAATATACTCTCTAGTGCCAGCAGCCTCTAGCTGTAACTGTTAAAGCTGCGGAGGATTTGGTAGCAGGGCTATGAGACGGTTTGGTTATGAGGAAGATTTGCTTCAGAATGGACAAATCTATGGGTGGGAGAGTAACTGGACACTCTTCATTGCTTAGTCAGAGAAGCAAATAAGGTTAATACCAGAGCCAAATTCTTTGTGCTTCTTCTTCGCCAGTATGATCTGATTAATGAGACCACATCTCTGTGCTGGCCACACACCACAGGGAGGTATGTAGTCCATTTGCCAGTGGTGATGAAATGTGATGTGATATTGACAATACCCATTCAATCATTTCTTCACTGTTTGCAGATGCAAACTGCTGCAGATCTCATTCCCCGTTTGCATACATCTATGTTACACTAACTTCAGTTACTACTTATCCACGCCCATTGTAAAGGAGAGCAGAATGTGGCACTAGGCCGGATCCTCAGCAGGTGTAAATTAGCGCAGCTCCTCTGACTTTAAAGGAGCTATGGCGATTTACATTAGCTGAAGATCTGGCCCAATGTACACAGAAAGGCCGGCTCCTGTAATCACTCCCATGCTGCAGCAAAACTGTCCGCTGTTTCTAGGTACCTCACACTCCTCCTTTCATTCCTCCTTCAAGTGCCAGGCGAGCACGCCATGGAAAAAGTAGAATCAAAAGAGCTCAGGAGTTAGAAGGAGAAAAGTCCGATCTTGGATGTCAGTCCATGCCTGACCCCTGGACTAGTACAAGTTGTTCCTCTAAATGCTGCCATATTCATTTAGGTCAGGTTTCAGAGTAACAGCCGTGTTAGTCTGTATCCGCAAAAAGAACAGGAGGACTTGTGGCACCTTAGAGACTAACCAATTTATTTGAGCATGAGCTTTCGTGAACTACGGCTCACTTCATCGGATGCGCATCCCTCCTTTTCATTTAGGTTAAAAAACAAAATCAGGACAAGGTGCAGGTGATGGTGCTTAGTTTCATCATATTTTACAAAATTATAATAACATTAAAAAATAAATAAGTCTGAAGTCCAGCTCCTCAGCTGGTATGACCTGATGCTGCTCAGTGGAAGCCTATGGCTATTTACACCAGCTGAGGATCTGGTCCAGTGCATTTTACATGGCTATAACGCAAACAAGCCTTCGGTGCTTTCATTATGTTTACTCTCTGTCTGACCAGACACATAGGCCCAGATCCTCAGGTGGTGCAAATCAGCATTGAGATTAATGGGGCTACACCCGCTGCAAATCGGGCCCGGGGATTCTGAGGCAATCTTGTTTTAAGGTATTTCTTTGATATCTGCTCCTGAAGGGACTTGCTTAGAAAATGGCTATAAATGATTGACTCATATTTATTTCTTATTTTATTTATTGCAAGAATAAAGAATGGACCCAATTCACTCCCAAAGCCACTCACACGCAAGAAACCTCCCTTCCACCTTCGGAATAATGTAAAACCAGCGACACTGAAAATTAGTGACAAAAATCATAATTTAAGAGTAAAGAGCAAGTTGCAATGATACATTATTCCCAAAGACTGCAAAAGGAGAAGCGACTTCTTAGCATTTGGGTCTTTACATTCACTTTTTTTCTTTTCCACTTTTTATTCCTTTCCCTCCCTTACCATATCTTATAAAATAATTTAACCCCAATGTTTTGTTCTAACACCAGCCAACACAGCCATTTTAGCAACAGCATCAGTTTTAAAAAATACAGACACAAACCCTCCCCCCCCACCCCCCCAAAATCCCAATATCCTGTCTGCTCTGATGAGTAGAAAGTGGAATCTTGTTATTTTTAAAGCTACCAGATCAGGTGAAGAACAGCTAGGAATGGGGGTGAGGGTGGAGGGGAGGAGAAACTAAACTGGAAATAGTCTCTGAAAATCCCTGTCTCTTAGGCTGTCAGTGAGCCTTTCAGCAAAGCAGGACGTTACTGGGCCCACAACTTTTTCCATCAGGTGGAAGGTTTCCAAAGACACAGAGGGCATTTAGGCATGAAAATCAATGGGGTACGAGCCCTTAACTCTCATTTGTGCCTTGAGCTTTTCCTAACAAACTCCGATATTCTTCTTTAACGTCTTCTAAATCTGTCCATACTGGGTGATGAGGAATATGTATATAGAAGGGGGGTGGGGAGGGGATTGGCCCCATATAGGAAGATTTGCTATGAAGTGTCACTACAGAATAATACCTCTTCCTGCTATCCAGGAAGGATTTACCTCTAGTTTGGCATAGGAAAGTATTTGTGAGTTTGCCGTGTGTGAGGGAGGAGGGAAGGTCGGAGCTGAAAGAGGATTCCCTCCTTGTTTGCAGCAGACCGGGAGTAACTCTCAGGCAGTTAATTTGGTGTATTCCTGAGTCCTGGTGGCTGTATGTTTGATATTCTTTCATTTATACACGAATAGCTCCGGAGCCCAGGGCTCTGAAGGTGGGTTCTGACCCATCAACGGGAGAAGCCTTCCTTTTTGGGTAGGAATGAGCCGGTAACTCGCAGAGCATATTCCCCAGAAGGGGAACAGAAATAGAGGGTCCGACAGAGACTTTGGCACCTGATAGGAATTTCAGATGAACAAGAACCCCCAGAACTAGGTCATGGGAGTCCATCCCCCTGCCAGGGCCAGGCAGGTGCCTGTTGTCTATGGAATGCTGCTGCATCCAGTCTAGCTTTAATCTTTGCACCCTCTTCGGAACACTTCTGGAAATTAAACACAAACTGACAGGACCGGGCACTAGGCCCCAGTGAAATGATTGCGTGTTCGTGTTAGGAGAGATTGGGTTTAATTCGGCTGCCCGGGTCCAGACAATGGGGGATGATTAGTGACACAGAACCTGTAATTAGACCATAAAGCTAAACTCCAGCAGGCTCTACAGTGAAATCTTCATCTCAGACAATCCAAATATGCTCATTTCAGACCATAAGCCCTCCTACCCAGAGCCAGCTCAGCCACATCTGGGTTTCATCATGGTCCTATCGATGTATCTGTCTAGGCATTTATACCGCAGTGTAGAACCTGAACTTTTAGCCCCGGGCTGCTCTACTGGGGAAGAAAAGTCCTGGTTGATTAAGACAAGAACCACACGGACTGTGAATCTCTGGCAAAGAAGAAGTCCCTGGTTCTCTGCTTAGGTCTTCTACCCACTTGGAAATGATGGGCTAGGTGCCCCTGGACTCTCCTCAGTGGAGCTACACTACTTTACCCCCGCTGACAATGCAGTCCAGTGAGTTTTAGAAAGGGACAGAGTCGTTCTCTGCTAGATAAAACCTGCCCGGCAATGAGAAAGTTTGGACTCAGTCAGTATCAGACCTTAGTAAAATGCCAGGGAAGGAAGGGATGATTTCTCAGGAAGGCAAAAGGGAACATTATTAGCTGTCTCTCGGGGTGCGTCCCAGCCACCTGCCCATGGCACAAAGTGAGATGCTCTACTTACCAGGCCTGGCAGAAGCAGAGGAAGGAAATGAGAAGGAAGATGCATAGATAAGGGTCCATGTGAAACATAATCCAAATGGTGAGGGGAGAAAGGAGATCCTAAAATACTGGGCTATCAAAAACAAAATAAGGAAGGGATAGGGCTATTTTCCACCCAGCACTCCCAGTACAATAAGGAGCTGCATGTCCCCTGAGTCCCAACTTCTATGGAGGGTGACCAATCCCAAAGTGAGAGCTAAAGGGGGTGGTGAAATGGAGCTGCAGAACTGCCGAAGAAGAGATTATCTACTTAATTAAAGATTTTTTTTCCCTAAGTCCTTCAGCCAATCAGGACACAAGTGCCAGAGAGAGATTGAGCTGATCAAAAGAACACCCCAGGTTCCTCGAAGACAAATGCACCACGAAAGGGATAAGAGGGGGAAAAATAAAAAGAGAGAAAGAAAGAGACAAAGCAAATCCCTCAAAATAATCACTGGATGCAATCTCCACCAGCACCACCCCGCCTCTCCATCCCCCCCAAAGGCAACGGGGAAGGGCTTGGATTGCACGCCTTGATCTCCTGCCTTAGAGACTTCATTTGCAACCAGGAGTTGTGTAGATGCATGTGCACGGGAGAGAGAGAATGTGCTCTGCTTCTGGGAGTGGGGGCCACTCAACTGGAGGTCAGAGTGGGGCACCCTGAGTCTGCGGACCAGGCTGGGATGTGGGTATATTAAAAATATCCCTGCCAAGCTAGGAGGAAATAGAACCGATTCCTAGAGCCAGATGGCCTTCCTCTTTCAGGGTGACCTGCCCTCAGATCTGCCTATCCCAGCTCCCCTTTTGGAGCTGCCCTCCTTTGACTGGCAGGGAGGCGTCCCCTGGGGGTCACCACCAGACTTGGCAGTCACCCATCTCACCTTCTTCCCTGCTATTTGTTTCTCTTCACGTCTTCCTGCAAAGTCCAGCAAGAGGGGATGTCACAACCCAGAGACATCAGAGCTCGGGCAAGATACGGATCCCTTACTGAAGTACTGAAGGACAGCTGCATGTCAGGGGCTGACTGAGTCCAAAATAGCTCACTCAGTAGCTGCTCTGAAACACTTGTAACAATTCCCTGGCCTCCTAGAATATCACATATGTCATTATGCCCCCACGACCACTCTGAACTTTTCAGCGACTGTGGGGACAGAATTTTTCCTCCATTTTACCCATCCACTGTTGCTCTCATTTACCTACCCTGGAGGATCCCCCTCTAGGGGCCAGAAGCTAGTCCAGACCCCCTAGCTCTGGCCCTGCTGCAAGGGAGGATTTTGTGAGGCTTGTCTGCAGGGAGCTGGACTGGGACCTGTCAAACTCATTCCGTAGCTACAGCAGCGGTCAGCACCTCACTGCCCTGGGCAGAATTGGAAGCGGTGCCCGTGAGGCGAGGAGTGCGACAAGAGCGTGAGAGCTGCAGGCGACTGTTCAGAGAAGGCTGGCTGGAAACTGGATTTTGCTAAGTGCCACTTCAGACAGACAAACCGTTCTTGGCTGGGTCCCATGATCTCAGACAGAGACATAAGCTCTGACCTAGGTCACTGGATAGCAGTCGTGCAGCCTCCCCGACCTCAGGGCTGAGGCTGCTGGCGTCTGCATGGACTGGAAGATTCCATCTCCCTTCAGAAGGATGATGCTGATTGGGAGCCTGCAAAGAGGCGCTCCGAGCTCCTGGTCCCGAGACCATCCCTGTCCTGCATCCCATGGGCACAAGGGGAATGTGCAGCCTCGTAGGGCTCTGCACTCTTGGGGCCTGACATGCAGAGTGCCAGAGCTGAGAGGGCCAGCCAGCCCAGACACCCCTGATCCTGCTGTCCCCTTCTCCCACTCCCCTACCCCAACTGACCAGTGCTCCCATCCCAGTATGCTGCCTCTCCCTCTCCCAGCCCCAGCAGGTGGAATTCTCCCTGCAAGCCTGACACTCTACAGCTCCCAGCATATGCCCAGGGGGCAGCCCGGCTCCCAGCTGTCACACAAGAGCCCCTGGCTCACAGCATGAGAGCATATGCTTAGTTCTGTTTAGCCAGCCAGCCAGGAAGAAACCAATCAATAGAGTCACTGGATCTTGATCTTTATCCCTGGGCCAGTGTTGCAAGTTCTCCTAATTTTTTCCACTGGTCTCATGATATATGATGTAACTTAGCGCCCTAGCTCCTGAAGTCATGACATTAGGGGAGAGACTCAGCTATCGTTTAAGACGGAAGTATGTTTTTCACCCATGTAGCAGCAAAGAAAAGCCTAAAAACTTGGCCCAAGTGTGCCTTAAGGGTTCAGAAACAGAGCAGCAGAGAAAACCACCCCCAAATGTATTATTATTTGTAATAATCTCATGATTATTAAGCCAATCTCATGGTTGGGGGGGTCCAGCATATGAATTTTGAATGTTTGAAGTTAGCCATATGGCACACTGAGTAGTGCTGCTGGGTGAATAACTCATGTTTTGGTTCCTTGGCAAAACAAAAACAACAACAATACATTTGGGTCGAGCAGAAATGAAAATTTTTTGACGCTTTTGGTGAACTGAAAAAGTGCCAAATATTTCATTCACTGTTTCATTTACTGTTTGCTACCCTTTTAAAAAAATAAAATTGAATGAAAATTTCAAACAAAAAGTAATTTCAAATTTAAAAAATCAGAACATTTCCTTTCAACCAAAACAATTTGGTGAAACCAATGGCCAGAAATGTTGCCCTCACCTCCTCTCTCTCACTGCAGTGTAAATCAGGAGTCACACCACTGAAATCACTAACCTAAAACCACCATGCCCCAAGACCTATAGAAATATTTCCCTCAAAGGGGGCAAACAGCTCTGAAAAGTGCCCAGTAAGTGCCTTAAAAAGCAACCAAAACGGATCTGGAGGGCCCAGGCACCGAACATGGTTCAAATAGTTTTTCAAGGGGGTCTAAAAATGCTGCAAATTTGTCAAAAAAGTGTGAAAAAGCTCTGCACAGTGGCTGAGAAGGGCTCAAAAGGGTATAAAACTGATAGATTCACAGAGTGGAAGACCAGATGGGACCATTCACTGGGCTCGTCTGACCTCCTGTATCACACAGGTGTGATGGGGTGTATGCCCCACACTGGCAGCAAGAGGACTATCGGGAGCCTAATTATCCCCCAGGTGGCAACTGGAAGTGGGGAATCGATTCATTACCAGACCCTGCTGGGGAGGAAGGGAGCCTTCTTCGTAAATGCTCCAGCTCTCACAGCATTGAAGAGAATCTTGGGATCCGCCCTGAGACAGGCCAGGGGAAACCTGTGAGGCAAGCTCTTGTGGAGAGCCCTGATAAAAGGAGAAAGCCCTGGAAGGCTTTGTTTGGTACAAGAAGCTGGGAAGAGCTCTGCAGAGCCTGGGAAGGGGGTAGGGGAAAGGGCCTAGAGGCAGGCCAGGATGGGGAGTAGTGCAGAGAGGCAGCCAGGAGTCTGATGGAGCTCACTGCAGGGTCCCTGGGCTGGAACCCGGGGTAAGGGTGAGTTGGGTTCCCCTGCCAGCTCCGAGGAAGGTTGCATGACCCAAGCCCCCAGATGTAAGTGCTACTGAAAGCCCAGAGGAAAGGGACATCAAAATATCAGGGCTGAAGAGTAGCAGAAGGTCCTGGGGCAATTGTTTGCAGGACTGACTGTGACCTGGCTGAGTCATAAGAAGAGGCAGACCACCGCAGGTGGAAACAGCTGTTTCCTGGGGCACCAGACTGGGAGAGCATGCTACACCTAGCCATGAGGGGGTGGAGTCAGCTGGGGAGTCACTCTGCTACAACAGGCCTTAGAATTACACCTGGAACTGGGGTACCACTGAGGCCTCTGACCCACCAGCCTGGGCTCCCTCTTACACTGTACTGCTGTGACAAACTGCAAATCCCTCCAGTCTGCACTATCACCAGCATTCATACAGATAGGGACACACCCAGCTGCAGTTACATACAGGCCCTCTGACCAGCCCCTGCATAGGAAGGCTACAGCTAGGGCAACTACCAGCTCCTCAGGCACGCAACCCTTCTGGAGTATAAACCCAAAATTATACCAACTTGCACTGCACTTGGAACCGTACAGTGTAAGTTAATAAAATTTGCCCCCTCCCTCAATGTGGAGAGGAATATGCAACAGTCTTTTGCCCCCGAGTTATGATTCCCACACACTGGTTTAGATAAAGCAAAAACAAGACTATTAACTATAAAAGCAAACACATCAAAGCAGATTACTTTGCAAATAAACAAAAAATGCAAACTAAACTTAATATACTAAATAGATAGGGTGAGAATCTGCTATTCATAGCCAAAGAGATGATAGAAGCAGGCTACAGATGGACAAGGTGGACTTGCTTACAGCTTGGAATCCCCAGGTGTTCCATTCACAGTCTAAAAATCCCTTTAGCCTGGGACCATCACTTCCCCCAATTCAGTCTTTGTTCCTCAGGTGTTGTTGTAGGGAGAGTGAGGTACCATCATGATGTCTTTTCCCCCTTTTATATCTTCTCCCCACTTGCTGGAAAGCTCTTTTGCTGTGACCTGGGTCAAAGAGTTCCCCTTGTGTAGTGCTATCTCTGAGAGGTTTCTATCGTACACAGTTCCTGGGATAATCCTTGTGCTTGTGTGCATTTCCTCAATGAGCCATTAACATTGTTTGACCTTTTTACTGTTGTACCTGAAAGGCTGCTTGTGGGTGTTCTCAACTTCGCAACATGTTTCAGTAACACATACCTAGCCAAACTTCATAACTTCACATACAATAATAGCACATACAATCCAATGAGATATTGCTGTCTAGCAGATCAAGACTTTTAGAATGATACCTCACAAGGCACACTTTGTACAAAACATATCCTAATTACATGACAGTGATGAATATTGGGGTGTCAGGGTGTCACACCAGTTACCCATATTGAGCCTGTAACTTGTATTTGGCTAAAGTGTCTCTTCCAGAAAAGTATCTGAAGACATCACGAGATGGAGAATCTATCACTTCCCTTGGTAGTATTTTCCAGAGGTTAATCACCCTCACTGTTAAAAACCTGGGCCTTCTTGAATTTGCTTTGAATTTCCAGGGTCCAGAAAAGTCCTAAAAGTGCCCCAAACAGTTTATAAAAGGGATAAAAAGTGGTGAGCTCTCAATGCTTCCCAAAGTGCCCACTAAGTATGGAAAATGGGTCCAAAAAGTGTCCAGTGCAGGTCTTTAAAAAGTCAACAACTGACCCCAAATGATCTAAAAAGTGCCCCAAATGGTCCAAAAGTCTTAGCAAATTGTTCATAAGGGATTAAAATTTTCCCATTAAGTTATCTAAAAAGGGCCTTTAAAGGGTACAACAGGGTATGAAATTGCACCAACAGCTGTCAAATGTCTCTAGAAAGGTTCTGAAAGTGACCCGATGAACTCCAGTAGTGTAAAAAGTGAAAACCAACAACCCCCAAAGTACCAAAGAAAGAATCAAAGGGGCCAAGATCCACAGCTGATGTAAATCAGCTTAGTTCTTTTGACTCCAGCAGAGCTACACCTATCTACACCAACTGAGGATCTGATCCATGGTGTCAAAGCTGCCTCAAAATGTCAAAAAAAAAGAGGCTCAAAATACACCCAGACCGATGAAAAATGTTAAATTAGCGCAGAAAGTTCCCAACAAGTTTCCAAAAGGCCTAAAATATGCCCAGGAAGAGGCCAAAGATTGCTTAGATTCAGTTTTAAAAGTATCAGAAAGAGGTCTCCCAGGATGCATTTTAGACTCCAATTCAGGACAGTACTTAAACACCTGCGAAACCTGAAGCAGGTGCTTAAGTCTCATAGGTTGCAATGACTTAAGCATATTGCTTTACTGCTGACCTGAACCAGGGCCAAAAGAGTCCAAACTTTACCACAAAAGGGCCTGAAAGGTGCCAAAGAGGTGCCAAAATGTGTCCACAACGTTCCCCAAAACAAACCCAAAGTGTCTAAAATGTGTTCCAAAAAATTCCCCCTAAATATTCAAAAAAACTTCGCAAAGGGCAGGGGGAGTTCCCCCAAATGATCTAAACAGTGTCTAGAGCGGGTTTAAAAGTAGCCCAAACAGCGTTCTAAAATGTTCTAAATAGGGACTAAAATGTTCTCGTCAGGAATCCAAAATGAGTGTAAAGAGCATCAAAATGTTCTAAAAACAGCTGCAAGAAGGAGCTTCACAGGGCTCTTTCAGTACTATTTGCAGATGTTCTGGGGTACACCGTCTAGCTACATGCTATGGACCTATCCCCAGGACCGGATTTCCCTTTAGGGACTGATTTTCACAGGCGCTGAGCTTCAGCTGGAGTTCTCCTACCCCTGCCCTGCCCCACAGCTGTATTTTGTCCAGTTTTCAATGCTCCAAGCCATGGAGGTGCTGTGTCATATACCTGCTCACAGACTCATCACAAAGAGCAATAGACAGGGGCAGTTTGTCTAATAGTGTACTTACTGTGAATTAGCCACTCAGCTCTTAATACGGGGTATAAATAGGGGTGCCAACTTTCTTATTGCACAAAATTGAACACCCTTGCCCCACCCCCGCCCCAAGGACCCGCCCCTTCTCCGAGGCCCCGTTCACTCCATCCTCCCTCCCTCCCTCGCTTGCTCTCTCTCATCCTCACTCACTTTCACTGGGCTGGGGCAGGGAGTTGGGGTGCAGGAGAAGTTGAGGGCTCCAGCTGGGGGTGAGGGGTCTGGGGTGGAGCCACAAATGAGGGATTCAGGGTGTGAGAAGGAGTTCTGGCCTGGGGCAGGGGGGTGGGGTGCAAGAGGGGAAGAGGGCCCCAGCTGGGGGTAGGGATGGGGATGAGGGGTTTGGGGTACAGGAGGGGGCTCAGTGCTGAGGCAGGGAGTTGGGGTGCAGGCTCCAGCTGGGTGGTGCTCACCTCAGGTGGCTCTTTGTCCACAGCACTACATGTCCCCCTTCTGGCTTCTAGGTGGAGGGATGGCCAGAGGTCTCTGAATACTGGCTGCATCTGCAGGTGCCACCTGCACAGTTCCCATTGGCCATGGTTCCTGGCCAATGGGAGACGCGGAGCTGCAGCTTGAGGCGGGGGCAGTGCACGGAACCCCCATGGCCGCCTCTATGCCTAGGAGCTGCACGTGCTGGTCCCTTCCAGGAGCCGCGTGGAACCAGGGCAGGCTGGGAGCCTGCCTTAGCTCTGCTGCCCTGCCAATTGGACTCTAGAGGCCCAGTCAGCAGTGCTAACTGGAGCTGCCTGGGTCCCTTTTGGACTGGGCATTCCAGTAAAAAAACAGATGCCTGGCAATCCTAGGTATAAACTATTTATCATAGGCAGAGATGGTCATGTAAACTGCCTATATTTAAGGTCACCCAATGTTTCCCATTTTAAGACCCTGTTTTCAGTTGCTTATAACTTTGCCAAACTGCAACTGTTTTGGCTGAAATTTTCCTCACTGGGTGTCTGCCTCAGGCAGAGCTCTTTTGGAAAGTTTCAGCCAAAATGGGTCAGCCATTTCCGAGAACAAGATTAGGGACAAATACCTCCCTTATGTTATGTGAATACGGCCACCCACTGAACAACGAGGCTCAGACAAAACACTGACACAGTGAGCACTGTCCCTCTGGTGCACTGAATGCATCCAATGAAGTGAGCTGTAGCCCACGAAAGCTTGTGCTGAAATAAATTTGTTAGTCTCTAAGGTGCCACAAGTCCTCCTTCTCTTTTTGTGAATGAGGCAAGGGTCCCATGGAAAAATGTGATCATGTGATTAAAGACTCTCTCTCGGTGCCTACACACTGTGACAGAGCGCTAGCAACAGCAGCAGTCTGACCAAGGAGTTAAACAGCCACAGAATAAACTGGAGGGGCAGAGCTGGGCCTGACTGATAGATTGGGACTGGGTGGGAGAGCCACTAGGCTAATAACCTATTAGCCCAGAAAGGCGCAGGAAGGACGTGCTTGGGGGGCAGAGAGAGGCAAGCTGGCTTTTGAACACCAGAGCCAGGAGGGATCTCTCAGGGGGAAGATACCTTCTGTCTCCCCATGCCTGGGCTGAGTGAGCTGTGTGCTTGTCAGTAGTACACAGCTGCCCCCACTGGTAGTGGTGGTGGGGAGAATGCTGTGAATCAGGGGCACAGGGTGTTTGACCAGAGGGAGGTCTCTGCACAGGTTTTGTCTAGAACAAAGACAGGAGGGGGAGACACCGTCACCCACCCCAGGGGAGAAGTAAAGTTTCATGGGTAAGCTCAGTTCTGGTATTTCTTAACTTTCAGGAGCTTGACTTTGCAACCTTCATGTTCTTTAACACAGTTCTTGTGCATGGGTAATACACACACATACCAGCCACCCTTAAAACCTGCCGCTGGGTCTCAGCTAGTGAATGTGACCTCACTATTTCCTGCAGACCCTAGTAGTTATAGGACATCATAGAGACCCTACACAGATGGAGCTAGCCAGGGCCATTTATGTAAGACAAGCAAGCTGAGTTTTAAGGGTGACCGTTGCATAGGGGAGGGCCCTAATCCAAGCTCCCTGACCTCGAGGGCATGGGATCAGGTGCTGGGAGAACATGGCACTTTTCAAAGTTCTCTCCTTTCCTTAGAGTAAGGGTGGCACTCGCAACACTGATGTGTCCAGCTTCCCCAGGACCACACAGGCCCAAACTCCCAGAAATCAATCAGCAAGTCTGAGGCAAATGAGAGCAAAGCACAAAGCAGCACCTGTGTCCCAAAAGAAAGGTGTGCCAGCCAGAGACCCCCACAAAGTCCACAGGGACTTTGCTGTTGCTAGCAATTTTGATGGGGCAGGTGCTCAGAAGCTATGGTGCTAGATGCTGGGATAAAGCCTTGTGCTAGCCAGGTCTGTCTGCTCTCTGATGCTGGTCTAGCTGCCTTTTCATGTCCTTTCTCCCAGGGCCATTCAGGGCAGTTCCCATAAGCCCAGCTGCTAGGGTTGGGAGATGGGTTATGTCTTTCCCCAGATACGCACCTGAGCCCTGACAGTGCAGCAGTCTAGCCTCTTCCTCCCCTTACGGAGTCCCCTAGAGATTGCTTTTCCTTAAATGAAGTCCAGCTTTAATGTTTTTTCTTCCCCACTCACCATATGTTAAACCTTTAAAACTTCATAGTAAAATTTTGGTGCAGATGAATTCCTCTGTGTATGGGCTAGCTCCCCAGCGGTAGGTTGATTTACACCATCCTGGGATTGGGCCCTTTCAGTTTCACCACCGCTCTGCAGAGCACTTGCTGGTGGGGAGCTGGTTGCTTCCTCTCCTCTTGCATTTTAGTTGCCAAATCACAGTAAAAGAAACTCCAAAGGCATCCAGTTCTCTCCATGGGAGCAACTGCTGTCAGTGCCCCAGGGTGGTGGTCTGATGTCCATTATCTCCCCTGCCAGGGGTGAGGAGGGTTTGCACCATTGCAAACGGAAGGGGAGTGCTCCACAAAGAGACAGTCTCCGTAAATCAACACGGGATGGTTTAGTAACACATCTGCTCCAGTAATTATTGTGTGGCAGTTCTCTGGCCTGTGCTGTGCAGGTTGGACTAGATCACAGTGCTCCCTTCTGGCCTTGGACTCTGTGGATCTATTATGATGTGCTTCCCTGACCCCAGGTTTAAGAGGGACAAAGCAAACAGCAGTAGCACAGGTCCATGGGTCTTGGCTCTGTTACGGAAGAAGTCCCCTCTAGAGGTGAGGGGTGGTCTAGGCTTCACAGCCCATTCAGTCTTCTGTGTCTCTGGCATCTACCTGTCCAGTAGGAAGTGGATTTCATCTAGAGACCATCAGACAGCTGTCAGACGATATCTACTTCCAGGGTTTGGATTTGACTAGGCAGCCGGGAAGGGCAAAGTCCCAAGCCCCCTGGCTAAGGCTGTGTTATTGACGTGATTGGGCATGGATTGCATGGGAACTGTGATGCTGCCCGCTTGTTGTGGGGGAAAAGCTTGGGTCTCTGTGGACGGCGGGAGGCAGACTTGGAACCAGGTTTTCATTTCCTTACTGGGCATGTGGAGAAAACCTGTGCCTGAGGAAGTGACCTTACAACAGTAGGGCAGGATCAGGCCAGGCCCTGGCTGCTCACCCCAGCTCTTATACAGCACTTTTCCTCTGCAGAGCTCAAGACACTTTATAACAAAGGTAAGCATCACCTCCTTACAGATGGGGAAACTGAGGCACGGAGCAGGTACAGGGCAGCCCTGGGAATAGAACTGAGGTCTCCCGAGTCCCAAACCATTACCCTACCCCTAGGGTCCATTGTCTAGCCAAGTTCTGTACAAATCCTGTCACTGACTGTGGCCAGAACCAGCTGCTTCTGAGGAAGGTACAAGACCTCTGCAGGGGTAAGTTAGGGGGTAGCCTGCCCCCAGGGACCCTCAGTAGTTAGAGGTCAGCTCCTGCCTTCAATCCAGAGGGTTTAGATCCCTTCCCAAACTCTAGGTTGTTTTTAATCCTTTCCATTATAATTCTGGTTGTTAATATTATCCCGATAACGTTAAATCCCTGCTGAGCATTTGACCTCAATGATATGTTGTGGCAATGAATTCCACAGGCTAACTGTGTTGTGTGAAAACCTTTTGGATTAGGATGATGTAGTGAGGGGGTGCGGCCTCCCTCCAAGATTGATGGGGAGGAACCCTCGCCTACCCCCTGGTTGGCGGAGTCAGGGCAGAGGGAAGCAGAGGGGTGGGACAGGAAGTATAAAAGGGGCCCTGCAGCTCAGTTGGACTGGAGCCAGCAGAGGAGACTGATGACTCCTGCACACTGCTGGGGCTTGAGCCCAACAGAGACCTCTACAGCGCTGAGGACCTGCAGGAGCTGCCAGAGCTGCCTGCTGCCAGGGACGCCAAGAAGCTTCTGGGACTGCCATTAGCGGTGTACCTCTGGGAGACGGAAGGTGACCCTGAGACACAGGTACACCGTGAGGGGAGTCTAGGAAAGTAGCCCAGGGACACTAGACTACAGTCTGGTTGGGTTGTTGCCTGAATACAGGTCAGCATGTTTCGACTGGATCCCCGCTGGATCCCAGTGGCAGAATCATCTGCCACTGTTAGGGTACTGTGCTGGGACTCCCTACCCCCTGTGGCTGCCCCACCCCCACCTTAGGCCAAGAGTCCTGCATTTGTCTGACATTTGCTAGAGTGAGCACATCAGGTCCTAGACTGTTTGGTGCTCCTCCCTACCCAAGGGCCTGAGCACACTAGACCATTGGTTGCTCTGCTGTGCCTGAGGCCAGAGTCCTGGACTTCTTGCTGCTTGGCCCTGCCTAGAGGGCCAAGGCCTTAGAGAGTGCTAGTTCCCCAATAACCCTTGCCTTGCTAGGGACCTGAGAGCAAGTGGGAGTGGCCTCCCTTGGAGACTGACAGGGAGGGACGGCCACGCTCTCCCCCAGATTAAAGTCCAGGAAGCAGGTGGGGCTCTCAGACTGAGCCACCAGAGCAGAGCACGGAAGCAGCGAGTAGAGAGAGGGAAAGAAATTATAGGAGCTCAGGAGAAAGGGGACCCAAGTTGGTGTCAGACCCTTGCTCCGCTCAGTACCTGCTGAAGAATCATGGCAAATAAAGTAGCACGATATCATTATGTGCCTGGCAGGATTTGCCGATGGGGGAAGAGCCACCATACTGGGTCAGACCATAGACCGTCTTGCCCAGTATCCTGTCTCCAACCATAGCCCATAGCAGAGCTTCATGGGGACTGTACAGAACTGGGCAGTGATGGAGGGTTCCACCCTTCTCTTCTGCTCCCAGCTTCTGGCAGGCAGAGGCTTAGGGCTGCCCCGAGCAGGGGGTTCCATCCCTGACCATTTTGGCTAATAGCCATGGCAGGACCTATCCTCCATGAACTTATCCAGTTCTTTTTTGGACCCAGTTGTGTTTTGGCCACCATTTTGGCCAAATCGGAATTGTCTAAGATGGGTGGCCAACCTGAGCCTGAGAAGGAGCCAGAATTTAACAAGGTACATTGCCAAAGAACCACAGTAATACGTCAGCAGCCACCCATCAGCTCCCGCACTCCGCTCCCAGCGCTTCCCACCCACCGGCAGCCCTGCCAATCAGCACCTCCCCCCTCCCTCCCCCACCTCCCGATCAGTTGTTTCATGGCATGCAGGAGGCTCGTGGGGGAGGGGAAGGGGGAGGAGCGAGAGCACGGCAGGCTCAGGGGAGGGCGCGGGAAAGGGTGGAGTGGGGGCAGAGCCAGGGGTTGAGCAGCGAGCACCCTCCGGCACACTGGAAAGTTGGCACCTGTCGCTCCAGCCCCGGAGTCAGTGCCCATACAAGGAGCCGCACATTAACTTCTGAAGAGTCACATGTGGCCACAGGTTGGCCACCGCTGGTCTAAGAAATGGAGGCTAAGGTGCGCTCTGAGGGAGAGAGAGGAATTGCTCAGGGTGCGACTAGGGAGAGGTGGGATAAAATGGCTCAAAGGCACGTTCTAGGCCAAGCAGCAGGAAACTCCCTCAGTGTTGATGGTCGGATGAACCAGAAGATGGAAATGTTTCTTAAGGGAATGGCAGGAGCCCTGGTGCTGGGACATTTTAACCAGACTGGGGAATATACTGTAGGGCACCACCCTGCGCTGGGACCTGAGCACCAAACTGAATGTCACCTCATAGGTCTGCAATGTGCTATACTCCTCATTTAGGTCTTGAGAGGAGTCTGGACACTGGGCTTGAGGCCACCCAAGAAGAGTCCGACTCAACCCTTCCGACTGTGCTTGCTGGTGGATTGGGGCCCAGGGCGGGAAGGGTGAAGGGTCTGGAGGTGTCAGGCAGCCAGGCCCAGCTGCTTAGGCCCCAGGCAGGAAGGGGCAGCTGGGGCCACAGGGCTGGAGGAGCGGGAGCTGTGGTGCAGAGTGAGGAGAGCTGTTCGGTTTGCGGCTGGGTTTGTACTACAGAAGGGCAGAACTTCATCTGGGGCCGGGTTTGCTCCTGACAGCAGTGGTGTGGAGGAGCCCTGCCTGCGACTGGGGATTTTTGTTGTGAACGTTCATATTTCTACAGCTGTGACTCTCCACCTTTCCAGACTACTGTCCCCCTTGCAGGAGGCTGATTTGTCTTGCGTACCCCAAGTTTCAGCTCACTTAAAGTACTTGCTTATAAAATCAGACATAACAAGACAGAAGTGTCACAGCTCACTAGTACTGAAACATTGCTGACTTTCTCATTTTTACCATATAATTATAAAATAAATCAATTGGAATATAAATATTGCGCTTCCATGTCAGTGTATAGAGCAGCATAAACAAGTCATTGTCTGTATAGAATTTCAGTTTGTACTGACTTGGCTAGTGCTTTTCCTGTAGCCTGTTGTAAAACTAGGCAAATATCTAGATGAGCTCATGTACTCCCTGGAAGACCTCTGTGTACCCCCTGGCTTACACGCACCTCTAGTTCAGAACCGTGGTTTTATAGGAACTGGCCCAAGGGATGTCAATATTTACTATCATGCCTATCACTATTGCAGCCACCAGAGGGCGCGCCAGGCCTGTGTGGCTCCAAGCTGCCACCCCGCTCTCTGGCCAAAACTTTCTGACGAGCCCACTGACTTTTGGCTGTTGCTCGAGTTGAGGAATCCTGGGCATGACTTTCAGGGGCGCTGCATCCATATTCCAGCTGAACGCCCTGGGTGTTGCAGGTGCTCAGGACTCCTGACATCCTGGCTTGTATCCCGATGGGTGCCCGCCTGAGGCACTCGGAAATAGCAGATGTAACCCGCACTCGCGCAGGATGGCACTCAGTCCCATCTAGGGGTGGTGGAGCCACAGATGGGGTTGATGAGCCTGTGACAGCTTGGCTAACGGAAGTGGGTCTTGTCCCAGATTCAAATGCCTGCTGGTTGAAAGTCAGCACTCCTGAAAACTTGTTTCTATGGGCTCAAATTAGGAGACTCCCCAAAGGTTAGAGGCCAGAAGAGACGGTCCTATGCCCAATAGGTTGAAGAAAAGGACTGGGAACACAGCCTCTGTCCCTTCAAGATCATATTTCCTCCACAGATTTCGGTTTTCCACACAGACAGTGTGGTGGAGGTAATATCTTCTATTGGCCCAACTTCTGTTGGTGAGAGAGACAAGCTCTCGAGCTTCCACAGAGCTCTTCTCCGGGTCTGGGTTTTCCAGGCAGGCAGATCAAAGACTTAGCTCTCCATCTTTGCATAGCTGATACAACTGGGCCACCTTTGCCACTTGCCCTGGTGTAACATCAGTGCAATTCTTCCTGCTTTACTCTTCCTAGGGACAAGGAGAAGGGCCAGCCCAAAGCTTTCAGCTCCCAGGAGTCAGGCCCCCAAATCAGGAGACTGGCTTGACAATCATTATGTTTTGAAAATAATCATTTTTCCATTCTCACATCTTTTGGTTTCTGAGCCTCAAGGATGAACTCAGGTCCCATTTTCAGGCTTTTTTCTGCTCCCAGGAGGGCTAGAACCTGACTCTTTTAAATGAAAGCTGATGACTGGTGTGTGTGTGTTGCCTTCCTGCATATTGCTTCCTGCTCCTGTTTGTTGCCTGGTTCCTGCTCCCTGAACTCAGTGTTCCAGTTCCTATTCCTGGCTCTGTGAGCACATAGCGCTGGGTGCGTGCCATCCCCAAGGCCTGCTGTTACATACCTGCCATTTGGGCTGCTGTTATGTTTGGTTCAGACTGGTGCTGACTTAACTGGTTCATGGTTTTGCATGTTTTGATTGACCACCTGCCTGTGTGTCTTGTTTCCATTTCCCTGTGTTTTGGGGTTGCTGTTCCGGGGTGCAGGAGAACGTAACATCATGGCAACGATTGCTTCTATCCTGCAGCCCATGCGGCCCTGCACATCCTTTGGCTGTTGACTGGTGATACTCTCCGATGCTGCTAGGTTACCCTTGCTGCAGAGCTGCTTCGACCGGGATGGCACTGATATGTATGATGGACTCCTGGAGCCCAAGTCCTCCTTTGCTGTGGCTCAACAAGTATTTTGGGACTGGCAATTCCGGCCTGCTAAAGAGGAAAATATTTTTTGAAGCTTGCCAGCAGCCCAACTAAACCACATGTGAGTTTGCATGTCCTTTGTGGTGGTTACCCCAGGACTGCAAATTTGGGGATGTTATGATGATCATGCTCAGGGATGTTTTTGTGAATGGCTGTAGCTAATGAGCACCTGGGTGAACGATTACTGACTGAAGATGCTACAACTCTAACTTCTAACTTCGGGCATGTAGGAATGTTATCAGGAGGGCCAAATCGCACCTGGAGCTGCAGCTAGCCAGAGATGTCAAGAGTAACAAGAAGGGTTTCTTCAGGTATGTTGGCAACAAGAAGAAAGCCAAGGAATGTGTGGGCCCCTTACTGAATGAGGGAGGCAACCTAGTGACAGAGGATGTGGAAAAAGCTAATGTACTCAATGCTTTTTTTGCCTCTGTTTTCACTAACAAGGTCAGCTCCCAGACTGCTGCGCTGGGCATCACAAAATGCGGAAGAGATGGCCAGCCCTCTGTGGAGATAGAGGCGGTTAGGGACTATTTAGAAAAGCTGGACGTGCACAAGTCCATGGGGCCGGACGAGTTGCATCCGAGAGTGCTGAAGGAATTGGCGGCTGTGATTGCAGAGCCACTGGCCATTATCTTTGAAAACTCGTGGCGAACCGGGGAAGTCCCGGATGACTGGAAAAAGGCTAATGTAGTGCCAATCTTTAAAAAAGGGAAGAAGGAAGATCCTGGGAACTACAGGCCAGTCAGCCTCACCTCAGTCCCTGGAAAAATCATGGAGCAGGTCCTCAAAGAATCAATCCTGAAGCACTTGCATGAGAGGAAAGTGATCAGGAACAGCCAGCATGGATTCACCAAGGGAAGGTCATGCCTGACTAATCTAATCGCCTTTTATGATGAGATTACTGGTTCTGTGGATGAAGGGAAAGCAGTGGATGTATTGTTTCTTGACTTTAGCAAAGCTTTTGACACGGTCTCCCATAGTATTCTTGTCAGCAAGTTAAGGAAGTATGGGCTGGATGAATGCACTATAAGGTGGGTAGAAAGCTGGCTAAATTGTCGGGCTCAACGGGTAGTGATCAATGGCTCCATGTCTAGTTGGCAGCCGGTATCAAGTGGAGTGCCCCAAGGGTCGGTCTTGGGGCCGGTTTTATTCAATATCTTCATAAATGATCTGGAGGATGGTGTGGATTGCACTCTCAGCAAATTTGCGGATGATACTAAACTGGGAGGAGTGGTAGATACGCTGGAGGGGAGGGATAGGATACAGAAGGACCTAGACCAATTGGAAGATTGGGCCAAAAGGAATCTGATGAGGTTCAATAAGGATAAGTGCAGGGTCCTGCACTTAGGACGGAAGAACCCAATGCACAGCTACAGACTAGGGACCGAATGGCTAGGCAGCAGTTCTGCAGAAAAGGACCTAGGGGTGACAGTGGACGAGAAGCTGGATATGAGACAGCAGTGTGCCCTTGTTGCCAAGAAGGCCAATGGCATTTTGGGATGTATAAGTAGGGGCATAGCGAGCAGATCGAGGGACGTGATCGTTCCCCTCTATTCGACATTGGTGAGGCCTCATCTGGAGTACTGTGTGCAGTTTTGGGCCCCACACTTCAAGAAGGATGTGGATAAATTGGAGAGAGTCCAGCGAAGGGCAACAAAAATGATTAGGGGTCTGGAACACATGAGTTATGAGGAGAGGCTGAGGGAGCTGGGATTGTTTAGCCTGCAGAAGAGAAGAATGAGGGGGGATTTGATAGCTGCTTTCAACTACCTGAAAGGGGGTTCCAAAGAGGATGGCTCTAGACTGTTCTCAATGGTAGCAGATGACAGAACGAGGAGTAATGGTCTCAAGTTGCAGTGGGGGAGGTTTAGATTGGATATTAGGAAAAACTTTTTCACTAAGAGGGTGGTGAAACACTGGAATGCGTTACCTAGGGAGGTGGTAGAATCTCCTTCCTTAGAGGTTTTTAAGGTCAGGCTTGACAAAGCCCTGGCTGGGATGATTTAACTGGGAATTGGTCCTGCTTCGAGCAGGGGGTTGGACTAGATGACCTTCTGGGGTCCCTTCCAACCCTGATATTCTATGATTCTATGATTCTGATGCCGTGGTTGCTAAGAGTGAGGCATGTGAGAGGGCTCAGGCTGAAAGGGGTTCTATGTCTCAGCCTGCTGCTAGCTTTGTGTCTACATTTAAACCGTCAGCTGCTGCTCCTGCTTCCATCACCCAGAGTCACACGACACAACCTACTCCCGCTCTACAACCTCCACGGCAAAAGTCTTCAGCTCCTCACTCTTTTCACTGTGGTGGTGTGGGCCACTTGGCCAATTTTGCTGTCTGCCCAGCTAGAACTGCTATGTGTGGGCTTGTGGGAAGGAAGGACACTTTGTTAGCACACCGTGGTGCACTGGTTCACAGTGATGGGAGGCCAGAAGTGCGTGCTGTAAATGTGGAGCTGCATGAGATCACCTTTACCAGGGGACCCCGATGTTTCCTTTGGTATGATCTCTCATGTGGCAAGGCACTGGAACTGGTATCCCATATTGCAGAAATTAATAGTACACCCCTGAAGTGCATGGTGGGTACAGAGCTGAGGTTAACGTTCTCTCCCAGAGTTAGGTCATAATCTCGAAATTTGCTCGACTACAGTGGTTATAAAAGGTTGGAATTTGTACACTTTGCAGACAGCGGATGAAGCTGTGTGCTCTGTGCTCTACAAAGGCCTAGCCTTGGCTGCACAGTTTTACATTGTTAAAGACGCTGCTGCAAATGGTGTTCCATTATTGTCCTACAGTCTGTGCTTACAGCTTGGTATTACTCAGGAAGTCGGGTGCGGTTATATAGGCTAGAATAGAAGGGGATACTTGACGTTTCATTTGGAGACATCATGATTTATTCAACAGTGATAGTGTTCTGTCCACAGGATATGTGTACTCTCCACAGTTGGATTTGAACGCCCAGCCCTTTGCACTGCCTCCCCAGGCCACATACCTCCTGCACCTGGAGACAAGATCCATGCAGAATTGAAGCACATGAAAGATTGTGGTATCATTGGGGAGCGGGAAGGGCCTGCAGCTTGGCCCTCACCCATGGTGATTGTATACAAGAAGAATGGCGACATAGGACTTTGCACAGATTTTAGAGAGACAAGGCAGGTGAGGTAATGTCTTATTGGACCGACTTCCGTTGGTGAGAGGGACAAGCTTTCGATCAACACAGAGCTCTTCTTCGGGTCTGGGCCTGATAGATAGTACCTCACCCACCTTGTCTCTCTAATATCATGGGACCGACGCGGCTATACCACCTCACATGCAGATTTTAGGGCACTTAATAAATATGGGAAAAGTGGATCATTTCAATTGCCAGCCTTCAAAGAGGTGACGTGCCAGGTTAACGGATCTTGGATTTTCTCAGTGTTAGATTACTGGTCCAGTTATTGATACATAGCTGAGGCTGAAAGTTTGCAGTTGTTGTTGACTTTCAGCACACCATTTGGGAGGTATTACTATCAATGACTCCCTTTTGGTTTAGTTTCTGAGCCTGAGATGTTTCAGAGAGTGATCTTTCAGCTCCTTGATAATATCCATGGTGTGTGCAGCTATTTGGATGACCTTTTCATTTTTTTGCTAAGACCCTTTCTGAGCATAATGCTATTCTGGACCAGGGCTAACCCAACTCCAACAAGTTGGCATAAAGTTTAATGTGACCAAGTGCAGTTTTGCAAAAGATGATGTAGAGTTTCTAGGACGTTCTTTGTCGGTCCAGGGAGTGAAACCAACACCTGAATGGCTACAAGCTGGTGCTTCGCTACCATTAGCCACTAATCGTAGACATTTATGTTCATTCCTTGGCCTAGCTCAATACATAGGTGACCATGCTCTGCCTCATTTTAGTGCCCTTGCCAAGTCACTTTGGGATATAACCCAGGGCCAGAGACAGTTGGTTCAGACTAAAGAAGCAAAACAGGGTTTGAAACCCTGCATCAAGCCCTCTGTCAGATCCAATCTCATGCTTATTTTGATCCAAGGAAGCCCACAGTGATTCAGACTGATGCATGTGATCGGGGCCTGGGTGCAGCTCTGCTCCAGGAGGGATCGCTGGTTATATTTGCATCTCGTGCTCTCATCCTAACAGAAGCAAAGTATTCCCAGATTCTGCAAGAATACTTGCCGGTGTTTTTTTTGTTTTATGTCTTTATGCTACTTAGTGGGAAAACATTTCACATGGGCAACAGATGATTGCCTATTTGGGACCTCTACCATAAAGCCATTGGCTTACTGGCTTATTCAGCTGCAGCAAGACTTTACCTATCAGAGGAAGGTGTAATTTACTTGCCAAGGCTCTTTTGAGAAATTCTGCTGGGCTGGCACCCTCGTGTGCAGAAATGGCAGAGTACACCATATGGTTTTTACTGAACAACATGCCACTAGACTTAGAGCAGACCACTGATGCCTCTCTTCAAGGTGCTGAACTGTGCAAGGTGATCCGTGCTGTACAAGTGGATTGCATGGACCCCATCCTCAAGAGAACTTTGTCTGCACTCTACATTTGTTGTGAGCTCACGGTGAAGACGTGCTATGCAAAGTGGTCTGGGGGGTGATCATCTCGGGGGGATGAGCAGTGTGGCAAGAAGCAGTGGATGATGTGGCTCAGGAAGGACATTTGGGAGTTATGAAGATGAAGGAACTGCTGCGTAGTTATGCTTGGTGGTCAGGGCTGCACTCAGACACTGAGCATCATGTGAAGGCAGGCTCAGCCTGCACAGTGCATAGAACTACTGCTGTTCCAGCCCCTTTGAAACCGAAAGTCGTAGACAGACCATGGCAGGGAAGTGCAGTGGTATTGCTGGTCCCTCAGCTGCACTGCATGGCTACCCGCTGGTGACTGTTACAGACTATTACTCACATTACCCCTTTGCATTCAGTTTCACAAGGCACCTCGCAGGAGCTCATTTCGTGCCTAACCACTTTCTTTGCCATGTTTGGCCTACCAGGGAGGCTTGTTTCGGGAAACGGGACACCTTTTGTATCAAGAGAGTTTGAAGGCTTTCTGAGGCGTATCGGTGCAGCACATTATCAGTCTGCTATGTGCCATCCCCAAGGAAATGGGACAGTGGAGAGACTGTTTAGGACTCTGAAGAAGTGTGTAGCTCGCATACTGGAGGAACTTCGAGATGCACTCTTTCCTATTGTACTGAGTCATGCTTATATGATATTTGAGTACACCTCATGAAAGTACTGGAGAAACCCCATTCTGTCAGCTCTTCAGCCAACCTTGGAGGATCAACTTGTCTATGCTGATGGCAAAGCTTCATCCCACCCCTTCGCCATCCTCAAAGCCAACTGATATGACGAGAAAATGTGAGTTACAACAAGCATATCCATGCGAGACTCCATGTGCCCTATCATGCACAAGCAGCGTCTATTAGGCCAGGGTCTGGGAGCGCTTTCGATACTCACGGCATGATCTTGGATATGTTGTTCACAGCAAGGTGCATCCACCCACTGAGCTGAATCAGAGGTATAACCTACGGCCCTGGGCTCACCTGGTGCCTCCAGCAAGGTACTACTGAACTTTGGGGGAAAAGAGAAGGAAATTGTGCTGACTGCTGTGTGTGTTGCCTTCCTGCTTATTGTTTCTGGCTCCATGTTCCTGTTGAAGCCCTGAGCCCCGGCAGACGCGCCTCACGGAACTGAAGCCCCAAGACCCCCTGCCCGCTGGGCAGAAGCCCCTATACCACCTTCCCACTGCAGGGCAGAAGCCCCAAGCTCCACACACACACACACACACACACTCTGTCTGGTAGGTGGAGAATGGGGGGAAGGCATGGGTGGCTCCGCAAGTTGTACTTTAATTGTAAAAGAGCCGAATGCGCAGTTTGGCCACCCCTGGACTAGATCTTTGCCCTGCTGCTGTTGGCTTTAATCTCCCCTCCCCCATGAATGTACTCTTTTGGTTGCTTCATTGAGGGAGTGGCTACATTCAGTGATATGCATCAGACTGTAGCCTGGGAAGGGCTTTGGGATCCACTGGACTGCAGCAAGTACCCTAATAAAATCCATAGTCACCCAGACAACCACTGAATGTCACCCCTTAGCTTCTAGAACTTCATAACAACAATGGGAATATTACTCAGCTCTTCCTGTTCTAAAAGCACTGGCCTCAATTACCTAAGCTAAAGGAGAATCTTTGCTAACTACACCCAGAATAGGGCATGCTTGAGCAGCCTGCATTTGGTCCAGCAAAGGGCAGTAGCAACACATAGCCAGTAGCCTGCTAAGCACAATATCTACACAGAGGGTTAATACTGTGCATGTAACCCCATGCAACAGAGCTTTCGTTAATACGGGAGCCAGCTCTTCGTGCTGCTGATAACATGAACTTCAAGCGCTCACCGCTGTCATTCACACCAGCCGGAACTGATGAATCAGTCGGTCTCTTCTGCCAAATGTCCAGTCCAGTAATCTCCAATAAACCCACCCAGTGAGGACTTTGACTGGTGTCTGGGTCACAGACTGAGATGAAGACACAGCAGCAGTGCAGCCAAAGTTAACATTCATTATGAAATACACTCTACAAATAGCACTGCTGGCAAAGCCAGAGCCAGTGCCCCTCCGAAATTCTGAGTGAGAGTCACAAATGATGTCTGCTGTGGAAATGCTGAGGGGGCTCCCTGTCTTCGGACCCCTGACCTTCTGTCAAGCTGAACAAACAGCCCAAGGTGGCCATTTTTGTTTGAACAATAAGTGAGATTGGCCTAGGCCTGTTGTTGGGTAGCAGGTCTAGCGCTGCCTGATGCAGGTTTACCACAGATCAGGGTTAGGTCACGCCAGGGAAGGCCTTACTGAGGTGTAACACTCACAGAGGGGGTGTTTTTAGGGTTGCCAGGTGTCCGGTTTTTAACCGGAACACCCAGTCGAAAAGGGACCCTGGCGGCTCCGGTCAGCACTGCTGACCAGCCTGCTAAAAGTCCGGTCAGCAGTGCAGTGGAGCTAAGGCGGGCTCCCTGCCTACCATGGCTCCACGTGGCTCCCAGAAGCAGCAGCATAGGGGCAACCAGAGGGCTCCGTGCGCTGCCCCAGGCCCAAACACCAGCTCCACAGCTCCCATTGGCTGGGAACCTCAGCCAATGGGAGCTGTTGGGGCAGTGCCTGGGGACAGGGTGGAGTGCAGAGTTGCCTGGCCATGCCTCTGCATAGGAGCTGGAGCGGGGACATGCCACTGCTTCCAAGAGCTGCCTGAGGTAAGCACCGCCTGGAGCCTGCACCCCTGACCCTCTCCCACCCTCTAAACCCCTTGGCCCCAGCCCAGAGCACCCTCCTGCACCCCAAACCCAGCTGCACTGCAGAATCTGCACCCCTAGCCGCAGCCCTCACTCCCCCATGCCTCAACTCCCTCTGTCCCAGCCCTGATCCCCCTCCAAACCCCTCGGTCCCAGCCTGGAGCACCCTTCTGCACCCCAAACCCCTCATTCCCAGAGGGAGTCCCCCCCCATGCCCCAACACCCTGCCCCAGCCCTGATCCCCCTCCTGCCCTCCGAACCCCTTGGCGCCACCCTGGAGCACCCTCCTGCACCCCAAATCCCTCATCCCCAACCCCACACCAGAGACTGCACCCCCAGCCAAAGCCCCCCCACACTCCATCCTCTACCCCCACCCGGAGCCCCTTCCTGAACCCCACATTTCTGGCCCCATCCCGGAACCTGCACCCCCAGCCCAGAGCCCTCATCCCTTCTCGCATCCCAACCCCTGCCTCAGCCCACACCGCCTCCCGCGTCCCAACCTCCTGAGACAGCCTGGTGAAAATGAACAAGTGAGTGAGGGTGGGGAGAGTGAGCGACATGGGGGGGGGGGGGGGGAATGGAGTGCATGGGGGCGGGGCCTCAGAGAAGGGGCAGGGCAGGGGCAGGGCAAGTGTGTTTGGTTTTGTGCAAGTAGAAAGTTGGTAACCCTAGGTGTTTTCCAGCCCAGAAGAAGCTGCCCCTACAGTCGATCAGTCACTCAGAAGTGAACAGGAAGCTCAGAGAGTGGGAACACTCTTATGGCCTGAGCCAAAAGCCACTCAGACCCTAATAGAGAGGCGCTCCCCACAGTGTATATACAAATAAACTTTCACTGCATGCATGTAATGAACCACACTTACAAAAGGAGAGAGGGCTTTGTCCAGGCTGGGATGCCGCTAAAAGAGTTCATGGATGACAACCTAGCTTACACAGTTAGGGTCATTAATAGTAAACACCACAATCAAGCTGGCTTCATGTCAACAGCAGCTTGACAAAGCTGTTTGTATCTAGCCATCACCACCACACCATCTCACTGTTACTGATGGATTTTATCCTTTCCACCCCCTCTGATGTAGGGAAATATTATCCCCACTTAGCAGTGAAATGCACAGTGTCACCCGGAGAGTCTGTGACTGGGACAGGCATTCAAGCCAGGCCTCCTGTATCCTAGTCTATGTAAGGGCCAGCAGGGCTTGAACCTGGGCTTGCAGTACTGTTAGATAGCAACACCGCCGCACTGACACCCAGAAGCAGCAGCAACCAGCTTGCCCTCTACTATCCATGACCCAATGTGGACACAGACCATGGGCCATCCCACCTCAAGAGGTCTGGCAGGCAGTAGCCTCATGGCTTTCTAGAACATAAGAACAGCCATACTGGGTCAGAGCAATGGTCCATCTAGCCCAGTATCCTGTCTACTGACAGTGGCCAGGTGATTCAGAGGGAATGAACAGAACAGGTAATCATCAAGTGGCCCACTCCCGATCGCCCATTCCCAGCATCTGGCAAACAGAGGCTGAGGATACCCAGAGCATGGGGTTGCATCCCTGCCCATCCGGCTAATAGCCATTGATGGACCTAGCCTCCATGAACTTATCTAGTTCTTTTTTGGACCCTGTTATAGGTTTGCCGTTCACAACATCCCCTGGCAATGAGTTCTACAGGTTGTCCATGTGTTGTGTGAAGAAATACTTCCTTTTGTTTTAAACCTGCTGCCTATTAATATATTGGGTGACCCCTAGTTCTTGTGTTAGGAGAAGGAGTAAATAACACTTCGTTATTCACTTTCTCCACACCAGTCAAGATTTTATAGACCTCTAATATATTCCCTCTTAGTCGTCTCTTTTCCAAGCTGAAAAGTCCTAGTCTTTTTAATCTCTCCTCATACGGAAGCCGTTCCATTCCTTAAGAATTTTTTATGCCCTTCTCTGTACCTTTTCCGATTCTGATATCTCTTTTTTGAGCTGGGACGACCAAATCTGCACGCAGACGCCTCTGCAGACATCAGACACAATTGCTAGGTAGGTTCCAGTCTTTCACGTGCAATTTTTCTCCTCCAGCTCCAAAACCACAGGCATTTCCTGACCTGAAGAAAATCTTTCTGCCACTAGAGGCCAGCATCTCTCCTACTCACAAAGTCAGTAGATTACACATTCATCTCAAAAAGAAAAGGAGTACTTGTGGCACCTTAGAGACTAACCAATTTATTAGAGCATAAGCTTTCACTTGAAGTGAGCTGTAGCTCACGAAAGCTTATGCTCTAATAAATTGGTTAGTCTCTAAGGTGCCACAAGTACTCCTTTTCTTTTTGCGAATACAGACTAACATGGCTGTTACTCTGAAACATTCATCTCAGTCAGCAATAGCAAAACCAGGACACCCCTGACACTCGTGATGGGCATGTACCTCATTCAGAGAATAAAGTGCCCCAGAATTCTGATGGGGGAATTCCCAGGGGACTGTTCAGACATTCTTTGTGAGACTGTGCCTTCAGACACTACTTGCTGCTGAAATATACACCCTGCCCATCTATTAGGAAGGAAAAGTTAATTTAAAATGTGGTTGCTATAACCGCTTCTCCCAGCCCCTTTGACTGTGTGTTCTTTCTTCCACAAAGCTCTGCAAGGGAGTGCTGGAGATAGGATTAAAGCAGAAGGACTGTCACCCCTTGAGCCATCAGAGGATGAAAAACCCTGTCCCATAAAGCTCCAGTGAAGATAAATAGCCTAAAGCTACAAAAAGGGCATGAGTTGGACAAGGTTTAGGGGTGATTGACCTGGGGGTGTAGGACTTCCACAATGCGGCAAGCTGCCCCATAGCTCTGATTGCAAGGTGAACTGCAAGGGATTTTTTAAACACTGGAGGGTGGGTTTTTTTAAGTGTATGATTTATAAGCTAACCCCATTGATATTGCTCCGACCACCTTTGCAAGGGTTACTGTGCCACCATGCAGAAGGGGAGCAGAAGCTCTATATGCCACTGAGGCCCTCAGAATAGGGGCATAAGCTTTGCATGCTCTCTGCAGAGAGGGAAATTCACCCAGGCTATTAAATTCCATTACTGTACAGTGACACTCTGATGGCATTTCTTACAGCTGTGTGAAAGCGGTGTCACCTGTGAAGAGTCCTCATTTAATTCCAGGCCAGTTTGCAGCCCAGAAATTGTCATTTGTGTGAAATGTTTGTGCCCTGTGGCCATTCTCCCGGTGAAAATGTTTGGGATGTTGAAAGTATGTACCTCTTTTTCCATGCAAGTTGATTTCCTCTACCACCACCCCTACAAAATATGGTAAGGATCAATTTTCAGTGAAAATGAAGTCATTTTCACTCCAAAGCCACCCTGTTGTTTGAACAAAGAGCTGTGACCTGGCTTGGGTTATATATGTGTTTTGATTTATTTGGGGGGGGGGCGGGGTGTTGTAGGAAATGCTGAGCATCCACCCTCTGGAAATTGGGCCCCTTTGTGCTGAGTTTGGGTGCGGGAGGGGGTTCCAAGCTGAGGCAGGGGCGTGGGAGGAAGTGCAGGGTGGGAGCTCCAGGTGGCTCTTACCTCAGGCAGCTCTTGAGAAGCAGTGTCAAATCCCTCCAGCTCCTAGGTGGAGGGGCCATGGGCCTTTGTGCGCTGCCCCCACACACAGGCACTGCCCCAGCAGCTCCCATTGGCCGCGGTTCCTGGCCAATGGGAGCTGGCGCTCAGGGCGGGGTCAGATCACAGTGCCCCAGGGCCACCCCCAAGCTGGAGGGACATGCTGGCTGCTTCCTGGGAGCTGCGCGGAGCTGGGCAGGGAGTCTGCCAGCCCTGCTGTGTTGCCAACCAGACTTTTAATGGCCCGGTCAGCAGTGCAGACCGGTGCTGCCAGGATCCCTTTTCAACCAGGTGTTCTGGTCAAAAACTGGACACTCTTCAACCTCACCCTTGACAGCCAGCTAAGCACACTGCAAAGTTCCCTTCAGGCCTGGCTAGAGAATTGTCTTTTGTTTCCTTCTAGTCTTCATAGGGTTATGGCCCTGCTTGCATTGAAATCAATGAAAGCTTTGCCATTGACTTCAGTGGCCGGCTGTCACAGATGGACTGTTCCTTTAAGGGGAGTTGGGCTCAGTCCCACCTGTGCAGTCATCGGTGACCCAGGTGATGGATTTGGGCCAGTGGTTGGGTCAGGTGACCAAGTGTCAGATGATAGCAGCCTGGGCTTCCTATAAGAGGAGCCAGCTGTCTCAGGAAGAAGAAAGGGGGGGTGATTTTCTGACCCCTGCGTGAGGTCACTCTGGAAACTGAAGAAAAGTCTATTAGAGAGGGGAATGAATACAAAGCAATGGAGGAGAAAAAAGTAGAAGTAGAATCTGATGCTATTAGCAAAAAAGCAAGGAATAAACCCGGATGCTATAATTGTAAGCTCCCTAGGCAAAGAAATAAAAGTAGGTGATGTTAACATAGGCACTGACTCGGTGCGTGCTCTGGGGCGGGAGCACTCACAGGGGAAAAACGATGGGTGCTGAGCAAGCACTGGAAGCCCCCTGATCAGCTCCCTCCACTCTCCCTAGCACCTTCCGCCTGCTGGCGGGCCCCGCGAATCAATGCCTCCTAAGGCCTACCGCTCGCTGCAAACAGCTGTTTCCCAGCATGCAGGAGGGTGGGAGCATGGGGGGAGGAGCGAGGACAAGGCAGGCTCTAGGGAGGGGGTAGGAAGAGATGGGGCGGGGTGGAGCAGGGGCAAGGTGGAGTCTTGGGAGACGGGGGGGCTGGGTCAGAGCCAGGGGTAAAGCATCCCCTAGCACTTTGGAAAGTCGGTGCCTGTGGATATTAACCCTGGGAAAGTAGCTGACTGGCTTTTAAAAAAAACATATTGTAAGAGTCAGGAAGCTGTGAAATGGTGGGGATCTTTTAGTTGATTGTAAAAATAAAGAGCAAGCTGACAACCTGCTAAAACCAAATTGCTAAGGAAAGATAAAAGAAGTCGCCAGCTACCAAAGTATTTGACTGAACTAAAGGGGGTAATAGATGGAGTGCCATCAGAACTGACTAATGACGAGATAACCAAAAGCACAGGAAAACATATGTGACTAATTAGAAAACAAGGAGAAAGTAAGCCATCAACAGCTGTACTGATTACATTTAAGGGAGGGACTCTACTTGCAAAAGTAACAGTAGGGTTTCAGAAATTCAGAACCAAGCTATCTATCCCCCGCTTCCCTACGGACATGTAGCAACTGTGTGTAAAGGGAAAACAAGATGTGGTAAATGTGGGGGAGGCATTCCTGTGAAAATTGTACAGAAGGGACAGAGGTGAAATGCAGTAATTGCAGTGGTAATGACAGTCCAGCCTACAGAGGGTGTATTGCAGCAAGGCAAGCTAAAGAGATACAAAACACTAAAAACTGTTAACGTAACTTAGCCCTGGTCTACACTAGGACTTTAGGTCGAATTTAGCAGCGTTAAATCGATGTAAACCTGCACCCGTCCACACAATGAAGCCTTTTATTTCGACTTAAAGGGCTCTTAAAATCGATTTCCTTACTCCACCCCTGACAAGTGGATTAGCGCTTAAATCGACCTTGCCGGCTCGAATTTGGGATACTGTGGACACAATTCGATGGTATTGGCCTCCGGGAGCTAACCCAGAGTGCTCCATTGTGACCGCTCTGGACAGCACTCTCAACTCAGATGCACTGGCTAGGTAGACAGGAAAAGAACTGCGAACTTTTGAATCTTATTTCCTGTTTGGCCAGCGTGGCAAGCTGCAGGTGACCATGCAGAGCTCATCAGCACAGGTGACCATGATGGAGTCCCAGAATCGCAAAAGAGCTCCAGCATGGACCGAACAGGAGGTACGGGATCTGATCGCTGTTTGGGGAGAGGAATCCATGCTATCAGAACTCCGTTCCAGTTTTTGAAATGCCAAAACTTTTGTCAAAATCTCCCAGGGCATGAAGGACAGAGGCCATAACAGGGACCCGAAGCAGTGCCGCGTGAAACTGAAAGAGCTGAGGCAAGCCTACCAGAAAACCAGAGAGGCGAACGGCCGCTCCGGGTCAGAGCCCCAAACATGCCGCTTCTATGATGAGCTGCATGCCATTTTAGGGGGTTCAGCCACCACTACCCCAGCCGTATTGTTTGACTCCTTCAATGGAGATGGAGGCAATACGGAAGCAGGTTTTGGGGACGAAGAAGATGATGATGATGATGAGGTTGTAGATAGCTCACAGCAAGCAAGCGGAGAAACCGGTTTTCCCGACAGCCAGGAACTGTTTCTCACCCTGGACCTGGAGCCAGTACCCCCCGAACCCACCCAAGGCTGCCTCCTGGACCCAGCAGGCGGAGAAGGGACCTCTGGTGAGTATACCTTTTAAAATACTATACATGGTTTAAAAGCAAGCATGTGAAAGGATTACTTTGCCCTGGCATTCGCGGTTCTCCTAGATGTACTCCTAAAGCCTTTGCAAAAGGTTTCTGGGGAGGGCAGCCTTATTGTGTCCTTCATGGTAGGACACTTTACCACTCCAGGCCAGTAACACGTACTCGGGAATCATTGTAGAACAAAGCATTGCAGTGTATGTTTGCTGGCATTCAAACAACCATCCGTTCTTTATCTCTCTGTGTTATCCTCAGGAGAGTGAGATATAATTCATGGTCACCTGGTTGAAATAGAGTGCTTTTCTTCAGGGGACACTCAGAGGAGCCCATTCCTGCTGGGCTGTTTGCCTGTGGCTAAACAGAAATGTTCCTCGCTGTTAGCCACAGGGAGGGGGGAAGGTTGAGGGGGTAGCCACGCGGTGGGGGGAGGCAAAATGCAACCTTGTAACGAAAGCACATGTGCTATGTATGTAATGTTAACAGCAAGGATTACCCTGAAAGAGTGTAGCCACTGTTTTATAAAATGTGTCTTTTTAAATACCGCTGTCCCTTTTTTTTTCTCCACCAGCTGCATGTGTTTCAATGATCACAGGATCTTCTCCTTCCCAGAGGCTAGTGAAGCTTAGAAAGAAAAAAAAATGCACTCGCGATGAAATGTTCTCCGAGCTCATGCTGTCCTCCCACACTGACAGAGCACAGACGAATGCGTGGAGGCAAATAATGTCAGAGTGCAGGAAAGCACAAAATGACCGGGAGGAGAGGTGGCGGGCTGAAGAGAGTAAGCGGCGGGCTGAAGAGAGGGCTGAAGCTCAAATGTGGCGGCAGCGTGATGAGAGGAGGCAGGATTCAATGCTGAGGCTGCTGGAGGACCAAACCAGTATGCTCCAGTGTATGGTTGAGCTGCAGCAAAGGCAGCTGGAGCACAGACTGCCACTACAGCCCCAGTGTAACCAACCGCCCTCCTCCCCAAGTTCCATAGCCTCCACACCCAGACGCCCAAGAACGCGGTGGGGGGGCCTCCGGCCAACCAGCTACTCCACCACAGAGGATTGCCCAAAAAAAAATTGAATAAATTTTAAAGTTGTAAACTTTTAAAGTGCTGTGTGGCATTTTCCTTCCCTCCTCCACCACCCCTCCTGGGCTACCTTGGTAGTCATCCCCCTATTTGTGTGATGAATGAATAAAGAATGCATGAATGTGAAGCAACAATGACTTTATTGCCTCTGCAAGCGGTGATTGAAGGGAGGAGGGGCGGGTGGTTAGCTTACAGGGAAGTAGAGTGAACCAAGGGGCGGGGGGTTTCATCAAGGAGAAACAAACAGAACTTTCACACTGTAGCCTGGCCAGTCATGAAACTGGTTTTCAAAGCTTCTCTGATGCGTACCGCGCCCTCCTGTGCTCTTCTAACCGCCCTGGTGTCTGGCTGCACGTAACCAGCAGCCAGGCGATTTGCCTCAACCTCCCACCCCGCCATAAACGTCTCCCCCTTACTCTCACAGATATTGTGGAGCACACAGCAAGCAGTAATAACAGTGGGAATATTGGTTTCGCTGAGGTCTAAGCGAGTCAGTAAACTGCGCCAGCGCGCTTTTAAACGTCCAAATGCACATTCTACCACCATTCTGCACTTGCTCAGCCTGTAGTTGAACAGCTCCTGACCACTGTCCAGGCTGCCTGTGTACGGCTTCATGAGCTATGGCATTAAGGGGTAGGCTGGGTCCCCAAGGATACATATAGGCATTTCAACATCCCCAACAGTTATTTTCTGGTCTGGGAATAAAGTCCCTTCCTGCAGCTTTTGAAACAGACCAGAGTTCCTGAAGATGCGAGCGTCATGCACCTTTCCCGGCCATCCCACGTTGATGTTGGTGAAACGTCCCTTGTGAACCAGAGCTTGCAGCACTATCGAAAAGTACCCCTTGCGGTTTATGTACTCGGCGGCTTGGTGCTCCGGTGCCAAGATAGGGATATGGGTTCCGTCTATGGCCCCACCACAGTTAGGGAATCCCATTGCAGCAAAGCCATCCACTATGACCTGCACATTTCCCAGGGTCACTACCCTTGATATCAGCAGATCTTTGATTGCGTGGGCTACTTGCATCACAGCAGCCCCCACAATAGATTTGCCCACTCCAAATTGATTCCCAACTGACCGGTAGCTGTCTGGCATTGCAAGCTTCCACAGGGCTATCGCCACTCGCTTCTCAACTGTGAGGGCTGCTCTCATCTTGGTATTGATGCGCCTCAGGGCAGGGGAAAGCAAGTCACAAAGTTCCATGAAAGTGCCCTTACGCATGCGAAAGTTTCGCAGCCACTGGGAATCGTCCCAGACCTGCAACACTATGCGGTCCCATCAGTCTGTGCTTGTTTCCCGAGCCCAGAATCGGCATTCCACAGCTTGAATCTGCCCCATTAGCACCATGATGCATGCATTGGCAGGGCCCATGCTTTCAGAGAAATCTGTGTCCATGTCCTGATCACTCACGTGACCGCGCTGACGTCGCCTCCTCGCCCGGTATCGCTTTGCCAGGTTCCGGTGCTGCATATACTGCTGGATAATGCATGTGGTGTTTAATGTGCTCCTAATTGCCAAAGTGAGCTGAGCAGCCTCCATGCTTGCCTTGGTATGGCGTCCGCACAGAAAAAAGGCGCGGAACAATTGTCTGCCGTTGCTCTGACGGAGGGAGGGGCGACTGATGACACGGCTTACAGGGTTGGCTTCAGGGAGCTAAAATCAACAAAGGGGGTGTCTTTACGTCAAGGAGTATTTCAGGCAGGACTTCACGGAGGGTTCCAATAAGAAATGGTGCACCTAAGTTATTGTTCTTATTGGAACAAGGAGGTTAGCCTGGCCTCTGATTGATACATGGCTAGATTTACCTCTCTGCACCTTCTCTGTGAGTGACTGCAGTGTGACCTAGAGGAATGAGTCCCCTAGACAGGGGAGGGGGGGAAGCAAATGAGTACAAAACAAATCTGGTCTATTTCTTGTTTTGATCCACTCCATCTATCTTTTACATCTTTGGCTGGCAGCAGATGGTGCAGAAGGACTGCATGCCATCCACATCTCATGGCTGCTTGGCAGAAGATGGTACAGTACGACTGCTAGCCATCCTCATCTCTTGCCTGCCTGGCAGAAGATGGTACAATACGACTGCTAGCCATCCTCATCTCTTGCCTGCCTGGCAGAAGATGGTACAATACGACTGCTAGCAATCCTCATCTCTTGCCTGCCTGGCAGAAGATGGTACAGTACGACTGCTAGCAATCCGTATCGCCTGCCTGCTCACCATAAGACGGTTCAATAGGACTGACTGCAGGACTAAAGAGAATGACCTGGTCAAGTCACTCTAAATTTAGTCCCTGCACCCATGTCTGCCCAGGCTCTCCCAGCCGACGTGGCCAGGAGCACCTCGGACATGATGATGACGGCTACCAGTCATACTGTACCGTCTGCTGCCACAAGGCAAGGGGTTGCTGCTACTGTGTAGCAAAGCCGTACCGCGTCTGCCAGCACCCAGGAGACATAGGGTGACGGTTACCTGAGCGGGCTCCATGCTTGCCGTGGTATGGCGTCTGCACAGGTAACTCAGGAAAAAAGGTGCGAAACGATTGTCTGCCCTTGCTTTCACGGAGGGAGGGAGGGAACGGGGGCCTGACAATATGTACCCAGAACCACCCGCGACAATGTTTTAGCCCCATCAGGCATTGGGATCTCAACCCAGAATTCCAATGGGCAGAGGAGACTGCGGGAACTGTGGGATAGCTATCCACAGTGCAATGCTCCGGAAGTCGACTCTAGCCTCAGTACTGTGGAAGCACTCCGCCGAGTTAATGCACTTAATGCATTTTCTGTGGGGACACACACACTCGAATATATAAAACTGATTTCTAAAAAACCGACTTCTATAAATTCGATCTTATTCCGTAGTGTAGACATACCCTTAGGAGGAAGCTGTAAGGAGATTCTCAAAGCATCAGGAGGAGCAGGAACAGACAATCAGCACAGGAAAAGGGGAACTGCAGACACTCATTCTATAAAGAATACGACACACTGCAGAAGGAATAGACAATGTACTAGTACTGGGAAAAAATATTTGTTGCATTTATGATCAAAGTGATAAGTTATCCATCAACCACTGGGGAAAAAACAGAAAAATTGAAAATTATAGCAAGGGCAGGAGAAAAATACTTGTGTTCACAATGATGGACTGTATTCATTCAATTCTGAATGAGGCTAATGGTGAAATATGACTAGTACAGGGATCTCAATCTTTTGTTGGAAGGTGCACAGTTTGATAGCACATGGTCAGGAACTAAAAGAAAATATCCTGGAAATGAAAACTAAACCAGATGTTATATGTAGCCAGGACACACAGCTGGCTGAAAAACTTGCTTTTAAAATTCCAGGGTATATTGCCTTTAGGCAAGACCAAAAACTAGGAAGAGGAGGAGGTGTTTGTACTTTCACAAGGGAAAGATTGTTCTCGACTACTATGTAGTCTAAAGAAGTAAGCCAAGAATATAATGCTGTTGAGATCTCAGTGCAGAAGAGAAATGTTCAAGGATTTATAATATCTAATACCCATGTGGGCAATTAGAAAGTTCAGAGTTACAAGAAATAGTGACAGTAGCAGTCCTGTTACTGGATACAATTAACTTAGGCTTGAATAGAGACTGGGAGTGGATGGGTCATTACACAAAGTAAAACTATTTCCCCATGTTTATTCCCCTCCCACCGCTGTTCCTCAGACGTTTGTCAACTGCTGGAAATGGCCCACCTTGATTATCACTACAAAAGGTCGTCCCCCGTCTCCCCCCTCCCCACCCCTCTGCACTCTCCTGCTGGTAATAGCTCACCTTACCTGATCAATCTCATTACAGTGTGTATGGTAACACCCATTGTTTCATGTTCTCTGCGTATATAAAATCTCCCCACTGTATTTTCCACTGAATGCATCTGATGAAGTGAGCTGTAGCTCATGAAAGCTTATGCTCAAATAAATTTGTTAGTCTCTAAGGTGCCACAAGTCCTCCTTTTCTTTTTAAGAAATAGTGAAGAATACTAAAAGACCATATATTATATGCAGTGACCAAAACACTCAAAATAAATTGTGGGGAAGACCACTGATAAAAATTCCCATGCTTTGAAAAGTTTATTGATGAAAACAATCTAGTGGTTTTAAATGATGGAACCCCAGCTAGATTTAATGCAGCACAGGGTAGGTTTTCCTGCTTGGACTGGGGAATTATAACAGCAGATATTGCTAGTAAATGCAGCTGGGAAATCTATAAGAAGAAGGAACAGGGAGTGATCATTTCCCCATACTTATTGCTTTTCAAGGGTAAGATAAGGTTGAGGGTAATGGAAAATTGCCCCCCTGGAATTTAAGAAAGCTAATCGGGAGCTATTTACTAGTAAATGCACTGAAATTGTAAATAATCATGTGTGAGTGATAACAGAGACCTTCAATGATGATGTAACAAAGGGGATAAGCAGTAGCTACTGTAGCCAGACCTAGAATACTGAAGTACCCCAAAGCTAAAAACTCACTTCCATGGTGGAATGAAGAGTGCAAAATGGCAGCTAAAGAAAGAAACAAAGCCTATAAAAATACAGTGAATAGTGATGATCTAATGAAGTATAGAAGTAAGGCAATAGCACAAAGAATTATTTAAAAAAAAATCAAAGAAAAAGAGTTGGAAGAAATAGTGTGGGTTGATAAAGATACCAAGGCATCAGAAATATCCAGGCAAATTAGAAGAATGAATGGTATTCAGACTAAAACTAGCCACATCTCAGGTCTTATTGGGACTGACAACATAGTTAGAAGCTCTGATAATGAGAAAGCAGAAGTTTTAGCAAAAACTTTCTGAAGGGTGAGTAATGATGAAAATCTAAGTGAAATTTTCCACCAGATTAAAAGACAATTCATTGAAGAAAGTCATGATATATTATGTAGTTGGGGTAAAGATGAAGATACTACACTGAATGAATGGTTTTGTATGTGGGAACTTGAGAAAGCTATAGATATCAGCAAGAGTACATCCCCAGATAAAGATAATAGATGTAAGATAATGTTGAAATTTCTCTCTGAAAGCAGTTTGAGGGTTCTCTTGCAATTATTTAACACTATATGGGGGAAAGGAGTTATACAGGTAGGGTGGAAACACAGTAGGAATTGCAATATGAAACCCAGGCAAATGATCCACAAACGTGGATGTCAATAGACCAATTACCCTTATGGCCTGTCTGGGTAAAATTATGGAGACAATGGTGAGTGAAAGATTGGTTGCCTATCTGGATAATAATGGCATTATAGACAAGGTGCAGAACGGTTTTAGGATCGTCACCTTGTTAAATTAGAAACTGAAATACAAAAGAGTATGAGACACAAAGGTTTCATGATAGCTGCTGTCCTAGATATTGAAAAGGTGTATGACCTGCTGTGGAGGGAGGGCTTATTGTACAAAGTAGGTGCACTAGGGATACAGGGAAGAATGTATGGGTGAAGTCAAGAATTTTTGAGTAAAAGGACCATGCCGGTCAGAGTTGAAAGTTATGATATAACTATATATATACACAGGCACTGACTTCCCCTCTGCCGTGTGGGTGCTTGACCTGCCCCTGGCCCTGCCCCTGCACCACCCTCGCCCTGCCCCAATTTCACCCCCTTCACCCAAGTCCTCACCTCTGCCCCACCTCTTTATCACCTCCTCCTCCGAGCGCACCGCGTCCCCACTTCTCCGCCTCCCTCCCGGAAAGTCCTAAGAGCTGCCAAACAGCTGTTAGGTGGTGGGCGGGAAGCACTGGGAGGGGGCGGAGCGGGGATGTGGCGCACTTGGCGGGGAGCGCTTGGCTGATGGTGGGTGCAGAGCACCCGCTAATTTTTCCCATGGGTGCGCCAGTTGGCGCCTATGCACGTATCATAATATCAAATAAGGTTGGGCTGATACTTCCCTGTGGTGTACCATTTTTAATATTATACAGGGAAGTATCAGCCCAACCTTATTTGATATTATGATACGTGATCACCCAGAACAAATAAGTGCCCAGGTAGGTGTCAGTCTATTCGCAGATGATTGTGATCCGTGCTTTGATTGTGCTTTGTGGGTTAGCAGCAGGAATATTGAGATGGCACAAAAGATCATCAACAAAGCCTTATGAGAGACCTCTGAGGAAACGCCTGTGGGTTTCAGGGTCTCCTTTGCCAAAGTCAAAGTGTTGATCTTTAGAAAAAGGAAAGTGGCAAAGGAACATAAACTGTATCTGTATGGAAAACAGATTGAGTTAAGGTTCAAATCCTTAGGAATAATATTTGATTCTAAATTACTTTGGAAATATCATATAAACTGTGTTAAAGATAAATGTACAGGAATGATTAACCTGCTTAAAAGTCTTGCTGGAACTAACTGGGAGCAGATAAGAAAGCACTGCTGATGGTATATAGAGCCTTAATCAGACCAGTTATTGACTATGGCTGCCAAGCTTTTAGGTCAGCATCAAAATCAGAATTTACAAAATTAGATTTAATACAAGCCCAGGCACTACAAATTGCATGCAGTGCATTTATTATATGCACGCTACACAAAGTTTCTAGCAAAATGCCAGTTAGACTGCAAATGAAACTACTTGACCTTATCGTTCTGGGTCAAAGTTAACAGGAACCACAACGATGGAAGCACCAAACAAAGATGTGAAAATTGTCAGGTATTCGGTAGGTGAACAAAGCATGCAATATTAGAACTCCACATGCTATTCCAGTTAAAATATGGATGCAGAAGTTGAAAGACAAGGAAAACCTAATGAAGTCTAAACTTTTAATCATGGGAAAATTAGCTATGGATGGAAAGTCGCATGTTCAAATGTGGATTTAGATTTATTTTATAAACTTAAGGGTAAAAAAGAGACAGAAGTATACCGCTATAAAGATGTAAAGTGCAGATGATTTTGTCAAATATATACAGGTGGGTCCAAAAAAGAAAAAACAGGAAAAGTAGAGATGGCATATTGTACACCAAAATTGGGAATGAGTACATCTAAAATAATATGACTATGTAGCTGTCATGACAGCCAAACTAGTAGCAATAATGCGAGCATTAAATTGGATCTGAGATGTGTGCCCAGCAGCAGCGGTCATTTTTTCTGATTCAGTCTCAGGTTTTATGGTATGTAGAAGTGATTTAATCAGTGAAGTTATATTTCAAATAACACAGTTAGTACAGATGGGGGTTAATGTAGCATTAGCCTGAATCCCAGCCCATACTGGGATAACAGGGAACAAAATGGCAGACAAAGCAGCTAAAAGCACTGTAAGAAGTGGAAGGAGTGACACAGGAATACCCTGGAGCAAACAGAAGTTCAAAAGCCTAGGACAGCAGAATTGAAAAGAGGAATGGGGAAAAAATTGGATTAATAAAGAGAGAGGAAAAAGATTTTTTGAATTGTACCCTAGAGTTGAGGATAATGATATACTTCTGCGCCTGGACAGGGCTAATGGAGGGCTTTTGTTCAGAGTAGTAACTGGCCATTGTGGCTTAACCAAAACTCTTTTTCAAACAGACACAACGATGGACTATATGCACTCTGTAAGGGGGAAGAAACAATTGATCACCTTTGATGGGCATGTAAGGGCTTTGATAAAGAGAAGGAAAAGCTTGCTCAGGAATTGGAATGTCTTAAGGTAACAAACATTACATTGTTATTTAGTAAAAACCTCAGGGAAATGGAGTATTATTAAAAAGGCCGTGTAACATTACTGAAAGACACGAGGTAGAGCAAGAGAATATAAACTGAGTATTGAGGAATTAGAATTGGTGGCAGGTATGGACTATTCAGTCAACTCTACTTCACCTTAAAAAAGAGAAAAAAGAAAGGCGGGGGCTAGGAAAGACTTAGGAGAAATCTTGTAGGAGCCCAGAGTGGGCCTGGCAAACAGGCGCCGACTTTCCAAAGTGCCGGAGGGTGCTCAAGCCCCAGCTCTGCCCCATGCCCTTCTCCCACTCCACCCCTTCCACTAAGGCCCCGCCCCGCCTCTTCCCGCCCCCACTCCACCCCCGCCCACCTCTTCCCACCCAGTTCCACCCCCTTCCCGAGCGCACCGCATCCTCAGCACCCACTACTTTTCCCCTGTGGGTGCTCCAGCCCCAGAGCACCCATGGAATCGGCACCTCTGGCCTGGCACCAGGGAGGCACCTGCCAGGGACCCAGATGGGCCCCTGGGTAAGCTGGAACAAGGGAAAAGTTCTCCCTACCAGCCAGAGGGAGAGGTCTAACTGGAGCCACCTGCAGTGAGGGGCAGGTGCAAAACCACTGAGGGACGGCTGAGCCTGGAGAAAAAGGGGTTGGAGCTTTGTCTTTAAGCTGGTGATGTTAGTAACTCAGGTCTTGGAAGGGCAGAGCAATGTGACCGTGGCAGTTCCCTTGGCAGAGAATGGGGAAAGTCAGGCAGCAGCAGGGTCTGACACCAGATATGGGGAGTCTCTGTTACAGGGGACTATTGTTGGGAGGAGGGGGCTGTTTGTTTTTATTTCATTCTGGGTTAGCCTGGGTATTTGGCCATGTTGTGCTATAATGATGGGGTAACAAGAGGGGCAGCATTCAGAGGCCTCTGGAGCCTATATTACACACTCCAAAGCCACCCTTCGACCTGGATCCTGCAGACGCTTAGCCAGGTGCTTACCTGCTTTGCTGGCTCAGGGCCCGAGTGGCTGTATTGTCAGGAGTGGCTAGTGCCAGCAAGCTCCCACTGACCTCCACTTGCTCAGTACTCTGGAAATCTGGGCCCTTCCAGGTGACCAAGAAGGGCGATAGTGGTCCCAGTCCATTTGGGGTAACAACACTGTTAGTGTCTGTAGGCTGCTGGGACCACCTCACCGGCTGATGCAGCAAACAGAGCTCCCAACAGCAGCCTGTCCCTTTGTGCACAGAGAGAGGGGTTTATTTCTCAAAACCCAAACCAGTCCAACACTGAGCAGGCAAAGCAGGTCCATTCCCCTGGGCAAGAGGGAGGAGGGGAATCTGACCCCTACCTGATTCCTGCAGGGAGCTGTGGAAACAAGGTGGTCGGGCCTCGATATACATGGTATATTTTTGCACAGTTTCAGTTATGCACGCTCAATAAATGTGACGCACAATAAATTGTGACAAAAAAAAATATTTTTGTACACAGTATGGATTCACTTTTAAACGGTGCAGTGCAGTCACCAAGATGTACAGATTAATGGCATAGTCAGGATGGGACACTTTGGGCCCTGACTTCAGATGGGTTGGAATGGTGGGGAAGGGGAGGCAGAAGGGATCGGGGCTGTCTCCTCTCACCTGCTCCAGTCGGCCTTCCGGGGGACAATGGACACTCGGCCCGGGGCCCCCGCGGCCCCAGGCACGCACCTGGGGATCGGGGTCGGTGTGCTGGGGCTCACCTGCCTCCGACCACCCGGCACTCTAGCTGGGGAGTGAGATCAGGGGCTCCACTCTGCCCACTCACCTGGTGCTCCAGCTGGGGAGTGAGACCAGGGGCTTGCCCCTCTGTGCCCGCCTGGCGCTCCAGCCGGGCAGCAGGGTCGGAGTGTGGGGGCTCGGCTGGCTCTGCCCACCCGGCACTCCAGCTGGGGAGTGGGGTTGGGGCTTGCCTGCTCCCTGGCTGGAATGTCGGGTGGGCAGAGCTGGGTAAGCCCCCGACCCCGCTTCCAGGCTGGAGTGCCGGGCAGGCAGGCGGAGCGGGTAAAGCGGGGCGAGCCCCCACGCCCCAACCCCGCTTCCGAGGTGGAGCACTGGTTGGGTGGAGTGGGGCAAGCCCCCATAGCCTGACTCCACTCCCCACGTGCACGCCTGGGACCTGAGGGCCCCTAGCCAGATTGTCCATCGCCCCCTGCAAGGCTAGCTGGATGGGGTGAGGAGAAGCAGCCCCAATTCCTCTGGCCTCCATGCTCCTCAACCTCCCCAGATGAACCCTCGGAGTTCTGACTTCAACAACATCAGCATTATCATCATGTCCAGTTCATCCTCAACACCAGTAAAGGTTAGTAGCAAGTTTAAATTTCATTAATTTTTTAAAATAAAACCTGAGTTGGATAAATTAGGGAGGTCATCTTGTGAGCCTGGAAGCTAAACCCTTATTTCCTATAGACCCTTGGTATCTTTATACGTGATTTCTATTTGCACGGTGTTTTTTCAAGAATGTAACCACCGTGTAAGTCGAGGTTCGACTGTACTTGTGGTCTTTTAGCCTGCAGATCAGCTGGGCCTCAGATAAGAGGCCACCGCTGAATGCCAGAGATTTCCATGCCCTCCCTTTCCAGAGCCTTCTCCACTTTGTGCCTATGTATTATAGATGCCCCCATGACTTAGCCTGCCTCGCAGGAACTGCATCCTGTTCTCCCTCCCCCGCCCCCCACCCCCCACTCTATGTATTAGACACTTAGACTGGACAACACAGTTGGTTAGACAGCACCCTGGGCTGCAAGTCAGGAGATCTGGATTCTAATCCTGGCTCTCCTGTGTGACTTAGCACAAATCACTTTACCTCTGTTTCTCAGGCCAAGGCCTGTCTCTTAATCACTGTGTGTGTACAGCACCTTGCACAACGGGACCCTGAACTTGGTTTGGGGACCAAGGTGCTCCTACCATACAATTCATAATATACTGGGGGGTACCCACCTGGGGTGCCAGCAGTTTGGGGGCCCGTTGTGCCCAGAAACACTGGAGGGTCGATGTAGAATGGCCCGACTGCTGAGATCGCAGGGCAGAGCAGGGGAAGATGAGATGAGGGATCCTTTGACTGAGGCAGCAAGTTTGTTTTTGCCCAGCCTGGGTGGCTGACTTGTTTCAGGGAGAGGCGAGAGTGGGGGAAGGGAGAGGAGGGTCCTCACTGTCTAGTTTGCAGCAACTACAATGATGCAGGACTCCTGAGTTCCCTTCCCCTAGGATACCTGCAGCCCTTGGGCTAATGAGGGAGGTGTCTGGTGTTGGCAAGGACGAGTTAGAAATCCTGCATTTGCTGTTGTGGCTCCGATCACTGTTTGCTGATCAAACCCCTCGCCACCAACGCACTTGGGTTGACAACGTAGCAACGCTGGGTTGACAACGTAGCTGGTGCTGACAACGTAGCAGAGGCTCTGTCTGTCTGGTCATGTGGGTGCCAAGGGCAGGAAGTTGCTGAACTGTAGCCTGCCTTGGAAACAGATGTTCACTGAACTTTATGGGCAATAGGATTTCTGCCAAGTGGTGGGAGGACTGCCCTGCTGGAGCCACCCATGATCTCGTGGGCTGCAAGCACCGGCCTGCGGCGTGTACTCAGGTTCACGGGGGAGGAGGTCACTGTCCCAAGGGGGTTATTAAAGTTAATGAAATTATTTGCAAGGCACTGCAAGTGAATGTGGCCTCTTCCCTCCTTTCCCCACCTCGCCCCCTGGCCTGTCTCCCAAGATTTGTGAGAGTGTTGGGTCATCCTTCAGGATAGGTTGTAGATCCTTAATAATGCGTTGGAGGGGTTTTAGTTGGGGGCTGAAGGTGACGGCTAGTGGCGTTCTGTTATTTTCTTTGTTAGGCCTGTCCTGTAGTAGGTGACATCTGGGAACTCTTCTGGCTCTATCAATCTGTTTCTTCACTTCCGCAGGTGGGTATTGTAGTTGTAAGAATGCTTGATAGAGATCTTGTAGGTGTTTGTCTCTGTCTGAGGGGTTGGAGCAAATGCGGTTGTATCGCAGAGCTTGGCTGTAGACGATGGATCGTGTGGTGTGGTCAGGGTGAAAGCTGGAGGCATGTAGGTAGGAATAGCGGTCAGTAGGTTTCCGGTATAGGGTGGTGTTTATGTGACCATTGTTTATTAGCACTGTAGTGTCCAAGAAGTGGATCTCTTGTGTGGACTGGACTAGGCTGAGGTTGATGGTGGGATGGAAATTGTTGAAATCATGGTGGAATTCCTCAAGTGCTTCTTTTCCATGGGTCCAGATGATGAAGATGTCATCAATATAGCGCATGTAGAGTAGGGGTGTTAGGGGACGAGAGCTGAGGAAGCGTTGTTCTAAGTCAGTCATAAAAATGTTGGCATACTGTGGGGCCATGCGGGTACCCATAGCAATGCTCAAAATGGCTATAGCCATATGCAGTCACCTGGAAGGGGCCAGACTTTCGAAAGAGCATCTAACAGTTCCCCTGGAGGTCAGCGGGAGCTGCTTGCCATTGGTCACTCCTGACAATAGAACCACGTGGGCTCTGAGCTGCCAAAGCACGTGCGTACATGCGGAGGATGGGTGTGGCTTTTAGTTACCGGATTCAAACTCGTTTTTATCTTTATTCTGTTTACATTGCATTTAATTTAATCTCCACTACAGTGGGCTTTACCTTCCAGTTGCCGCTGGCTGCTGTTGGGCAAGTGCAGTGATATGGCCAGAGACAATTTTCTAACTAAACCCTTTGTGGCTTCTTAGACATCACCAGGCCAGATCGGACCCTTAGTCCATCCACTCCATTATTTCTTCTCTTGGAGCGGCCAACACCTGATGTTTCACAGGACTGTAAATCAGCCTCCTCAAGCACCTACTCACTTATGCAATGCTGGGGTGGGAAGGAAATTATCTCCTGATTCAGGAGGTGATTAGCTTTTGCCCTGAAGCATGAGGACTGGTTAACACGGGCCTTACAGTAGAACATTATAAAGGGATCAGTCAGCTTAAGCCCGTTGGCATCTAAATGTCCCTGGTTGCCTTTAAGTTTTAGTAAAACTGAACTAGTTGAAAGTAAATAATGTTTTCAGAAATGTTTGTCCTGTCTTCATCAGACTTTCTAATCCCATGAAAAAGCATTTCACATGTCTGGGTAATGCAAGTTGGAAGAAGATAAGTAGTTAACCCTTATAACTTTTGCAGGCGTAAGGGCACTTTCATGGAACTTTGTGACTTGCTTTCCCCTGCCCTGAAGCACAAGAATACCAAGATGCTTTGCTGTAACATCTAGTAAAAGAACATTAAATAGGATCAAACACAGTTGGGGCTAACTTTTCTCTCCAGGCTCCAGTCTAGAGCCAACATGTGGGTTTATAAACTCTTAGGGTGGGGATCCAAACACTGCACCCATACTTATCGGTGTGGCACAAATGCTTGCACTTTAATATCTGCCTGAATTGCAGGGAAATCAGTCAGCTGTCTGTCTAAAGGCTAACATTTGCACCCAGCAGTTCATTTATGCAGGTACAAGCGAAGCTGACACTCAACAGAGGGTGCTTTCAAATTGGGGATTATGCTGTGAGGACAATGGTGGGGAAAAGCTCCTAGAAATCTACATTATACAGTACATTATAGCACCTCTTCACTGTAGTCATAAGAGCTCCAGCATATGACAACAGAGGAAAAACTTCATTGGGTGCAGGTAAAGCTGAGAGTATAGATCAGTAACTGAAGGCACAAAATCCTCACAAGAAGAATGTATATATATTTATATAATCTTCAATGAATAGGGAAAAAAACCCAAAATTGAGAGTTAAGGTTCAACTGTCAGCACTTTTTGTCTGGGAATATCCTTCATTTTTAAAAACATTTGAAGTGGTTCTGACTGCTCTGGAGGGATGGCCTTGTAATTACAGCCCTGTTGAGGGGACTCAGGAGATCTGTGCTGAATTCCCAGCTTTGTCATAGATGCCCTGTGAGGCCTCTTGCAAATCATGTGATCTTTCTGTGCCTCAGTTTCCCTGTGTAGACAAGGGGGTTAGTAATACTTCCTTTGCCTATTGCAACTATAAACTGCTTGAGGCAGGGGCTGTCTTATTATGTGCAGGTCCCTGTGTTTTTTACTTAAGGTGGCATTCAGTACTGATATTACATCTTTCATCCAAAGACCTCAGTGTGCTTTTCAAAGGCGGGTTAGTTGTTATCCCTCTTATTACACAATTGATGCACTTGGATGCTGTGGTGACATGTGCCCTAGAAAGATGGGCAGGTAGGCAGAACAACCTGAGGCAGAGAAAGGTAGAGGCCTCCATATTAAAATGTGCTTCTTAATTTTGGGCTGTTCACTGTGAGACACCTGGCACCTGATCTTTCTTAGAGGTGCTGAGTCCCTGCAGCTGCTTTAGGAGTCAGGTGGAGCCTGAGGCATCTCAGGATGAGACACCCCAAAATGAGTGGGCACTTTTAATAACAATACTGACCTGCGGCTTCATAAGGCGCTTTGGAGACCCACCAATGAAAAGTGCTAGACCAGAGCTGGACATTATTATGGTTGTCCTATTTTGAAAATGTGGGCCCAAGTGACTGGCTGAAGGTCATGGAGTCAGTGGCAGAGTTGGGGAAGGATCACAGGTCTCCTGTCTCCCAGCCCCCTGCTGTACCTGTTAAAAGTTGCTACAAGGAGAAGGGAGAAAAATTGTTCTTAACCTCTGCGGATAGGACAAGAAACAATGGGTTTAAATTGCAGAAAGGGCGGTTTAGGTTGGACATTAGGAAAAACTTCTTAACTGTCAGAGTGGTTAAGCTCTGGAATAAATTGCCTAGGGAGGTTGTGGAATCTTCATCATTGGAGATTTTTAAGAACAAGTTAGACAACCACCTGTCAAGGATAGTCTAGGTCAGGAGTGGGCAAACTACGGCCCGCAGGCCAGATCTGGGCCACAAGCCGTACCACGCAGCTTGTCCCTGCTCTGGCACTCTGGCTGGGGCGCTGGGTCAGGGTCGCACCACGTGGTTCGGCTCTGCTCCAGCACTCTGGCGGGGGCATAGGGTCAGGGGCCCAGTACACGGCTCCCAGAAGCCACGGCATGGCCCTGCTTCAACTCCTACGCACTCCAATGGGAGCTGCAGGGGTGGTGCCTGCAGATGGGGCAGCGTGCAGAGCCATCTGGCCACGCCTCAACATAGGAGCCAGAGAAGGGACATGCCACTGCTTCTGGGAGCTGCTTGATGTAAGCACCGCTCGGAGCCTGCACCCCGTGAGCCTCTCCCCATGCCCCAACCCTCTGCCCCAGCCCTGACCCCCCTCCCGCCCTCTGAACCCCTCAGTCCCAGTCCAGAGCACCCTCCTATACCCCAAACTCCTCATCCCCATCCCACCGCAGAGCCTGCATGCCCTCCCACACTCCAACCCCAATTCTGTGAGCATTCATGGCCTGCCATACAATTTCTATTCCCCAATGTGGCCCTCAGGTCAAAAAGTTTGCCCACCCCTGGTCTAGGTAGTACTTAGTCCTGCCATGAGTGCAGGGGACTGAACTAGATGAGCTCTCAAGGTCTCAAGGCTCTTCCGGTCATACAATTCTATGATTTCTGGGGGCTTCCAAGCTGAATGCCAAGGGGGTTCCACTAAATCTTAGTTAAAGCCATTTCAGTTTCCTTTAGAAATCTAGATGCTTACAGCCAGACTCTGCCCTCAGATACGGGCATGCAACTCCTGCTGAAGTTGAGGGCAGGACTTGGCTCATAGCAAGGGAAGAGAACCAGAGATCTCCTGTGCCCAGTACCTGCAGGCACACTTCAGACTCAGAAGCACAGTCAGCGCACAGTGCTGGGAGCCTCCAGGATTTCATTTGCTTTTGGACAGACTGTTCCAGGAGCCAGTGACCTGTTTGGCTGAAGAAGCTGTTCTGTACTGCTGCTATGTATATGGCCCTGTTACCAAAGCATTTGAGCACCTGACAGTCTTTAATGCATTTTCTCTCATAACACCGTAGGAAGCAGGGCAGTGCTATTAACCCCTTTGTACAGAGGGTGAGCTGGAGCCCAGAGAGACTGTGACCTGCCCAAGCTCACACAGGATGCCTGTGGCAAAACCAGGAGTACAGCTCAGGTCCCAGGCTAGCACCCTAACCACTGGGCCATCCTTCCTCTCTAAGGAGTCACTGTATACTGTTCTTGGTTACACCTGATACACCGCAGCAGTCACTCTGCTGTTGGAGGCTCTTAGAATCATAGAAGATTAGGGTTGGAAGACACCTCAGGAGGTCATCTAGTCCAACCCCCTGCTGAAAGCAGGACCAACACCAACTAAATCATCCCAGCCAAGGCTTTGTCAGCCTTAAAAACCTCTAAGGATGGAGATTCCACCACCTCCCTAGGTAACCCATTCCAGTGCTTCACCACGCTCCTAGTGAAATAGTGTTTCCTAATATTCAACCTAGACCTCCCCCACTGCAACTTGAGACCATTACTCCTCATTCTGTCATCCAGTACCACTGAGAACGGTCTAGATCCATCCTCTTTGGAACCCCCCTTCAGGTAGTTGTAGGCTGCTATCAAATCCCCCCTCACTCTTCTCTTCTGCAGACTAAATGACCCCAGTTCCCTCAGCCTCTCCTCGTAAGTCATGTGCCCCAGCTCCCTGATCATTTTCATTGCCCTCCGCTGGACTCTCTCCAATTTGTCCACATCCCCTTCTGTAGTGGGGAGACAAAAACTGGATGCAACACTCCAAACATGGCCTCACCAGTGCCGAATAGAGGGGAATAATCACTTCCCTCAATCTGCTGGCAATGCTCCTACTAATGCAGCCCAATATGCCGTTGGCCTTGGCAACAAGGGCACACTGCTGACTCATATCCAGCTTCTCACCCACTGTAATCCCCAGGGTCCTTTTCTGCAGAACTGCTGCTTAGCCAGTCAGTCCCCAGACTGTAGCAGTTAATGGGGACCGACTGGCTAAGCAGTCTTTCCTACACTGGCAGGGAGATGGGCTGGTGGTTGATCTTCCAGGTCATTTTTAGAGGTGATTTAAATGCAATCCTTTCTCTGCATCGGAGCCCTGTCCAGTTGGGCTAATGCCAATCAGGCACCTGGTTTAGAGACAGGTAAGAAGTAGCCCCAAAGAGTTGGATCATTTGCCAGCCAGATTTCCCCTTGGCTCATGTGACCTGTACGTGGTGCAATGGTAGAAGGGTTTTAAGCAGTATTTGTTGAGGACACGCCGCATGGCTCTCTCCTGCCTCCATTGTTCCAAACTCACGCCCACACAACCTTTATGTCCACGGATTCTTATCTATTGACTTGGTCCATCCTGGCCACGGTTTGGGGGACTCTGTTGGGTTTCAGAACAATCAAAGGGCCTCGCTGCCTCTCCCCTCATCCAGTGAGAATCAGTCTGGCTCCTTCACCCACTCTTGAGAGCTCGGAGGCTCCTGTTCTGCAGGCACTGCTGATGCCCTCCACTTCCCCCTGTCTGGTGCTGTAATGCCCTTCCAGATGCGCTGTAAGGGCTGCGCCCAGCTGCAGCATTACTCTCGGGAGGGCATTAATCTCCTCCCTGCGATACAGGGACCACACAGCCCCACGGAGATGGGGTGAGCATCCCAGAAGGGTCTTAGTACGGGGCACGTCTGTACACAGCAACAACCTTTCTCTGGAAGACCCCCTGGCAGGCTGCTGATACTCAGGCTGGCTGAAGCTAACTAACAGATTTACTCACAGACCCTGAGGGTCAGAAGGGCCGTGGTGAGCACTGCAAATACTGTGTGATAATTCAGCACAGGAGGCAGCAAGCATTGGTAGCTAGACCTGGAAACCCCTAGCCTTCAAACCCCCAGCCAGAGAGGTCTTACTGTTCTTTCCGTCTTCCATGGGATACGCCGTTGGGTTATGTATGGGCTGGTCATGGCTTTACCCAGCTGATCTGCCTCCCTCCCTTGGCAGGTCTCAGCTAGCCTGGCTCCTCTGCTCTCAGCAGTGCTGGGTTGGCCTGCTCCTGCTACAGTGGCCCCACCAGGTTGGCTTTTCTTGGCTCAGCTCTGGGGACGCTCGGTTTCTCTGCTGCAGTAAAAGGAAGCACCTTTCTGTCTGCACCTAGAGATGGAGGTCTCCGCAGTGGTGGGGCTGGAGGCCCAGAGTCTGACTTAAGCCTGTCCAAGCAAGCAGCATTAACGTGGTTGCAGATACCTGCTTGGATGTCCACTAGCTAGGAAGGGGAGAGTGGTGTGAACAGCTGCCCCTTTCCATTCCAGCCCTGCCTCCTAAAACCCTAGGAGTCTGATCCCCACAGGGCTCATGTGGAGTAGCGCCTGAGCGACCAAAGGAATCAGGAGAGGAATGGACAATGAGAGACTTTCATAGCATGCACCTCATCTTACTGGAGATGTGTTTCTCTCCCACTGGGCGGGAGAAACATCTCCTCTCCCATTTGCCTTTACGCAGACCACACCCTGTCCTGATGCACAGTGTTTCTGTGGCAGCCACAGCTATAAGGAAAGAGTGTATTTGTAGCTGCTTTTTAATGCAATTTTAAAGCTGTAAATGAGGGAGGAGAGCCAGCACCATGTGACCAAGCAACTCCCAGGGCAACCAGCAAGGGATCCGCTGACCATAGTCTGCTCTAGTGTATCCCAGTGGGAGGGAGAGGAATTTGAGTACATACCTGGTAATCACACACAGTTAAGAGGTATGATCTGCAGAGATAAGATAACCATCATGGAGAACAGTTATGTGCCTCCCACAGGCTTGGGGGTAATGGTGAAGGGTGAATGATGAATCCAAACACAGCCATATGATGGGGGAAATGATCTGGTATTACTTTGCTTTTTGCAAATTGGGATGTGAGGATGTAGTTAAAGAGCACGAGTCCAGGGGGCATAGTTAACATGACCCATTCAACCTTAATGTTGTCCCTGCCTGTTGCATGAATGCTGTGTTTTGCCATTGTGATGAGGAAGGAGTTTAAAGTCCAATTGCCTAAAGAACTCAAAAGGAATGGTGTTTGTGGCTCATGAATAGGGCCCTACTAAATTCACCGCCGTGAAAAATGCATCACGGACCATGAAATCTGGTCTCCCCACCGTGAAATCTGGTCTTTTGTGTGCAAAAGTATAGTATACAGATTTCATGGGGGAGACCAGCGTTTCTCAAATTGGGGGTCCTGACCCAAAAGGGAGTTGCAGGGGGGTTACAAGGTTATACTGGGGGGGTTACGGTATTGCCACCCTTACTTCTGCGCTGCCTTCAGAGCTGGGCGGCCAAAGAATGGCGGCTGTTGGCCAGGCGCCCAGCTCTGAAGACAGCAGCGCAGAAGTAAGGGTGGCCATACCATACCAGGCCATCCTTACTTCTGCACTGCTGCTGGCGGCAGCGCTGCCTTCAGAGCTGGGCTCCCGCCCAGCAGCCGCCGCTCTCCAGCTGCCCAGCTCTGCAGGCAGCGCCACCGCCAGGAGCACTGCAAAAGTAAGGGTAGCTGTACCACAACACCCCCTGCAATAAGCTTGCAAATCCCCCCCCCCCACACACACACACATACATACAACTCCTTTTTGGGTCAGGACCCCTACAATTACAACACAATGAAATTTCAGATTGAAACAGCTGAAATCATGAAATTTACTATTTTTAAAATCCTATGACTGTGAAATTGACCAAAATGGACCATGAATTTGGTAGGGTCCTACTCATGAAGCAAGATCATAAATAACAAGAAGTTTGAAAAAGTTCAGGGTGATGCGGATATAAGGACTAGAGATCTGTCACCCATCAGCTGAGTGATGTGGATTGCTTTGCAAAGCCAACAAATGTGCTACGGTTGTAGAGCTACTGACTGCAAACCCATGTAATGAGAACCTCATGCAACTTCCTGCTGCCAGACCTCGGCTCCTAGTGCTTTAAATGGGAAGGGAGGGGGCCACGCACCTTGTCCTTGTATCAGGTAATGTCAGTGCAGTAACACCGCCCGGCACAGCATGCATGCTTTGTAGGTTCTAAGCCAGGCCCTCATCTGGAATGCACTTCAGTCCGGTTTCTGTACTTGTAGGTGCCTGGCTCAACGAGACTCCTCAGCAAATTCTAGCTTGCCCATCGGATGACCAACCTGCCCCTAGGCTGGGGAGGAGCTGCAGCTTCTCCTCTGGAGGGATGTTGCTGTTGGCTCCTTTTTGGTGCCATGGGAACATGGTGTAATTTCTCCCCTAGAAGCAAACTGAAAGGATACAAAAGTGCAAGGAAAACCTTTTCCTACGACCAAGCCAAAGAGGTCAGTTCCTCAGCTGGGGTAAACTTGGGCTGCCCCTTTGTCTTCTCCGGAGTTATACTGCTCTACACCAACTGCAGATCTGGCCTAGTTGCTCTGAACACTTTTGTTAGAGGTCACTGAATGCATTTTGCCTAATTTCAAACCCACTCAAGTGCTAACCTATCACTGCTTCCATTTATCTAGCCTCATGACAGCAGTATGTAGGCCCCTTCACAACCATCCACTGGATTTATCAGCGCAGCTCCCCTGATGTATCATCTCTGATTTACAGAGGAGAAACTGAGGCACAAGGTAGCTTAAGTGACATGCCCAAGGTCACACATGAAGTCTGCGGCTGAGCCAAGAACTCAGTTCTCCTGAGACTGTCTGGTGAACCACTAGCCCATCCTGCTACCCCAGCTCTTGTTCCCTTGCTCTCAGCCATCATCCAACCCATGCTGAGGTTTGTGTTCCACTCTGTAGTTACACTGGGATTAGATTAGATCATCAGTAGAGGGGCCTGGTCCTCCAGCCCTTCCTGGGGTGAAAACGCCCACTGAAGTCAAGGGAACTATTCACCTGAGTACGAGCTGCAGGATCAGGCCTGGATGTCTTTATATCAATAGCACAGCATTGTCACAGTTCAGGGCACCTGCAGCTGTATTCCCACTCTGTGCTCCACCACGGGCAGCAACGCTCAGGCTTCCATTTCCCCAGACATCACCTCAGCTGGGCAGAGACATACATCAATCCCCTTCCTTACCAGGATGTTTCCAGGCTGCATGGTTCCCTGTCCACACTGTGAATTCCCCAGCAGAACAGACTGCCTAACCAGGCCTGCTTTGCTGTCTCCTCAGAAGCTATACACAGCCCTATTGCCCACAGTTAAAAGTTCCTGCACAGCTTTTCCTAAGCAAACACATTTACTCTTAAGGTAAAAGCATCACAGAGAAACCATAGTAACAACCCTAAGAGCACCTCCGTCCATTCTAGTAAGTACACCAGAGCTCACCCCAACTCCAACAAGGGCTGTGGCAGGTGAACAGTCCTTCAAACCCTACACAGAGATTCTCCTGTGGTTACAAGCACCCCCATGAATCTGTGAGTCCCTTTATACAGCATGGGCCACTGATCTTGTCCTCACATAACAGGTGAGCAGCAGATAAAGGTCCCCACCTCAAGGTGTAGCTTCAAAAGGTTGAGTTTGTGCATAACTGGAGGGGGTCCGTTTGCACACATCTCCTCCTAGAGACATACTGGGAGACCCACTTAACTTTAAAAATTCATTCTTGTCTGGCACATTGTTTCAAAGTGTCCTTTGAAGTGCAAAGCATTTCCCAGCATTTACATTAGTCATGTCTCCCTGCAAGAGACGTTACATACAATCCCACAATAATACATAAGCACTTTCATTTTTAATACAACGAACTCCCATGATACTTAACATAATTCAGTTGAGGTGTTTGCCAGGAGCTGGGAATGGGCAACTGGGGATGGATCACTTGATGATTACCTGTTCTGTTCATTCCCTTTGGGGCACCTGGCATTGGCCACTGTTGGAAGACAGGCTATAGGGCTAGATGGACCTTTGGTCTGACCCAGTATGGCCGTTCTTATAGTCATCCATATCTGTCACAATTATACCTTAAGGACACCAGATACATTGCAGCTAGTTGCAAATGTACCCGGAACAGAACCTCAGTGCCGTTACAGAGCACAAGACAAACGATGCACGTATCTGTTTGGTACTTTGCACTGCATGCACTTTGCTCTGTAGCAGAGCCTGGGTCCCCTCCCCCAGGCTGGTGCAGGAGCCTTCTCCCCTGCAGTGCCTGCCATCTGGAACAGCCATCCTGCATTCCCCCACCTCCTCCATTCAATCTGAAAGCATCCCTTTGCCCATGCCTTTGAATTTCTCTCACCTTCTTGAGTTATTTGCATTTGATCTCTGTAAAGCATGGTGTGACGAAGTGGTGATTTTCCCTTGTTATGTTGTACTGTATGTGAGCCTCTGTCAGTCTTACTGTTTTGCATGAATGCTGTGTGTGCCTCAGTTTCCCAGTGTATTGCACCAACGTCTAGGTGGTGGGAATAAGGGTGTGTGACTTTTGCAGGGGTTGCTCCAGTTGCCTGCAGGGATGCTATGGCTGCCCCTTTGTAACCTGAGACCCAGGAAGGGGATGTGACCAGGTGACTCTTGGCTCAGGGAGCGAGACAAAGACCGGAGGAGGAGCAATGGGCAGGGCAGGGGCCAGGCAGCTGGAAGCGAGTCAGTCTTGGCTGGCTTGGGGCGCAACAGAAGGACCAGAGCCCTGGCTCTGGGCTCCCTTCCCCCCAAGATGGACTTGGCTGAAAGTCACTGATTTCTGTGCTACAAAGTTCTATTCTACGCTGTGTTCCTGTCAACTAATAAACCTTCTTTACCGGCAGGCTGAGAGTCACGTCTGACTGCGGAGGTGGGGTGCAGGGCCCTCTGGCTTCCCCAGGAGCCCCGCCCAGGCGGACTCACTGCCAGAAGTGCATGGTGTGGAAAGGGATGCTGAATGCTCCGAGGTCAGACCCAGGAAGGTTGAAGCTGTGTAAGCTTCTTTCCCTGGAGACAGTATGCTCAGAGAGTCCTGACTGGCTTCATAGGGAGAAGTTCCAGAGCATCGCCCCAGTAACTCCATGACACATAGTGACAAATGGGCTGCTTGGGAAATGTTTTATGCAAAATAACTACCTGATTCTGAAAATATCCACTACTAGGCTGTACCATGAGTAGTCCCATTGGTTAAACACAGTAATAAGAATAGTTAGTATCTTCAGGATCAGTTTGTATTATTTTATCTGTGTATTAATTTTGGAAAGAAGCCACTTACAGGGATATAGCCAAGCCCAAGTGTTCAAAACTCCTGTGATTGGACCCCCTGCAAACATGAGGTTGGCTTAAAAATTGTGAGAGTAACAAATAAGTACTGGCAGGTTTCAGAGTAGCAACTGTGTTAGTCTGTATTCACAAAAAGAAAATGAGTACTTGTGGCACCTTAGAGACTATTTGAGCATAAGCTTTCGTGAGCTACAGCTCACTTCATCGGATGCATCTAGCTCACGAAAGCTTATGCTCAAATAAATTTGTTAGTCTCTAAGGTGCCACAAGTACTCCTTTTCTTTTTGCAAATAAGTACTGGGTTTGTTGTCTTTGCCTTGTGGTGTCTGAGTCTTTAGAGGTCATATTTTCAAGCTTTTCACAAGGGCCAGAGACTTTGTTGAAAAAAACCCAAAGCTGAGATTCTCTCCTATTCACCTGATTCCAGGAGCTGTGGGTTTGAGAAAAGAACCAAATATTGTGAGATGATAAAACCCTGAGAGTTGCAAACACTGATCCAAAGGGGCAGAGGAAAGTCAGCTGTGTCAAAACGGCTGGCCCAGACACAGGAGACAAAGCGCAATCCCTGCCCTATGCAGTGCAATGGGAGGCGGAGGAGGGAGCCGCAATATGCCTGCTAGCAGATAATCAATGTCTAGGATCTCGGAGCAGCTCCCACGGCTCAGACATGCCTAACAACGCGCCATGCTGTGTATTAGCCCAGGCCAGAACACTCTGATGAGAACCCACGCAGGGAATAAAGCAGGCACAAGAAGCTCCTGCATCTCTGCCCATCACTGATTCAACTGCGTTAAATATTTACATTTGCAATTGCAACTGCTTTGAATCCTTTATGGGAGGACAGGCAGAGGCCGCTGCAAAGGGCGATTCGGTTTCACTGGTCACAGAAGTCGCTGGCTGGGGAATCTGGGCTGGCCTTGGACTCGGGGTGTTCGCTGGGCGCAGAGCAATTCACAAACCGCTGTGCGGCTCGCCCCACCGTGCGCAGCGCTCGGGCTTGGGGTGCGTGGAGGCTGCCTACTGGGCTGGGTCCCAAACCACTGGGCCACCGCGCCTCTCGCCGGCCCAAGGACTGCTCCCGGCCGGCCGACGCTTAACTAGGACGGGGGCCAGCGCTGAGGCTGGCTCTCTAGCGCAGTGGGCAGGGAGGGCACCCCGGGGAGGCGGGGGACCCAGGCTCCAGTCCGCACAGCCCGTGGGCAGCCCGGCTGGGTCACGCCCTGGCTGCAGTCAGGGGAGCGGCACCAGGGCAGAGCAGGGAGCTCGCGGCGAGCAGACACGCCGTCCCCCCTCCCGCTGCAGGTGCGGCGTCTCTGCCCCCTGGCGCGGGAGGGGTTAACCCGCAGCCCGTCCGGCTCGGGCGTTCACAGGAGGGGCGAGAGCAGCCGCCCCGGGCCCTGATTGGCGGAGCCCGGATCAGACAAGGAGCTGGGCTGCGGATTGGCCGCGGCGCGGTCAGGCGCTGTAGGTTGTTGCAGAGGGCGCCGTGCGCGCGCGCTGCGGGAGGCGCTGAATGACCGACAGTAACCTCAGCTGCTGCGCTCGGTCGGCCGGGCCCGGCCCGTGGCACAGGGCGGCCGCGTGCCAGCCCCGCCCCGGCTCGCCAGCCAGTGCACTGCCACCCCCTGGCCCCTCGCAGCTCCGTGCTCTGCTTGTGGGCGAGGGGCTGCAGGAGGGGAGCGTGCCAGGCGCCGCTGCAGTGGAGGGCAGGGACGGAGAGGGCACGATGGGGGGTGGGGGGGATAAACAGGCCTGGCTCCGCCCACTCGTGGTTCTGAGGTGCACGGCGTGCTGGCACTTGCACGGGAGCCTGGTGAAAGCTGCCCACAGCCGAACTGCAGCCTAATCTGGGGGGAGCTGACGCGAGACCCTGTGTCACCACTAAAGCCTTTGGCTGGGATTCCCAAAAGGGCTGGGAGGAATCAGGCACCCAAATCCCATTGACTGCTAATAGGATTTGGTTCCCTAATTCCCTAAGCCCCTTTAAAACAACCCAGCCTTTCTCTCTGTGCAGAAACTGCTGCCACACTCCTATCTCCAAAAGCATTGTGGATCCATCCCAGCTACCTACAGCTCCTGCCGCACTGGAGCTGGGTTGCCCCCTCCCAGTGAAATAAATGCAAGAGCCATATGGAGGCAGCACTGGGAGCCACCAGGGCCTGTACTAATGGGCGATGGTTGCATGGGATCAGTGGTGGGCCTCTGCTGGGAAAGGAGAGTATCAGCCATTATGGGCTACCTGGCCCCGTCACAGTATTAATTATTCCCCTTTTCCCACTCGATGGTCTCTTAGTGCATGAGTCTGTGGCTTCAGCCCACTTCCTAGGGGACAGGTGTCCACGTTGCAATGAGCACCAGCCAAAGCAAGTGCCATGGGCAGTGGAGGCTGACCTGCCCTGTTACCCGCTGGAGGAAGTGCCTGTGGGGCAGGCATGTCCCAGGCTGCCAGTTCTGCTGACAGGTGTTTTCCCTCGAATCCAGCGCCTTCCAGTGCTCATGCTGTTGAGATGTGCCTCTGACTCCATCCATTCTCTTCCCCGAGCCTTCTCATTTGTCCCCTAGGCTGGTCCATTTTGGCTCCTCCCCTTTCCTTTGGGGGCAGCCAATCTCATATCTGAGTGGACCCCACTGGAGATCAGACTAGGCCACTATTGTCCACTGCTGGTTCCTTCTTGTTGTTCCTCTGACCCCAGTCCTGTCCTTGCACTGTCGATTTGCCCCCAGTAATCAGCTTACCCTGGCTTCTTCATGGCAGTTCCCCTCTCCTGATGGGGTGGCCATTGGCACTTCTGTGGTGGGAGCCCCCCTGCCTTCCACCAAGGTCTAACAGGTCAGTATCCCCAATCGCCATAAAAGTGGCAAAAATGCAACATGTCTACTCGGCCCAGATTTATGGGGAGGAGGCCAGATTCTGCCCTCACTGTGATGTGCTAGCCGTGTGGCACCAGGGTAGGGTGACACAATGCAAATTCCTCCAGCCCCAGTGAAATCTGTGCAGTTACTGTGGTGCATCCTGTACTCACTGAGGTAGATTCTCAGTTGAAGACTGAATTTCCACTGTGGATTCCTTGGCAGTTCCATTGCATTTTGCCCAGTACTAATGTACATGGCAAACCCATTAACCTCACTGCTTGGATTACATTGGTGCTGGTTTTCATAGCCTGGGCCCTGACGGAAGGACATCAGGGCAGAACCTTTAACAAGCATGGGTGTGTTTGCTAGCAACTTCTTTCAAATGTGGCTGTGTTCTGCAGCTTAAATATTTCTTTCCTGGTGGGAGGAAATCAGGGGGGGGAAGATTTCAGAGTTACAACCGGCTGCTAGGCACACGGGAATTGAGGGCCCTAAATCGCATTTGTACCTTTGAAAATCTCCCCCTGTAGCTACATTTTAAAGCTCTAGCAGTATTAATGCAGGAATCAACTTGAGGGAAGAGGGTGAGCTGCTGATTTGGTGCTGTGGGGAGGGGTTCTATTGTTTGGAAAAGGAATTTGGAAAGGGAATTTAATAACCTTAACCCAGAGGGAGAGCCGGCAATCTGAGTTCAATATGTTGATGAATCCATGCAGGGTGGTCGTTATTACCAAATGGGTAATCCGAGGCTTTGAAATTTGCCATCACAGACTCTTGTTTCATCTCAAGTGGAAGAGAATGCACTCAGTGTCCTGTTCTGACACAGGTATATGCTGCAAAGCCTGGACAAAAGGAGCATCAGATTATCAGGCAGGCGTTGCCATGTCTCTTCCACTTCAAAGCTTGTTTGGGGACTGGCATGCATAGCCCCATGGCTGAAGAACAGAAGCTGTCTGATAGCTCAGAACAGCCTTGTGGCACATGGGCCTGGTTGTCATGTACAAGGGGGAGAACAATGAGAACCTCAGAAATGAGATGAAACTGCTCCCTTCCCCTGCATGCACACAGTCTATACCAGTGGCCCGCCTGCAGAGCCAGATTTTTCAGAAGAGCTCAACATGTTTGAAAATCTGACAGCAATCAGGAGCATTGAGCTCTTGATGAGCCAGATTTCCCAATGCGTATCTAGAAGCCACATCCGGTGATTAACAGTGGCCACGAGAACAGCAGCAGAGATCCCTTCTAGAGAAGCCAAACAGTGCTGTCTAATGATGGTCCAGCCCGCCTACAGCTTCTGAGACAACTGAAGTGATGGGGGAGTAGGGAAGTCTATAGACCTGTATTAAATGGGTCCGTCCCTGCCCTGACCAGTTTCTGCCCAGCTGCAGGAGGAGAGGGGTCAGGACCACTCTCCAGTGATGGGTTTCATTATGCAAGGCACTGCATTTTCCAGTGATGCTCTGTCATAGAAGAAAAATTCCTCCTCTCTCCCCTGCAACATGAGGTAACTGAAGTCCTGTGTCATGGTTAGCTGTGCCCAGAGCTAAGCTGCTGGCATTATGTGTTTTGCTGCATGCATAGTGGTCAGCTGCTGCAGTGTTTTGGTGAGAGGCTCTGGGTGGAATTTAAACTGAAGTAACCCCTAGCAGAAGGGATGGCTAGTGTCCCACTTCCAGGGGTGTGGCTGCACAGTACGTGGTTGGGAGTGAGCGCCCTCAAAACCAGCTCATTCACCAGATTTAAAAAGACAGGTTCCCTTCCCCCCTCACTTCCCATAGGAGGGGATATCTGGAGGAACAGCAGTCTCTGAAGGCTCCAGCCTGCCAAGCCCTTTGTAGTCAGGCAGTCAAGTTTTAAAGTAAACTTTTATTATGAACAAATACCAGTTCAGTACAACCAGCCGTCTGATTCCAAATTAGTAGAAATTATTTCCAAAAGTTTTTCAGTAGACAAAACATGGAGATCTTAGAATGCAGAAACTGACTTGGGAAAGTTGTATCCCACTCACATTTCAATAGCAACAGAGCTTAGACAATGCACAAATTCAACCTTCCAATCCTTCACTACTTATCCAACACTCGCACGTCCCGTCTCCAGGATACCAGAGGGGCTGGGAACACTGTTTGAAATCCAGTCATTTACTACCACTGCCACCACTAGTGGGTATATTGGGCCTTCCACACCCTGATCTCTCAGTGCTTTAGAAGTATTAATTACACCTCACAACACCCCTGTGAGGTAGGGTGCTATCCCTATTTTACAGGGAGGGAAACTGAGGCATGGAGAAGTTAACTGATTGACCCTAGATCTCACAGTGAGTCAGTGGCAAAGCTAGGAATCGAGCTCAGGAGGCCTGCTGCTCTAGCCACTAGACATGCTGGTGCTTTGTCTACGTCCACCTCTCACTCTGACTCACTTTAACTAAACTCACAGAGAACACACTTGGATACAAACATGCCACCAAAGAAAAAAATATAAAGCAAACAAGGTTACCTTTAAAATGATGTATCTAACAAATTCTAACTCAATACATTCAAAATCACCTGCACCCACAATTTGATGACGGCAATTAAATAATTAAATTTCCATAATTCATCATAGAAAGAAAAAAACATCCTGCAAATAGCTGTCAATACTCCTATGTGTATTAAAGACTTAAGGCACCCAGAGACGTATGCCACTCTACCGACAAAGTGACTGGGCAAACACCGGCGCTGTTTGGTTACTTCCACTCCGCTTCCCCACGCTGTCAGGATTTTTGGCTCTGATCAATACTCTTGGGATCTAGAGGCAATGCCCGAATCAACCCCTTGCTTTTCTCCTGAGACGATGGTGGATGCCATACCATGTTGTGTCATGTATCTGAATGGTAGGTTGCATCACACATGTCCGGATCATGAGGTGAGGGAAGAACTATTAGGAGAGGCCAAATTCACCCACGGTGTAGACTCCAGCCAATGGGGTTTGGACCAGGGATGGATCTGGCCCAGGATTATGACATGCAGGTGTCTTTGTATCCAGTTGGATAAAACTATCCACAGCCACCCTCTGGGCAGTTATAAATCTCAGCTCTGGGGAATCCTCACCCAGCCATCCACCTCCCGAGGTTTAGAGCCCAGGAATTAAAAGCTTCCCAACTGGCTTATCTGCTGATGGCCCGCTCCTGAGCCTGTTCATCTCGTTAGACCAGTCAGAGGGCAGGCGGCTCCACTGGGCTGCAAAGCTGGACAGTTCTGGTCACGGTAATGCACAGGAACAAGGCCAGGGAAGACCTCTTGGCTGACAGCAAGAGCTTTGCGACCGCAGCAGGACATCAGCAGTGCTGTGGTCACCTTGGCGTGGGAAGGCTGGAGCCTGCTCTTCAGGATACACAGCACAGCTGGGGCAGGGAAAGGAGCATCTCAGCGTCATTCCTCCACCCCAGCCCAGCCTTCCCCAGCTCTACCCCAGGATCCAGCAGCCTGGACACCTCGTGAGCTTTCACCCAGCACCGCAGCACTATCTGGTGAGTGGCTGATGGGAATGGGGCCTCGCCCTGCCAAGCCTGTCTGCGGCATCTGCAAGTGCTATGGGGTGAAACACACAAGGGTTTTAACCCTCCCCCCCATTAGCCTCTGCTGTTAGTGCTGCCAAGGAGTGAAAACAGGCACCTTCTGTGCCCAGGCACTGTGCAGCGGACCCCCCTCGCCGGAGGGAAGGCCCTGTCTGCAGGGGATGAATTACTTACAGCCCAGCAGCCAGCACCCTGCTCTAGCACCGTGTGTCTGGGGGAGTTATGGGAATGGCCGCCAGCAGCAGCGGCTGCATCAGCACTTCCCACGGCACCGTGTGCATCAGGCAGCCATTGTCCCCAGGGCAACTCTGATTTGCTTTGGGAGAGGCTGGGGAGCTGGTCATGAGCCCCCTAACAGGCTTTCCTGCCCCCAGCACAGTGGGGCAATTCAGTCCCATCTCCAGCCTGGATCTGCCCAGTAGATGTGGCTCCACCCCCTGACTTCAGAGGGGCTATGCTGGGAAGGGGGTCACACAGAGCACTGGGCTGGATCCTGTAACTTTCTCAGGCTTTAACCCTCTCAGTGTCCCCTGCTTTGGTGTCGGTTTCTATCAGGTACTTGTTAATTGGCTTCAGGAAGCCCATCTGCAGACACAAGGCTCCCCTGGGTCTCTGACATAGCATCATCCCCGCTTTCTAGCTGGTCACTCACAGGATCAATTCACTTAGATGTGGCCACATCAGCTGCCCCTTTGTCTCCCCCTTTCAACTGTGTTCAGTAAGAAGAATCCATATGACACAGATACACACTAGGATCTCCTCCATAGAAATGGGACCTCATTCCTCTGACACACAAAGCAGCTTAAACACAGAGGGGGCTTTGTGTCACTTCCTTCTGGTTTCTCCTGCTGTCGTTCTTCAGGAAGAGTCTCTTCCTGGGAAATACTGCCCATGGCTCCACTCCATCCCATCCCAAGCCAGTGTATTTCAATGGCATCAAGCCCCTCGTCTCCCGAGATGTCTTTGACTGCTCCTTTCCCACGCAGGCAGCTAGGAGCCCAGCCTGAGTTGTTCCAAAGCAATTCTAGCACAGAGGCTCTGCAGGGTGGTCAAAGGAGCCATTGTGACACTCCAGCAAGGTGAGAAGGCAGCGGATGCATGCCGCCATGTTCTGCAGCTGATGCTACCCCCTCCAGAAGAGGCTTTCAGGGGTCTCCTCTCCCCATCCCCAGCATCACCTTTCCTTGGTGTACAGGAGCCAAAGGAGGCCCAGCACCAAGGAGACAACATTGTGCTCTCTCGTTGATAGCAAGGAAGGGGACAGGGCTGCTACTCCTTCTGGGAAAGACCTTTGCTGCTGTTGTCATAGAGCGACACTCATTCATATCCTGAGTCAGCAGCCCTGGGAGGGCAGGAGAACCAGAGGCAGGAAAGGGGGATTTCTAGGGAAAAAGAGTCCCCGACTTTAGCTCAACTCTTCAGCCAGCTGGTACAGACCCCCCTCCACTCCCTCTGTTCAGCCAGCGGCACAATCTGCCCTGGACGGGCTTTCGACCAGCTCCCTGCCAAGGAGAGTCAGAGACAAGGACAGAATGAAGCATGGAGGAGTTAGAGGGAAAGGGAGAGATCCTGCCAGAGAGAGAAAAGGAAGAACAAAAGAAGAGAGGGAGGGAGCTGCCGAGCATTAGAGAGACAAAAGTTATAGGTCTTAAATACATCATTTAAAATACACTGTGCAGGAGGGGGTTAAAATCATCATCATCATCATCATCATCTGAAGCAACCTGGTAGCATTATTCAATGGTTAGTAAATAGAACATAAAACCCTGTGACCAGCTCGCTTGGGGTGAGTGAAGAGGTTGTGGGGGGTTGACACAGGTCCTCAGCCACTCTTGTGGCTCCCATCGCCAGTCCGAGTTTTCCGAGCCAGGATGGTCTCCTTGGAGACCTTCTTGCGATCGCTGGCCAGCCCCAGGAGGCACATGAGATCGATGAAGGCCGTGGTGAAGTTGTAGTGCCAGCCGAACTCGCTGGTGGAGTAATCGTAGGGGAAGGTGTGGTGGTAATTGTGGAAGCCTTCGCCTGGAACGGAAGAGCAGGGACAAGACACTAAATACACCTGAACCTGGGTTTGAAACGGTCACGCTCTAGAACCCCCGTCCCCAGGCTCGGGCACCATGTCCCCAGAATGGGCCACCTGTGCCGAATGCAGACTGTGCTCCCCTTGGGGCAGGGACAGCCCACGTCCTCCTCCACTTGCAGCCCATTGACTTTGCTGGGAGCTGCTCAGGCTCTGCGTGCCGAGGCCGTGTCTACATGGAGGGTTTCTAGAAAGTCTCCCAGCGTTGGTCTATCCCTGGCCCAGCTCCACCAGTGGAAGTGCCAGCGTGGGGTGAGCCTGAGCCCTGCCACCACTGGGCCATCGACCCTGCTCTGAGCAGGGTGCAACAAGGCAGTGGTGGAAGCTCTGGCCACGTGCGCACTCCCCCATCGACAGGCTGGTGACGATGCACCGGTGAGAGGCCAAGGCGGGGAGAATGTCAGAAAATACCAGCCCTGTCAATGGGACCCGTCTACAAATGGCCAGTCACAAAGGGACAACACTAGGAACCAGGCACACAGCACCCTGAGAGAGCAGAGAAAGGTGGGGGGGAGTAGAGGCTGAGCAGCCCCTGGTGGCTGGCTGTCCTGCTGCTCTCCCCTCTTCCAACATTTGGTGTACAAGTTACACCAGCTTGGACTCCCTCTGCTCCACTTGCCCATGTGTAACATCGCCCACCAGCCCCGTCTCCTCTGCACTGAGTCCAACACCAGAGGAGGACCAGGATGGCGCTAAGGTTAGTACAGGGCATGTGAGGAGGCCACAGCAGGCTGGAGGGGAGAACAAGTGATGGCTGGTTAATCTCAGCACAGGTCTGGCCAGAGCTCGGTTGGCTGTTTACCTGACCCTCATGAAGCGGTCAAATTGGGTGAGAAAACTCAGGATATCTCCGGCACTTCTGCTTGTGCCTGGGCCTCCCCTTATTAAAGCCTTTAAAATGGGCCCCCTCAGAGAGCCTAGTGAGGCTTGTACGGGGTTCTGATTCCTCTTCAGTCTCCCAGAAAGAAGCTGTCTAGCTTTGGCTGAGCTCCTGGCAAAATCTAAAGTGAGTCCAGGCACTTATTAGAGGCTCCGTCCATCCATCTTCCATCCCCAGAGTCTGAGAAGCTCAGATCGAGATGGGAACTGTGCAGCTCTGAGTCTTGCTAATGAAAGTTTGGGGCCAGATCCCCAGTTCAGGTAAATCAGTGGAGTGCTGCCAAAGTCCACAGAGCTACAATACACGAGCTGAGAATCTGGCTCAGGAAAGCAGTACAAAGCTCATGGTGATTCTGGGCTCATTTTTCCCAGATCCTCAGTACCTCTGAAAATCAGGACTTGGCTGTCTCAAGCCTCTAGCACTCAGAAACCCCTGGGCACTTCTGGCTGCACGTGTCCAGCTATTTCAGAAGCATCATTTCCCAGAGGTGAAGAGAGAGTGCGGGGTGCAATTGTCATCATAACAAACAGGCGGTGAGACCTTCAGGCAAAGCAAATAAATCTCATTGCTGAGATAAGGTGCTACATGCAACAAACTGGAGAAGATAACCCCACTGCCCTATGTACCTATTGACTAGAGCATGAGACACTCCAGTAAACGTGCAGGTCTGCAGGTGCATGGGCGAGATCACCCAGCTGGAGTCTACATGCTTCTGGCTTTCCCGTATGCGAATGCAGAAACATCGGGGTGTTAACCCCAGTGGCCTGCCTAAATTCATAGGTCAGATCCTGATGTAAATCAGGATAGCTGTATGGACTTCAAAGCAATGCAGATTTACACCAGCTGAGGATCTGGTCCATTTTATATTATGTACCTAAAATCTCCCCCATCCCAGTTTTATAAATGGACGTTATTCCTCTTCCCTTCTCTCCCAGACTCTCGTGCCCTGTTGCTATGCACTACTGAACAGCTGCTGTGTTCCTCCCCAGACACAGCTGTGTTTTAGTGGCGGGTGCAGTGATCTCTGCCTGTCTCACTCACAGTCAGTTTGTGGAGCGGTTTGGAATTAAAGGGCGCCACCAACGTACCTAAGGCTCCAAACGTGACCAAGCGGTTCTCCCGGGGGTTGATGTTTCGATCGTAGGGCCGGTTGCCAAACATATGTGCAGCGCTGTTCACGAGCCAGGTGGCGTTGAGCACCAGCACGTAGCGCAGGATGGCGGGGAGGAAGAAGCTGTTGCGAAGAGATTCCCCCCAGAAGCACCAGGGCACTAGGGTGGGGAACAGGAAGCACATGACCACCACAGAAAGCTTGTAAAACCTGCCAGGAAAGATAAATGGGGAGAGAGAGTTAGTGGGTGGGTGCATCCCATGGAGGGGCGTTGAGGGACGAGGGCAGTTCAGGTCATCTACCAGGGCTGAGTCTCCGGGGCGGGGGAGAGGTGCTAGTTTTAACTATCCAAAGAAAATAGCGCAGAACCAGCCCACCTCTGCTGGTTTTCCCCCTGGAGAAAAAGGAAAACAAGGGTAATGACAAAGTGGGCACAGAAGAATAAAGGGGATCGGCTGGGCACACAGTAAGAGCCACACACCCGCTGGCAGGGGGTAAGAAGGACTCAGCAGATGATCTGGGAACGGAATACAGGTGCTATGAAGCAGAGCTGCCAGGCTTCCTGGGGCTCCATTTATCATTATTGCTGCCAGGTCACATTTGTACTGGGGGAGCGTGACAGCTGCCATCTTGGCTGACACACCTGGGATTAAACCAGGGACCTCCAGCTCTCAGGGCATACGCTGCTGCAGCTGGAGCTTTGGCTCCCTCCCTGGGAGCAGCAGACTCCTCTCCTCTCTCTGTCAGGGGAGCTTGTCACTCACACTGGGGGAAGCCTGGTGCTCGGCTGCCCTAGGGAACCAGGCTGTGTGTGCGCGGAAGGAGGGAAACCCAATCCCAGCAAGTGAGAGATTGCACAGGGGGAGAAACCAGATGGTGGAGTTTAAGTGCAGCTGGGGGGGGGGGGGGAAGAGGAGGAGAAGAGGGAATCTTGTGCCTCTTCCATTTCCATGTGGGAGCAGGGGTTGGGCAAGAGGCAGGCCCCGAGATACAAGCAGAAGCCTCTCCTCTCACCCACCTACCTAGGAACTGTTGTTCCTCAGACTGCCACTGCTAAAGCTGCAGCAGCAGCGGGACACGTTCTATACAAGAGAGATTCAGCCGGTTGGCACTGGGCCCTCTGTGCCAGCAACTTTCCCAGCGAGGCTGGAGCCCTGCCTTTTCTGACCCCATTTCCTCCTCTCCCACAAACAAATGAAAACATGTAATATATCCCACTGCTGTGCTGGACAGAACTTCTTCCTCATGGATTTCTGCCCAGGTTCCCAAACAATGGCCCCAATACTCCATACACTTACACCTGAGCCATCCCAAGAGGGTTAGTTTTGCTCTGGAGCAGGGGTAGTCAATTATTTTTTGTCAAGGTCCAAATGTCTTGGTCAAGGTCTAGTCAAGGTCCAGACTCCAGAGAAAATATAAAAATAATGATAAGTAAATAAAAGATTTTGAGGTACATTCAAATGTGTCTGGTGGTCCAGATTTGGCCCACAGTCTACCTATTGACTACCCCTGCAAGAGATTCCTGTAGCTGGATGCCATGCCTTTGGTTCCCCAGTAATACATTGGTCACAACACCTGCCCTTCACTTTGCATCACAATCACCCTATTTTCTTCCCCTACCTCGGCCGCACCCGGCTCACCTCCTCTGGCACATAACCACTTTGTCGGCCTTCAAGTCAGCCAGATCCAGCTTCTGGCCCTTCTCGATGACATCGGGGTGTTTGCGCACCAGCAGCCAGCCAACGTGGGAAAAGAAGAAGCCCCGTGTGGCGTTATGAGGGTCCGCGTCGGTCTCAGAGAACTTGTGGTGGACGCGGTGATCTCGGGCCCACTCGTAGATGTCATTCTGGAATGAACATGGCTGGATGACTCACCGGGTCAGCAAGGATTAGAGCTAGGGCTATATATACACAATGTAGTTGGGTGTCTAAAGAAGCAAAATGGCACCTAGTGGAATTTACCAAAATGCTTTAACTGGTTTAGGTGCCTAAATCTCATTGACTTTAAGTCCATATTTATGGGTTTTATTAGATTTTCATTTTGAAAAAAATTGGCCATTTTTTCAAAACCAGAAATTTTTGCTCAGAACATTTACATTTTCCTCAAAAGCTTCTATTGTTTGTTAATTCACTTTTTTTAACTTGATCATTTGCAGGATTTGGTTTGCCCGGTCTCTGCTGCTTTGCCAATACTGATGTGTCAGCTTAGCTCCAGGGTGAGATTCCCCCCCAAAAAATTGGATGTTCTCAAAAAATTAAAAATTTTCCATTTTGAAATAATAATAATAATAGTTTTTCCAACATTTCCCCCCCTCAAAAAAATCATTTAAAGAAAGTTCTGTTGACTTTTTTTAAACCCAAAATATCAGTCCATTGCAAAACCCTGTGGGAACAAACCCAGATTTCAAAGTGTTGAAATGTGCATGATTTTATGTAAAAAGTTCATTTTGACCAGCTGTAAATGTGACCAGTTCACATTTACATGATCCCTCTTATGCAGAGGGATCTTACAGCACTTTTGAAAAGCTGGGTAAATATCATTTGGTCCTATAGCTGGGAAACTGAAGCACTATACAGGCACATTTATGGCCCTGTGACAGGGTGATAAACCCCACACTGGTTATGGTTAACCATGGCTTAACAGGAGCCTGAGCCCCATTAGGCAAGTGCGTGGCACTTGGAGGGGTATTACACACTGATGATCACACCCATTTGGGAAGGAACTGAGTCTTCCTAAAGGAGGGGGCATAGGACAGTAAGAAAAGAAGACCTGGGGGAGACGCAGGAGATAGGTAGCTGGGAGCTTCCTAGACTAAATGCAGAAGGAAGTTTGGAGCCAGAATTGGAAGGTCCAGAGCTCCGAGGAAGCCTGGGGCCAGAGGTGGGTTACCCTGAGCCAGGGAAGCCCACAAGGTGTTTGGACACATCTAAGGAGCTGCAGGGAATGACTCTGCAGCACTCAGACGTCTCTGGAAGACACCGGCCTGGAGCGAGCTGCAGTGGCTGTCCCTGCCATGAGAGCAGGGCCCAGACCTCAGAGGAGAAACCCTGGGAGATGTGGCTCGTTACAAACAGTCCAGGAAGGGGCTGGCAAGAAGGGCTGAGGAAGACTAATGGGGGGGAAGGGTTCTGGGAGGCAGCAGCAAGGTGTGTGACAGAACAGACCTTGGCTGCTTGTCCTCAGGTCCCTGGACTGGGACCTGTGAAGAGGGCGGGCCTGGGTTCTCCACACCACCTTCCCAGTGGCTGGGGTGAACCCCTCACATGAGGCGATAAGGACAAATCAGAGCCTGGAGAGAGGCTGTAAGAGCCACTGGGCCCACGGGCTGGAAACCTCACAGAGGCCTTGAAACTATTTGTTGCACTTTGTTATCCTGGAAGGGGAGCAGCATAAAGTGACCTGGCCAGAGGGCTGAATGAAATGAAGAGGCCGGCCACTGCATGGCTGGAGGGCCCCATCAGCTGAGGGCGCTAAACAGGAAAGCACTGCCATGCCCAGCCTTGAGGAGGGCACTGGTGGTGAGAGTCAGCTCCTCTATGGGCACCTGTCGCTTAAGTATCAGAGCTCCTCCATCTCATAAGCACAGGGGATTTCTCCTCAGCACCCTTCGGGGTAGGAAGCATCACTCTCAGCCCCATTTTACAGGTGGGAAGGGTGAGGCCTGGAGAGACTAAGGACCAGATTTGTAACGGTATTTAGTGGCTGCAAAACCTAAGTGATTTAGAAGCCTAAACAACATTTGAAATGAGGTTTAAGCTCCTAAATCAGTTAGGCATCACAACTCCTGTGTACCTTTAAAAATCTGGGCCAAAACCTGAATCCAGGTCTCCTGCATCCCCGTCTAGCGCCTTAACCACAAGGCCATCCTTCTTGCAGTGAGGATGTGATTTACCTATGGGTCACGCAACATATTAGTGATGGGGTGGATACGAGTGCCAGGCCTTAATTCTCAGTTCCAACCACTGGGCCCCGTCCTGTGCCATGCCAAGTATCCTCAGCTCCCCCAGAAGTCAGCTGGAGCTTGGGGCAGTCAGCACCTTGCGAGAATAGGCTCTCGAGGTGGCAGCAGAGCCTCGCTCCCCATACAAGCAATAGTGGAATGTGTACCATGCCAGTGCTAGAAATGGACCTTGGGAGGGGCAGTGCACAGCTGGGGTAGGTTCTCCTGTTCCCACCTCTAACCCCAAACTCAGTAGTGATGGGTGAACCTCTGACTGTTCTTTAAGTACCCATCACCCTGGTTGCCTCTGACGGCTGCTAGCTGGCACGTGTACCATCAGAGCAGTCCTAAAGAGCTTCACTTGTGATCCCACTGTGTTTGCTAGTGGCTCTGAGCAGCAAGGGGCAAGGCCAAGGAGGTGACTATCCATTTTCCAGAGATGGGGAAGGTTCTGGAGAGTGGGAGATACAGCAAGTCTGCCTGCAAGGAACTGCCAGACCAGAGTAGACCCAAGTCTAACATTCTGTCTGACAGTGGCCAGCACCAGCTGCTTCAGAGGAAGGTGTAAAAACCACACAGAAGCAGATGTGGGAAGATCTCCCCCCATTAAGGCTCATCCTGGTCTCCACTCCAATAGTTAGAGCCTGGCTTACACCCTTAAGCGGGAGGTCTGCCAGAAGGTTGGTTGTCATTAATTATGATGGTAATTCCGGATATTTTTGTTATCTGTATAAATGTCCAATCCCTTTTGGAATCTTGATAAGTTCTCTGCCTCAATGACTTCCTGTGGCAGTGAGTTCCACAGCCTAATTACATGCTGGGTGAAAGTATTTCTTTTTAGCAACTTTCTAAGCAAGATGAAAGTTAGGCCCATAAGTCAGCACTTTCTAATTCTACCAAGTCCTTCATGGGAATCAGACATGACTGTCAAGAGGAGAAGAGCCCCTGGAGGGAGAGTGAAATCCACCTAGTTTGGAGTGATTTCCTATTGGTGTATTTTCTTAGCCATTCTCCCACTCCAAATACCCCTCACCCATCGCAGCAGCAGTGTTTACTCAGTGAGTCTCCCCCTCATGCGAAAGGTGAAGATCTCTGATAACTTTGGAGATACAGCTGTCAGAGGGGAATGGTACAGAAGAAGGGAATGTGACTGCAACCTACTTCCCGTTGTATGTGTGGTTGCAGTTTAGGACTCATTGCTTCCCTCTATGGACAGGCAAGCTGACAACCAGTGAGAGGGGTTCCTACCTGAAAAGCCATGGAGTTGGCAATGGCCAGAAAGATCCTGAGGGGCAAGCTGGCTTTGTAGGACCGATGGCTCCAGAGACGATGCGCTCCCGCTGTGACCCCCAGAGCACTCAGCAGGAAACACAGGAACCCTGGACATAAGAAAAGGTGGGAGAGACAATGAGTCAGCTAAGTTAGAGCAAGTCGTCCAGTTGGAAAGTTTCCATTGATCCAACACAAGAGCAGAACTCTCTTCTGAAGAGGCACAGGCAAAAGAGACACTTGTGCTTGGATACCAGGATGATGGACACTCAATAATGAGTAAACCTGCTGCTTCCAGTACAGCCCTGTGGCAACAACGCTAACAGATCTTTCTCTTCTGGCATTTCCCCTGATAGTCTGGATCAATTCTCCTCTTCCTAGTTAATTTCATCGCATTTCTCCTAGTTAGACTTCTTTGGCATTTATACCCTTCCATGGTAGATGACTTGAGCCTGGATAGCTATCCTGCATAGTTACCGAGGGGCCCTGCTATAGGTTTAAGCCCTTAAGATTTAAGATATAAGATTTCCCTATAGATACGCTTATTCCCCACCCCCCCAACACACTACAATGTTAAACATCACACTGACTGGCAGGTGTTTTTAGATGTTACAAAAAAAGCGAACACAGGGTCATCTTCTCTCCCCCAGCCTTTTGAATACCCAAGCAGGAGCAGGCTGGGGAAAGTGGCTGTCCCATCAGATCCTAGACCATGCCTTCAGCTCCACCATTGACTAGAGGCTGCTCAGCTTCCCCCTTCCCACCCCTCAGTTCTCTTCTCTGCTTAGCCTCTAGATTCATCGCCAAGTCGTATGCAGGCCACAAGCGATTGGTGGTGGATTGAAAGAGTGCCAAGTTGGCTTTGTTTGCTCCCCCATCGTGTTGTCATGAGTCATTCAGGTGGAGTTCCAAAGCCTGTTTGGATAAAAAGCATGTGCTCGTCTCTCTTCCAAGCCCATGACACCCTGTCCCCGTGTGCATAGGTCTATCCCCATATACTGTCCGGAGGACAGAGTTTACAATGGATTATAGTGACTGGTCCTAGAGCTAAGGCCCCGTGGCACTTTCCCAACAGTGCCACAAGGGGTCAAATATCAGAGGAGAACTGGGAGCCTGGATATGCGCCTGAAAAGCAAAACGTGCTCAGAAAGAAGGGCCAAAAGCTCAGGCACAATGACTGAAGAAACCTTAACATTCTCCCCCACATCCCTGTAATCTCAGGCAGCTGAGAATGGGGGATGCTCCCATAGTGCTTGCCAGTCAATCCTTGTTCAGTGCAAAATCCACCTCCTAATATCCCCTGGGAAAATATCCCCCTCCTAATATCCACCTCCTAATATCCCCTAATATCCACCCCTAATATTCCATGGTTCAACTGCACTGATTTCAGCCTGTGCATACAAGCAGGAATCACAGGTAAACTTGGCAATACCTCTGGTGCCCACTGAGTGGCCTTTAACCCACCCCACCTAGAATCCCAGAAATGTGGATTCTGACAGTGTCTGCCAGGAGAAACAAGGACAAGTGTGAGTTATCCTCCAGGTATCTCTTTTTAAATACAAAGCCTTTGGTTGTTTGTCACCATAGTTTCCAGGAGTGCCCATTTGTTTTCCTCACAGATCCTTAGTTCAAACTGATCCATGCTTACTCTCCAGTAATCGCCGGCCACTTTTTCGAAGCTCCTGATAGGGCTTTCTTTCCATCCTCAGGGCCACACCTCTCCTCAGGCCCTCCTGTCCAGCCTCAGCTGCTGCACCATCCTTCTCTGGCGTCTCAAGCACATTGTGCCCCCCCCACACATTGTAAAAGGTGCAATTGCTAGAGTCATCATTCCTCTCTTCCAATCCCCCCGCTGGTTCCCCAGCCACTATTATATCAAACAAGCTTCTGGCCACCACAACCAATGCTCTCCGTAACTCTACCTATCCCTACATATCCTCCCTTGTCAAACTTCCTCTCCCCAAGGAGGCTCTGAAATCTGCCAGGGGCAGAGGGGTCACCGGGTGAGCGACTGATTCCCAGGGCAGGTGAAAGTGATGTGAGGAGGATGGAGGTTGCATGGGGAAGGGGGCAAGGAACAGAAAGGTGGAGAACAAAGCACTTGACTCTGCACCATGGAAGTCAATGGCAAAGCTCTCACCGACATCAACAGCGGGAAGAGGACACAAGAGTAGGAGCAATGTTGATAGAGACGGCTCTGGGCTACAGAGTTCTGAGCTGGCCTGCCCCACAGCTCTGCAGGAGCAAGAGGGGGCTTGGGCCTGGAGCTTTGGATCAGGTCCAGCTTTGGTTTAGTGACAGGAGAGCATCAAAAGGTTTGGAGCGTGGTTTTGCTTCAGAAAAAAAAAAAAAAAACACCACACGTAAATGTTTGCAGGTCTGCAAAGCTGGGTCAGGAGCCCTTGAGGGAATGAGTCTCCTATTTCTGGCAGGAAAGGCAGCTCTCAGTATTTCCACATGGCTGATCCTGCTGGAACCAGGGAGATGCAGGAAAAGGAAGAGTGGGAAGGTTCAATAAGTCACATACAGCATCACAGGTTCAGGTGAGGACCACAGTGCTCCCTAGACATAAGGTGCTATGGAAACATGTTACAAACCTCAGCTCATGAAACCTCTGTGTGACTTTATACCCATTGTACAGACAAGCTGAGGCACAGGCAGGCAAAGTGACTTGCCCAAGGTCACACAGCTTGTCCATGGCAGTGCTGTGACTAGAACCCAGGAGTCCAGCTTGCGCTCTAACCACTACAGGCCATATGCTTTCTACAAGAGAACAAGTAGTTGAAGGGTGCAGCAGGGCAACATACAGGGGACAGATTCAGAGCACCCCTAGCTGGGTCCCTGGAGAATTAAACTGGAGAATCTTTAGCCAACTTTAATAGCATAAAAAACAACACTGAGTTAGGAACTAGATGCCCTATTTATAGCCCTGAGCCTGGGCCAAGAGACACTGCACTGGGCCACTGCTTTCAGTCTTGGTCATGTTGTTTCTTGGCTAAGGTACTGCAAAAGGCCACCAGAGGGGCTCAGGAACTTCAGCTATCCCTTTGCTAGACAAATGCCAAGCAGTGATTGGCTTATAGCAACTCCTACGGGAGAGCTAACTGATAGGGGAGTAGTGGACAAATACAGGGGAGGCACAGAAGCAAAGGGAGACAGGGCACTGGAAAGAATTTAGTTAGAACAAGAGAGTAGGTTTTATTGCAGCGGGGAGTGGGTTAGAAAACAGGGCTGGGTGCCCAAAACTCCCCTTCTGATCCCAGCTCTGCCACTGACTCACTGCACAGCCTTGGGCATGGCCCTTGGACTGAAATGTTAGTAAGTAGCCTCTGATTTTGGAAGCCCAGCATGAGACAGCCATCAGCTTTGCAAAGATGTTGAGCACCTACAGCTCCGATTGATTTCAGTTGCAGCTGAGACCCCGGTTTATACCAGTCAAAACTGTGAGACTGTAACCTTGGGCTCCCCTGCCTGGTGGTTGTGCCTGACTGCTGTAGCTAATCTTAGACTCTGTGGGGCAGGGACCATCTTTTTGTTCTTACAGGTCACCCAATACTCAATGGCTGCTTTGAAAGTGGTGGCTTTACCTTCTCTGCAAGCCAGATTCAGATTTCAGTTATACCTGGGGACCATGAACAACCATTGGAATAACTCATCTAGGGACACGGTGAATTCCCCATCATCTGAAGTCTTCAGCTCAAGACTGGATGCCTCAAAGATACACTACAGATCAAACAGAATCTGGGGTAGGATTTCTGGCCTGTGTTACACAGTGGGGTGGACAAGATGATCCAAATGGCTTGAAGAAAAAAAAAAAAAGCAGCTATGAATCTAGAAACTGCATTGACTTCAATGGCGTTGATGGAAAATTCTGTTCTTCCACTCTGCACAACTTGGGGATGAAATACTCCCTTATCTCTGGGGCTTGAAGACAAAGAGAAGTCTGACTCCTCTAGGGAACAGGCTCCCAGGAGCAGCAATAAATGTACCACATATACACCATTTCCAAAGTCCAAGGTTTAGAAGGAGTAATTACAGATACAGTTGGATAACAACTCTGTCCAGAAATATCCTGCCTCCTCTGAGCTGGAGGAGAGGCACATTAAAGTCTGCAGAGGATACTAAATTAGGAAGTGTTGCCAACAGCTTTGAGGAAAGAGTAACAAGGGAGCGTCTGTAGAGAGGTTAGATAATATGGGCCAGATCCCTGGGTGGAGTATAGCTGGTTTGTACTGTGCCACTGGGGTTCTTTGGCTGCCAGCACTGCTTAACTGGCCCAGGGAGGCATCACCATAGTGCAAGGACAATCCCACAGCACTGCAGAGCAAATGCCCCACGTGTTCCCCCTGCTGGCACTGCAGGAAATGGAGGGCATTGTTAAAACACCCCTTCACCAGGCTGATCTATGTATAGCCCTTTTATGGCCATTACAGGCCAGTGTAATCAAAGCAACCCCCAGGCTGCTCCACCACAGCTCAAGGAGGACAGCATGCCCAGAATGGCCCCAGGCACAGGGCAGTGAGGGTAGGTGCTTTCATCCACTTTTGCATATCACCCTCCCCGACTTCTCTTCTGTGCGTTTTGGCTTCAACAGAGGGCCACAGTCAGGACATAAGAGTCCAGAGTCAGCCTTGTCAAATGCAGGTAGTGCCTCTGGCGAAAGAGAATCCCTGGCTGGACAGTAATGATAGCGGAGATGCACAGAAAGCAGCAATGCTGAAAGAGACCAAAGGAATCTCACAGATGCTACAGTGGAGGGACATTGCCTGACCAGCAATACTATGTAGTCCTGGGGAACTCTGGGCCAGAAAGAGATTGTGTGATAGGACACCGTCAGGAACTGAGAAGGGCAAACATCAGGAAAGGGCTGGAGAGCTTGAAAGGCAATGAGAATTTAGTATGTAGAAGCTGGCAAGATGGAAATTAAAGGGGATAGAACCAGAGAGTCTACAGGACTCTGAGGGATGTGAACATCAAGCCGACAGAGGAGTGGTTTAGGATAGTAGAACTAGAATAGGATATTGGTCCCAGACTCCGCAGCTTACAGTAGTGGTCGAGCATAGCCTCTTTGGAGCTACAACTGTAGTACATATTCTGACTAAGGGATGCTTATCTGTCCCAGGTGGTAGGGCATATTGAGCAGCAGGTGTTAGCAGTGACCACAATCTTTGCACTGCTAAACTGAAATTAAAATCCAGAAAGAACAACTTGAAACAGAAAACAGCAAAGAAAAGCAACAGTACAGAACTGAGAACACAAGTGTGTGGCAAGGAAGAGATCCGAGGCACTGCCAGAGGAAGGTGAGACACAGATTGGGGGGCACTGGAGCAAAATGGCATGAGAACAGAGGGGGCAGTTATGCTTAAGGATGCATCAGAAGTGCTCTTAGGTGGGGAAGGGTAAGAAGGACAGATAACATTTAACTCCCACACAGACCCCAGCTCATCCCATTTCTGGACCACGTGGTTGTCCCATTTCCCTGGAAGAAGCTCACCAAGCCAACCCCCTTCCTTCTCACCCCACCCGGACTTAGTTCTGAGGGCATCTGGCTGCCATGCTGAATGCTGAGGTGCAGGCCCATCTCTAGGGTGCAGCCAGATTCTCCATTGGAGGTGGTCTCTGAGGCTCCCAGAACTCTGGGTGTGAGGCTGGAGCTGGGGCTTTCCGAACAGATAATGCTGCACCAGAGAGCAGCAGGGCCCGAAAAACAAGGCTTTCTGCTGCCCAAAACAGTGTCAAGGGCCTTGAAAGCTTCCCCCAAGGACATGCTGATGCTGCATATTTCCCCCCCCAGTGAGGCCAGCCCCTGGGACAGCATGTGCAGTTCCCAGATTATCGGGGATGCAGGGGAAGACACTGTCCTTAGAGCATGTCAGTTTCACAGGGTAAAACCCAACAGGATTCTTTTGTAAAGGGACCATTGTGTGCATGGCAGCATTCTGAGTGATGCTGGCTTCACACTGGTGCCTTCGCCACCACTTTTCGGCAGATTGAACTATGCCTGTGGCAACCCCATCAGCCACTGCCTGCTACAGTCATGGGAGCAGAGAGTCAAACCAGCAGGTCTTGGAAATCCAAGAGGTAGCAATTAAGCCTCCTGCCTCCATCCTGCTTCTAGAAAGAGCTCTCTTCCCAACTCTGGCCCCAGCCTCTAGCCAGGTCCAGAGGCCCAAGCATCCCAGAAGGTAACCTCTGAGAGTAGACCATCCCAAGCCTGGCAGTGGCATGGAAGGACAGCAAGGGAGATCCCAGCCAGATCTCACAAGGGGCTGTCCAGCGGCCTGGTTTGCCAGATTGTTACCTAGGGAGCATCTGGCTGGAACTATCTAAACTGGAGGGCCTGACTCCGCTTTCTTACCCAGTAGTGTAAATTGGGCATGAATGAGACCCCCCCTTCCCCTCCCCCCCCTTTTAGTTTAAAATGCTCCATTTCTGTAATAGTCAGAGGCTGGGATTGGAGAAGCAGTCAGAACTTCAGGCACGTTTCTCCACACATCATCTGGACTAACGAAACTGCTCAAGTCTTCAAAATGGGTCAGAAAAAAGTTTTGTGAAAGACAGCGTCTCTGGCGAGAGCTGGCACCTCCCATCCTGATCCCAGGTGCAGCTCAGCCATGCATTTCAGAAGAAGAGTTTGGTTCTAACCTTGGCCAGGGGGTCTGAGCGGGGAGAGAGTATCTGACCACAGCGGGTTCGCCCTAGTCATCTCTCATCCATTGCAGCCTTGACGAACTGGCTGCATGTGAAACGGCCTAATGAAGTTGTACAACTTGGCCTGAGAGTCTAACTTCATGTTTCAATTTTTATCTGTGTGTTTGGGGAAGTGATACAAGAATTAGCTCCAGCTTTAACTCATTCCTGTGCCTTCACTCACAGGAGACACCTAGCTCTGCAAGCCTGACCTCTTGTGCTCCTGGAAGACCTTGGGACAGTTTCTGCAATCTCTACTCTATTACCCTCAGGCGCTGGCCTCATCCCCTTTGGGTGATCCTATTTTTCTGCCCCCTGCAGTTTCACACTCATACAGGGAAGATGGGAGAGTCCCCTCCACTTACCCCATGCCAAAGTGACGGGCTTTGCTGCACGTATCAGCCACAACCCGTACAAGGCCCCTAAATGCAGCAGGCTCATGAGGATGATGTTCCTCCAGACGTATCTCCTGGCAGGCTTGGGGCCCTTCTTCTCACAATAGCTCTCATCAAAGATATCGTCCGTCATGCCCCGGCCTCCTCCCAAGTCCTCTTGGTTGGACAGGGCCTTCTCCATACCTGCTCCCCCATTCCTCATCACCCTGGTGGTGGCAGTGAAGGAGGGGAGATCCTTGGAGAGCTGGAGTTGGAGGGGACATTAAAAACAAACAACATTGTGATGGTTACAATCTGGTCCCCACCACAAGGATCAAAAGGGGCTGGCTCTGGGCTGCTGATCCACCATCACACCCATCTCCTAATGGGGCAGGGCATTAGGAGCAGGTCTCCCCAGGCCAGGGCTGGCTGTCTCACTCAGACACTGCCTCTCCATCAGAGCCCCACCCCCTCCTGCATCATATCCTGAGAAGGGGTGTGCGGGGAAGAGAAGGTCATTAAAGCAGCCTCTGAGTGGTAGCAGGATTCGATCTGGGGTTCTCCGGCCAGGCCCAGCAGCACTTAGCCAATGGCACGTTGTTCTTCTCTGGTGCAACCCACCCCTCACCCCAGGGTCAGTGCGAGTCCTAGACACCACTTCATCCCTAGGCACCACTCAGGATCTGTGGTGCCCTGCACAAGGGTTGATCTCAGCCCTGGGGCTTTGAGGGGCATGGAGAGTGGAAGCGAAGGTGTTTAAAAGACGCACATCAGCAGACATCCCCTTGAGGCTGGTGTTCGAGCAGCTGCAGGGTCATTTGTAGGGCTCAGGGAATCACTCTCATTTGGCTTTTTCAATGGGTGTTTTACATCGATCACTCACGGGTCCCTAAGAGCTTGGGCTGGGCTCGTTTCTTTCAGCCACCGATAAATTACATTGTGCAAACCAGCAACAAGGGGAAAGGAGATTCACACTTTGTTCCCAGGGCTTCTCCTAATACCAATCCTTTCCCTTCCACAGCCCCTTCCATGGAGGATCTCAGGGCAGTTCAGACATTACTGGATTAAGCCTCACAACCCATTTGTGGTGCCTTTTCACGTCTCTGCCTTACTTTCCTTCTCTGTCCAGTGGGGAGAGAGATACTGGCCAAACTGTGTTAAGTGCTTTGAGATCTCTGGGTGAGGAGTGACACGGATAAGGATAGTGTTGAATGCTCCTAGCTAAAACCCTGAAGTTGGCACCTCATGACTACCGGTCAGTATCATTATCCCCCACATTCAGAGATGGGGAAGTCGAGGCACAGAGAGAAGTAACTTGCCCGAGGTCACCAGTGAGTCAGTGGCACAGTTTAGAATAGATCTTAGAAGTCTTGACTCCCAGTTCCCCGGATGCAAGCATGACACAACATTCATTTGTCACACGTCCTACCCCTCTGTACTAGCAGGAGTGCCAGGTCACACATGCATAATGAAAGGATCATGCATGAGTGACCTCACAAGGCAGGATCCTTTCATTAAATCTGGAGTAACTGATCCTCCTCTCAACCAGGTGTGGTTGCTTCATGTCTGCGCACCGGGTTCCCATCTCAGGTTTGAATCTGGGCATGATGGGCTTGATTTTCAGAGGGGCCAACCACTTGTTAGAGCATCTGACCCCTAAGAATCAGCCCAAATGGGCCTGGGCTGTCCTATGCCTTGCTCAGCCATTTCCACCTGTGCAAACTGGGTGTACAGACATTACCCAATTGGAATGGCAGAATCAGGCCTGATATTTCTGGACACGCTGAGGAAGCCTATACAAGCAGCTCTGCCTCTCCAAAGTCTATTTGGTATCTTTGGTGACAGGGCATTAGAAGCTGGCTCACACACACATTCTTCCTGATGGCCTAGTTTCTTGAGGGAGGCATTAAAAGCAAACCATACTGTTTATGTGGCAACCCAACACCTCCCTTTCCCAGGGGCAGAATCCACAGCCTCAGCAATACCTCCCCACAGTGACTGTTATAGAGGCTGAGAAATTCCCCTTGGAGGATCCCCAGGCACCCTACAGGTTCTCTTACAGCCATTTCCATTTAAAAGGAATAGCCTGGGCAAATCCATGCTGCCAGACAGCTTTACTTCTGGAGAGCTGGCTTATTTGCCTTCAGCTTGGGGGCCCTGTCTCCCCACAACTCTCTTCTAGTCAATATCACTTTAAGAAGGTCCCTCACCAAAGGCTCTTAAGCAAAGTAAACTCTCATGGGGTAAGAGGGAAGGTTCTCTCCTATCTTTTAACCAGTTACCAATCCATGAAACAAAGGATACAAATAAATGGTCAGTTTTCAGAATGGAGAGAGGTAAATAGTGATGTCCCCCAGTGGTCTGTACTGGGACCAGTTCTATTCAACATATTCATAAATGATCTGGAAAAAGGGGTAAACAGTGAGGTGGCAAAATTTGCCCATGATATACAACTATTCAATATAGTCAAGTCCCAGGCAGATTGCGAAGAGCTACAAAAGGATCTCACAAAACTTGGTGATTGGGCAAAAAAAATGGCAGATGAAACTGAATGTTGATAAATGCAAAGTAATGCACATTGGAAAACATAATCCCAACTATACATATAAATGATGGGGTCCAAATTAGCTGTTGCCACTCAAGGAAGAGATCTTGGAGTCATTGTGGATAGTTCTCTGAAAACGTCTGCTCAATCTGCAGAAGCAGTCAAAAAAGCGACCAGAATGTTGAGAATCATTAAGGAAGGATAGATAATAAGACAGAAAATATCAGGCCAAAAAGTTTGCCCGCCCCTGCCCTAGCCTATGTTTGTCAGAAGCTGGGAATGGGTGACAGGGGATGACTCCCTTGATGATTACCTGTTCTGTTCATTCCTTCTGGGGCACCTAGCATTGGCCACTGTCGTAAGACTGGGCTAGATGGACCTTTGGTCTGAGCCAGTATGGCCTTTATGTTCATAGTAATGATACATCCAAAGGTTTTGGGGACAGACCTAAAGTGCCTGAGAAATGCATTATAATCCAGATATTAGGCAGGTTAGGGTTCTGCCCAGCCCAAACGTCAGATATACCCATCTGACCTCCTACCAGGTCAGATTACTTCCTTGGCTGAATGATAGTTGGGCAAGGAGGCTCAGGGCTTGTCTACATCCGGAAAATTACCAGCATAGCTATGTCTGTATAATTACACCGGTAAAACTCCACACATTGGCCCCATAGGAAATTCTGACATCAATATAATTATAGCAGCACAGCTATGCTGGTCATCTTTCCTGCGTAGGCCTTCGATAGGCCATATGGCCCACAGACAGCTCTGAAATCCAGCTGGGAGATAGGACACGGGGGCTCACTTGGCTGGAGACCAATGGGGTGGGGAGGAGAGAGAGAGGAGTTATATCCTGGCCTAAGGGCTACGCTGTCTCCTCTTGCCTCTGCCCTGAGAGAACGATGGGGATTGAACAGAGCTGCTTTGGGGTCCAGAGGTGGGGAAGTGGCTAGATCATTTACAAGAGTGCCCCCTCATTCATGAATGACTCTGTAGCTCCCATGATTCCCCAATGTTTACCCCCACTCACTGCCAACATTAAGCACTTAGTAGGTGAGCCTGGTATACAGCCAGCATAGACAGCCTACTAGAGTTTATGTGCCCTATAGAGCTGGACTCACGGCCAGATCCCAATCACAGAATCTCAGGCCAGCATATGGCAGTACCCCACGAGCAACCTAGCGCAGGGTCATTCAGAACTTTGAGAAAAAGTGAGAAGGCAGGAGATGCGTCAGTTAAATCTAGTCCCTAAATAAATATTAAAAAAGGAAACGAAAACATCAGCCCTGGCATGCATTTCTGCTGGAGAGAGAGCAGGGCTCTCCATAGCCTCGCACCTCCTGTCGTCCTTTACACCCCTGAAAAGGGGCGGGAACCCCCTGCCATTCTGAGCTGGTTGCATTTCACTCCCCCTGTGCACAGATGTGGCTGTAGACATGAGGCGTTAAATGGGGAAAATCAGCTGAATCTACCTAGAACAGAAACTGCCCGGAGAACATTCATTTTTAAAAGGCTAATTTACCCCCACTCCCGGTTATTATTAAGAGCCGAGGATGACTGAACACTAGACATTTGCAACCTCTCATTTACTTTTGCCTTGTTCACAGCATAGTCAATTTCACTTTGGTTTCTAGTCAATTTCACCTTGCGTGTCCTAGGCTAGCACAGTGCCGCAATGTTTGGGTTACAAACACTGCAGGAGAACGTCGGTTTCAAAACAGGAAAAGATTTCTGTTGGGAGTTTCAATAAAAAACATAGGCCATCTGCACAAGAGACTCGCATGGAACCATTTCTATGGCTCTCGGAAGGCTTTGTTAAAAAGAAAAAACTCCCCGCAAAACCAGCAGTTTATGATTCACTCCTCTCTCCACACGCGGTCACCCCCTTCCTCAAGGAGATTTCGGAGGCATACTTAGCCATTTAAGATCTTGCTCCACCTATGTGGGCTCAGTCGTTCTCAGAATCGCACCAAATTGCGATTTTTAAAAGTGAAAGTAACACAAAAGCAAGGAGATTTTAACCCCCCCCCCTTCCCGCCGAATTTACCAGTTCTAGTTAACTAAACCCCCTGTGAAAAAAGAAAAGCTTCGAGCTGGCGGCATGAGAGGGTCTAGTCAGGCCGGTCTCGAGAAGTTACTACCCAGGGCTCTCTCTTTTGGCGAGCTCACCTCCTCCTGGAGTACGCCGGCAGGCATCTGGGGACTGCGCGCGTGTGTGGAGAGCTGTAGGTCTAGCTGCCGCCGGCGGCCTCCTCTGCGGAGATCGGCTGTGGCCCCCTCGGGGAGAGCTGCGGGCTGCGGGCAGGTCCGCTCGGCGCTCCAGGGAACGCGCCGCCTGGGCTGGTGCCCGTGGTAACGTGACCCCGGGAGAAGGATCGCGCAGCGCCGCAGGGAGCCCTCGCAGCGCGTCAGCAGCGCCCCCCCTCCGTGGCTGAGCAGGCTGCCGCGGCCAGGGCTGAGGTAGGGGAGCTCTCCGGGGCCCTGCGCTTGCTGCTGTCGGTTCTTGGCTCGGGCAGCCCAGTGCCAGGTGAGGAGGACGATGCTGTGGAAGAGGATGGGGGAATCGCTAATGATGCCTTTAGACTTGCCCAGGGGATCCTATTGGCTGGCGGAAATTTGGTGCCACCTAAGGCTGCCCTCGCCATTGGCTGTCAGCAATCTGCTGTTCGCTTTGCTGTTGGACTGGAGCGCTCTGCCCTAGGCGCAGCTGCGCTGCCATCTCAGCCATGCGCCCCGCGCAGGCTGGGAGCCGGGGCCCTGCCCGAGGGGGAGGAGAAACGCGCAGCTGCCAGCCTCAGCTGAGCAAGAAGGCGATGACCTAGAGTTACCTTGCGGTGGAAAGTGGGTCAGGAGGTCCCGCCTGCGCTGGGACTAGAACTGAGCCCTCTGCATTCCTCTGCTTGTGGCTGGTGAGGAGGAGGCTGCTGGGGGGGGGGGGTGAGTGGCTCCTCCAAAGGGGCTTCCCTGGGGGGATTCCCAGGAAACAGCTGCCAGTGAAATGCCATGAGTTTCCTGGGGGGTGATTTTCATGCTAACCCTGCCACGGAGCTGGGCTCACAGTATCTCCCACTGCCCTTCTTCCAGCACCTGGACAGCATCCTTCAGCTGCCTTCCCTGGCAAAGTCCAGCCAGGGGGGACCCGCTTTGCATCCTCTCTGATGCACCATCCTTTCTAGCTGGTTTGAACAGAGCTGCCTCCAGCTAACAGGGCCGCTGCTAAAGGCTTCCTGTGCCCCTGAAGGGCCTACCTGGGGAGCAATGGACACAACCTAGTGCAAGGGCGGCTGGAGGCGTGGGGCTAGCTCAGACATGGGCGATGGGTGGGCATGTAACTGGAAGCCTTGGGTCTCTACGTGCCGCTGATCAGGGTGCAAAGCTGGCTAGGACATTTGGAACCAAATTTTCCAGACAATCCATCTGCATTTAGTCACCTGGATACCAGTATCGCTGCCTTTCCCAAACCACGAGTCATGTCCCCAAATCGCAAGATTGGCTCTAAAATCATGAGAGGTTTTTAAACGGTATATTCGAGTTTCTTTGCATCCGTCTCTGGTGTTTGAGCCTTGGGGGTCCCATTTCTAAGCTTTCCTCAGCAATCACGAGGGCTGGACATGTTCTTTTAAAGAGGAAGGCTGGGATTCTTTTGAAATCACCTGACTCCAGGAGCTAGGGCTTTAGGGAAAAGCCCAAACATCATGATATTTGCAATGGAACCACAAGCGTTGGCAATCATGAGATGTTCAAAGCCTGCTCCGCACATAGGAGCTCCCACTCATCAGGTTTCTCAGCTGCTGTCAGCAGGCGCTGTGGGGCCAGGAATAGAGCGAGGCAGAAAGGGAGTTGGGAAGCAGTCTGCTGAAAATGCCAACTTTGCCTCAACAAGCAAAACAAAAAAATACCTGAAAGTTCTTTTGCCTGAAAACTGGAAATTCTCATTTTTTCAACAACAAATCAAAGTGTTCCATGAAAAAGAGACACGTTTTTATGAAAAGTTTTGTTTAATCCAGAAAGACAGTTTCCAGGGAAAACTGTCAACCAGTCCTAGTATAAATAACAATGCACTGCTTTTATCTAGCAGGTGTCATCCCTAGATCTCAAAGTCCTTTACACAGGAGGTCAGTATCATTATCCCCATTTTACAGGTGGGGAATCTGAGCCACAGTCACCCAGCAGCAGAGTTGGGAGTACAACCCAGGTCTCCAGAGTCCTAGTAGTAGGACACACTGTCTCCCTTGACAGGTTTCAGAGTAGCAGCCGTGTTAGTCTGTATTCGCAAAAAGAAAAGTAGTACTAGTGGCACCTTAGAGACTAACCAATTTATTTGAGCATAAGCTTTCGTGAGCTACATGCATCCGATGAAGTGAGCTGTAGCTCACGAAAGCTTATGCTCAAATAAATTGGTTAGTCTCTAAGGTGCCACAAGTATTCCTTTTCTTTTTGTCTCCCTTGAGCTCACTTCACTGTCCTGCCAACAGGGCCTCATTCACCATTGCCCTGCATGTTGTATACTCATTCGTGGCTGCCCTGAGCTGCCGGGCAGGCGCAGCTCCCGCAGGCAGAATAGCCCTGGGCAGGGGGCCCGGCAGTTCTGTGTCCACTATGCAACCACCTCCAAACCCCTTCCAGCACAGGGGCATTCTGGGAGCAGTCTGGGGTGGGAGGGTCGTTGGGAATGAGCGGCCTTGCACCCCGGTGATTCTGCACCCCTGCAACATTGGCCCATAGAGGCCATTGCAACAGGGGCTCAAATTAGTGTCACTTTTTGGGGTGCAACCCTCAGCATCCCCCAGAATGGGGTGCAGCCACGTCCCCTGCGCCAGCGACCCAGAATGGTGGAATTCATCACCCTGACATGAGTGACAACACAAGTACAGGGTGACAGGTTTCAGAGTAACAGCCGTGTTAGTCTGTATTCGCAAAAAGAAAAGGAGTACTTGTGGCACTTTAGAGATTAACCAATTTATTTGAGCATAAGCTTTCGTGAGCTACAGCTCACTTCATTGGATGCATGTAGCTCACGAAAGCTCATGCTCAAATAAATTGGTTAGTCTCTAAGGTGCCACAAGTACTCCTTTTCTTTTTACAAGTACAGGGTGATGGTCAATTGGGCCTGCCCGTGATCTGTCTCTGCCGGGTCTGATCTCTGCTCAAACTCAAGGGTTTGGTTCCTAGAAAGACAAAACTAGATTCTCTTCCCATGTCCTCCCAAGAGGAGCTGTACTGAACCCTTTGGGGGAAAGTGACAGGAAAATAACAGCATTATTATGAGAATAACATGGCAGAATAACATGAGGGGGAAAGGAGTCCAGGAGAGCTGGCTGTATTTTAAAGAATCCTTATTGAGGTTACAGGGACAAACCATCCCGATGTGTAGAAAGAAGAGTAAATATGGCAGGCAACCAGCTTGGCTTAACAGTGAAATCCTTGCTGATCTTAAACACAAAAAAGAGGCTTACAAGAAGTAGAAGATTGGACAAATGACCAGGGATGAGTATATAAATATTGCTCGGGCATGTAGGAATGGAATCAGAAAGGTTAAATCACACCTGGTAGTTGTAGTTAGCGAGGGATGTTAAGAGTAACAAGAAGGGTTTCTTTTTAGGTATGTTGGCAATAAGAAGAAAGCCAAGGAAAGTGTGGGCCTCTTACTAAATGAGGGAGGCAACGTAGTGACAGAGGATGTGGAAAAAGCTAATGTACTCAATGCTTTTTTTGCCTCTGTCTTCACGAACAAGGTCAGCTCCCAGACTACTGCACTGGGCAGCACAGCATGGGGAGGAGGTGGCCAGCCTCTGTGAAGGAAGAAGTGGTTTGGGACTATTTAGAAAAACTGGACGTACACAAGTCCATGGGGCTGGATGCGTTGCATCCGAGAGTGCTAAAGGAATTGGCGGGTGTGATTGCAGAGCCATTGGCCGTTATCTTTGAAAACTCATGGCGATTGGGGGAAGTCCTGGAAGATTGGAAAAAGGCTAATGTAGTGCCCATCTTTAAAAAAGGGAAGAAGGATGATCCTGGGAACTACAGGCCGGTCAGCCTCACCTCAGTCCCCGGAAAAATCATGGAGCATGTCCTCAGGGAATCAATTCTGAAGCACTTAGACGAGAGGAAAGTGATCAGGAACAGTCAGCATGGATTCACCAAGGGAAAGTCATGCCTGACTAATCTAATTGCCTTCTATGATGAGATAACTGGTTCTGTGGATGAAGGGAAAGCAGTGGACGTGTTATTCCTCGACTTTAGCAAAGATTTTGACATGGTCTCCCACAGTATTCTTGTCAGCAAGATAAAGAAGTATGCGCTGGATGGATGCACTACAAGGTGGGTAGAAAGTTGGCTAGATTGTCGGGCTCAACGGGTAGTGAACAATGGCTCCATGTCTAGTTGGCAGCCGGTATCTAGCGGAGTGCCCCAAGGGTCGGTCCTGGGGCCGGTTTTGTTCAATATCTTCATTAATGATCTGGAGGATGGTGTGGATTGCATCCTCAGCAACTTTGCAGATGACACTAAAGTGGGAGGAGTGGTAGATACGCTGGAGGGTTGGGATAGGATACAGAGGGACCTAGACAAATTGGAGGATTGGGCCAAAAGAAATCTGGTGAGGTTCAACAAGGACAAGTGCAGAGTCCTGCATGTAGGACAGAAGAATCCAATGCACCGCTACAGACTAGAGACCGAATGGCTAGGCAGCAGTTCTGCAGAGAAGGACCTAGGGGTGACAGTGGATGAGAAGCTGGATATGAGTCAACAGTGTGCCCTTGTTGCCAAGAAGGCCAATGGCATTTTGGGGTGTATAAGTAGGGGCACTGCCAGCAGATCGAGGGACGTGATCGTTCCCCTCTATTCGACATTGGTGAGGCCTCATCTGGAATACTGTGTCCAGTTTTGGGCCCCACACTACAAGAAGGATGTGGAGAAATTGGAGAGAGTCCAGCGAAGGGCAACAAAAATGATTAGGGGACTGGAACACATGAGTTGTTTGAAAAAACAAAAATCTCTGCAGAAAATTTTCAACATTTTTTGTTTGTATGTTTCTGCTGAAAATGCACCCTGCCCAGAAGCCATCTTGAGGGATAAAAGGTTGTCTTAAAAATAAAATAAAAAGTTTACTTAAGCAAAGTACGCTGTCGTGGGATAAGAGGGAAGGTCCTCTCATCGATTGGTAACTGGTTAAAAGATAGTGTAAGGGGACTATTGCCCCCTTACTAACATTCAGTGGGGGTGTTTTAGTTGCTAGCTCCCAGTACTAAAAAGGGGAAGGGTCTATGGGAAACCAGGACCCTGAGACTGATAGTCCCCAGGAACAATGGGGAGAGGCCAATGCTCCACGTCAGCCTGAATGACAGGGCGGGCAGGCTAATCAGGGAGTCAGGAGGCCAGGGAGGTCCCGTCCTCTGTGTGAGCTGGATTTGCCTGGGTCAGACAGAGTGGGGCTGAGCTAAGGAGAAAGCAGGGGCCCAGGCTAAGCTGAGGAGAAGAGCTGTGCCAGATCCAGAGGGAGCAGAAAAGCAGCCCAGAGAGAGCAGACCCTGTCCTGGGAGCAGAGCTGCAGCCCCAAAGCCAGGGGCACAGCCCAGAGAGAGCAGACTTGCCCTGGGAGCAGAGCTGCAGCAACCAGAGCCAGAGGGGCCAGAAAAGCAGCCCAGGAAGCAGGTCCATGCTGGGAGCAGAATCACAGAAGCAGCCAGCAGAGCAGACCTGTCCTGGGAGCAGAGCTGCAGCAACCAGAGCCAGAGGAGCCAAAGAAGCAGCCCAGGGAGCTGGAGGCAGAGCAGCAGCAGCGCAGAGACCGAGGGGTGGAGCTGGGGCTGGAGCAGTGTGGAGCTGGGTGCGGTGAGCAGCTGGGTAGAGCGAGGGGGGCCCTGGGCAGCGGGCCCAGCACAGGGAGACACCTCAGCTAAGAAGCTCTGCAGGCCAGGCTTGGATCTTAACCCCGACGGCGGGGGCGACACCAGGAAGAAGGGTCCTACCACTTAGAGCCTGAGAGTGTGTGTCCAACCCACAGCATCCCTACAGCACGGCCAGGGCCTGAAAAGAAGGCCTGGGACTTACAAGGAACAGACTGTGAACTGCCCTGACATTCCAGAGACACTGTTTGTGAAGTTCCCTGCCACAGAGCGGGTTGATGTGTTGCCTTTAACCTTTCCCATTTTTCCTTATTCTTTTTAAAATTAATTGTTGATTAAATAACTTACATTTGCTTTAAATTGTATGTAATGGTCCTTGGGTCAGAGAAGTGCCCAGTGTAGAGAGTACCCCGGAGTGGGGACACCCTAGCCCCTGTCTCAGGTGACCACAGCAGGGTTGGGGATTGAGCTCCCACAGGAATCCTGGGCCCAGCCTTGTTGGGGTTACGAGGACTCTGCCAGACAGGGGAGTAGAAGGGGAGTCCTCAAGGGCAGGGAGGCCACTGGGTAAAGGAAGTGGGAGCGAGGACTCGGATCTTTTTGCTAGCCCACTTCACCGGGGTAGTGCAGAAGACAGGAAAGTTCCCCACAATAGCGGGACTATTCCCCCGCTTACAATAGGAAACAAAGGATACGAATAAATGGTCAGTTTTCAGAATGGAGAGAGGTAAATAGTGGTGTCCCCCAGAGGTCTGTACTGGGACCTGTCCTATTTAACATATTCATAAATGATCTGGAAAAAGGGGTAAACAGTGAGGTGGCAAAATTTGCACATGATATACAACTATTCAATAAAGTTAAGTCCCAGGCAGATTGCAAAGAGCTGCAAAAGGATCTCACAAAACTTGGTGATTGGGCAAAAAAAATGGCAGATGAAATTCACTGTTGATCAATGCAAACTAATGCATATTGGAAAACATAACCCCAAGTAGACATATAAAATGATGGGGTCCAAATTAGCTGTTGCCACTCAAGAAAGAGATCTTGGAGTCATTGTGGATAGTTCTCTGCAAATATCCACTCAGTGTGCAGCGGCAGTCAAAGTGAACAGAATGTTGGGAATCTTTAAGCAAGGGATAGATAATAAGACAGAAAATATCACATTGCCTCTATATAAATCCATGATATGCCCACATCTTGAATACTGCATGCAGATGTGGTCGCCTCATCTCAAAAAAGATATATTGGAATTGGAAACGGTTCAGAAAAGGGCAACAAAAATGATTAGGGGCATGGGATGGCTACCATATGAGGAGAGATTAATAAGACTGGGACTTTGCAGCTTGGAAAAGAGATGACTAAGGGGGGATATGATAGAAGTCTATAAAATCATGACTGGTGTGGAGAAAGTAAATAAGGAAGTGTTATTTACTCCTTCTCGTAACACAAGAACTAGGGGTCATCAAATGAAATTAATAGGCGGCAGGTTTAAAACAAACAAAAGAAAGTATCTCTTCACACAACACACAGTCAACCTGTGGAACACTTTGCCAGAGGATGTTGTGAAGACCAAGACTATAACAAGGTTTAAAAAAGAACTAGATAAATTCATGGAGGATAGCTCCGTCAATGGTAATTAGCCGGGATGGCGGCCCTAGCTTCTGTTTGCCAGAAGCTAGGAATGGGAGTCAGGGAATGGATCACTTGATGATTACCTGTTCTGTTCATTCCCTTTGGGGCACCTGGCATTGGCCACTGTTGGAAGACAGTACACTGGGCTAGACGGACCATTGACCTGACACAGTATGGCCGTTCTTGTGTTTTTATGTTATGTTCAGTCTTCATGGGCCAGTCAATCCAGCCAGTTGCAATGGTGGTTTCTCCCAAGAAACAGCTGCCAGTGAAATGCCATGAGTTTCCTGGGGGGTGATTTTCATGCTAACCCTGCCAGGGAGCTGGGCTCTCAGTATCTCCCACCGCCCTTCTTCCAATGCCTGGGCAGCATCCTTCAGCTACCTTCCCTGGCAAAGCTCAGCCAGGGGGGACCCGCTTTGCATCCTCTCTGATGCGCCATCCTTTCTAGCTGGTTTGAACGGAGCTGCCTCCAGCTAACAGGACCGCTGCTAAAGGCTTCCTGTGCCCCTGAAGGGCCTACCTGGGGAGCAATGGACACAACCTAGTGCAAGGGCGGCTGGAGGCGTGGGGCTAGCTCAGACATGGGCGATGGGTGGGCATGTAACTGGAAGCCTTGGGTCTCTACGTGCCGCTGATCAGGGTGCAAAGCTGGCTAGGATATTTGGAGCCAAATTTTCCAGACAATCCATCTGCATTTAGTCACCTGGATACCAGTATCGCTGCCTTTCCCAAACCACGAGTCATGTCCCCAAATCGCAAGATTGGCTCTAAAATCATGAGAGGTTTTTAAACGGTATATTCGAGTTTCTTTGCATCTGTCTCTGGTGTTTGAGCCTTGGGGGTCCCATTTCTAAGCTTTCCTCAGCAATCACGAGGGTTGGGCATGTTCTTTTAAAGAGGAAGGCTGGGATTCTTTTGAAATCACCTGACTCCAGGAGCTAGGGCTTTAGGGGAAAGCCCAAACATCATGACATTTGCAATGGAACCACAAGCGTTGGCAATCATGAGATGTTCAAAGCCTGCTCCGCACCTAGGAGCTCCCACTCATCAGGTTTCTCAGCTGCTGTCAACAGGCGCTGTGGGGCCAGGAATAGAGCGAGGCAGAAAGGGAGTTGGGAAGCAGTCTGCTGAAAATGCCAACTTTGCCTCAACAAGCAAAACAAAAAAATACCTGAAAGTTCTTTTGCCTGAAAACTGGAAATTCTCATTTTTTCAGCAACAAATCTAAATGCTTCCACTACAAAATCACCCAGGGATCAGGCAGGCATTCTTACTGTTTCCTACACAGCTCGCAAAAAGGTATTGGTCATCTTTCAAGGTCAGTCCACTACCCAAGCTCCACCCTCTTCGATGCCAAAAGGAGACACCGTTCACAGCAGATAGTGCAGATCTTCACGATATGATCCACCCTCTTCTGTGGTATGTGCTTTGATCAGCTGTGAATAATTCTCTTCCACTTTATTGAGCATCACTGTGCTTCAGAGTTAACACCACAATGTGATAAGTGGGGCAGTTTGTTCTCTCAGAGCTTTGTTGCAGGCTGTCTGCAGCCATTATTGTGTTAATCACTTAACCCTCAAAACGTGACACGAATGCATTCCCACAATAGTCTGCAGTGTTGTTGTAGTCCTGTTGGCCCCAGGATGTTAGCGAGACCAAGCTGGTGAGGTGAGATCTTTCATTGGCCCTACTTCTGTTGGTGAGAGAAGCTCAAAAGCGTGTCTTTCTCACCAACAGAAATTGATCCAACAAAAGATATTACCTCTCCCACCTTGTTTCTCCACAACTGTAAGGACTGTGTAAAGGAGCAGACTCACCCGGCGGCGCCTCCTGCTGGTCATTGGGGAATTAGCTCTTTCCAGTGCAGAGCACCCTCTGCAGGCTGCACAGCTCTGGCCCCCATGTCCCTCACAGACCCCACTGCCCCTTTCTCTGGGTTCTGCCCCCTGACAGCACCCCCACACTCTACCTCTGGGTCTCCCCTTCCTGGGGAACCCCCAACCCACTATCCCCACCTTGCCTCAGTCTGGGCTACTGCCAGTCATCACCAAGCCCTTGACCCAGTTTGGCCATTCTTGTGTTCTTATGTTATGTTCAGTCTTCATGGGCCAGTCAATCCACTCAGTTGCAATGGTGGTTTCTCTGATGTGGATACTTACTCATTAAGACAAGGGTGGGCAAACTATGGCCCAGGGGCCGCATCTGGCCCTTCAGACATTTTAATCTGGCCCTTGAGTTCCAGCCGGGGAGCAGGGTCGGGAGCTTGCTCCGCTCCACACATGCCATGGCTCTGCATGGCTCCCGGAAGCAGAGGCATGTCCCCCTTCCGACTCCTATGTGTAGGGGCACAGGAGGCTTTGCACACTGCCCCTGCCCTAAGCGCGGCCCCCGCAGCTCCCATTGGCTGGGAACCATGGCCAATGGGAGCTGCAGGGGCTGTGCCTGCGGACAGGGCAGCGCGCAGAGCCATCTGGCCGCACCATCGAGTAGGAGCTGGAGCGGGGACATGCCGCTGCTTCAGGGAGCTGCTTGAGGTAAGAGCTGCCTGGAGCCTGCACCAACCTCCTGCCTCCTCCAGCGCCCCAACCCCCTGCCCCAGCCCTGATCCCCCTCCCGCCCTCCAAATCCCTTGGTTGCAGCCCGGAGCACCATCCTGCACCCTCAAACCCTCAGCCCCACCCCAGGGCCCACACCCCTAGCCGGAGCCCTCACCCCCCCACACACCCCAACCCCCTGCACGAGCCCGGAGCCCCCTCTTGCACCCTGAACTCACCATTTCTGGCCCCACCCCAGAGCCTGCACCCCCAGCCAGAGCCCTCACCCCATCCCACACCGCAACCCCCAATTTTGTGAGCATTTATGGCCCGCCATACAATTTCCATACCCAGATGTAGCCCTCGGGCCAAAAAGTTTGCCCACCCCTGCACTAAGAGATGTGCCAAGACCCACTGAATCATTTCATCCAACCCTCCAAACAGCCATCCTACTGCATCTATCTATCGCAGGTGAGGAAACTGAGGCACAGAGAGGTGAAGTGATTTGCCCAAGGCTGCACAGTCAGTGACAGAACTGGCCTCAGAACCCAGAAGTTCCTGGCTCCCTGTCTGATGTTTCATGCACTACTCAATACTGTCACTCAATAAAATGTCCATTCCACGAGCAATAGATACCTATGCACACACCATGAATGTATCTCCAGGGACATAGATGCACATCCACTAGTATGGCCAGCCCACCCATTCACACATCATGAGCCAGATCCCACAATATCATGAGCTTATTAAACACAATACAATGCTGGGGGCTTTTCATGGGCTTTCTGGGTTTTGAGTCTTTGGGGTGGACTCGGGTCCCATTTTCCAGATTTTCTCTGCCGCCGTGAGGGCTAGAAACTGACTTTTTAATGAGAGCCGAGATTCTCCGGGATCTCCTGACTCCAGGGCCTGGGCCTTTAAGAGAAACACCAAATATCATGAGATTTCCTATCAAATCGCAGGAGTTGGCAACACAGCTTTTGCCACTCTCTCCCGTACTTCCCCACTAGACAGAACGAACAGCTGCCCTATTAATGCCCTGAGTCCCATAGATCCACTGGGCTCCCACAAGCTAGCTTCTCTCTGGCAGCGTGGCAGCACTGGAGTTGTGTTACCAGGGCTTCCCCAGCGGACACCGTCCCCAGGGACCCCCCTTAATGGAAGCTCCCCGAGGAGAGGCTGCCTGTGAGGGGCTTTGCAGGGCCGGTGCGGGGGGCAGGAGCTGGTTCCCGTCTCCCCCAGCCTCCCCACTCCTCTGCAGGATCCCAAGGCCGCAGACTGGCTTGGGATGCAGCCAAGGCTCTACAGTTCTCTGGCGGAGAGCTGCCAGGTTTGCAGCTGGATAAGGGATGACTCTGAGCAGATGAAATCATCAGTCCCACGTTGCAGGGTCCTGGGGGAGAAGCTTTGACCCAGGTGCCAGGCTGTACCTAGCCAACATGCTCGATGTGGCTAAAGTCCCCACAATCCACCCTGTTATCTTATCAGCGCCTATAAAGTGCAGAGCTAACAGGTAGGTTATCAGAAAGGACCTTTATCTCTCTGCTTTCCCCTGGCTCACTCCAGTCCCTGCTGCCTGACTCACTTCCAAGCCCCCCTGCCCCCACTGGCCCCGTTCCCAGCCCCGTTCTGGGAGCAGAAATAACCCAGCCATGGTGGACAAACAGAGCTGTACAATGGGTGGCATTGTTGACACTGCAGTTCTGCTCTCGTTAAGGATGACCTCACAGCCCACCCTTGGCCGCTTCGCCCAGCTCTGCAGAGCAGTGAGGCTGTCTTTTGACTTGGGCACATGAATCCGAGGGGGAACAGTGCGCTCATTGTAGAGCCTGGCTCTGTCCATCTGTCCGGTGTCTTTCTACCCCCAGCACACACATCAGGATGCTGCCAAGGGCCCAGCTCTGCCTTGGCAACCACCAGCAGCTGCCTCCAGCTTTCACTGGAAACCAGCATTGCATGGACTGCTCCCGGGCAGGGGCCTGCAGCTCCGGGAAGATGCTCACAGGGCGGAGAGCCGCCCCGCAAGCCAGGGGCTGGGCAGGCAGGGAAGGGAGCAGCCAAACACACGCCCAGACTATCTCTTAGGGCGGGGGCTCCCCCTGCAGTCTGGCTGAGCAGCACCTCCCTCCATGTGAGCCCATAGATTTCAAGGGGTCTAAACAGAACTCCAGGAAGGTGTAGGCAGAAGGGGGCTCCATGCGACTAGGAGCACATGAACTGCCCAGATGGATCAGAGCCTGGGTCCAGTCCGTCCAGTGTCCTGCCACCACGAGTGGCTGGTGCCAGCTGCTCTAAAGGAAGGGGCAAGACCCCCTGTAGTGCCTGGTTATGGGCAATCTGCTCCCAGCGATGGCGCCTAAGCACATTTCCACCAGCCCCCGGTTCTCTCTCCACTCTGAGATCAGAGCGGCCTTTCCCCTGACAGCCCAGTGACAGTGCGCAGGGCTGTGGGGGAGCATTGGCTGAAGCCCCTTGGGACGGGTTGGGTCTCACAGGGGGTCAACTTGCAAAGGCGCTTTTGGCCACCGTTGCATTTGCACCTGCAGCACCAGCATGTGCTCCCTGCAGTGAGTCACAGTCCCCAGGCTGACCGGATCGCCTGCAAACAGCCAGGGCGGTGCCCTTGAAGCTGCCTCCTGCACCAGTTGGGTGCAGGAGAGGGGAGCATGAAATTAATCTGACGGGTCTATTTCACAGGTTATGCTCTTATGCAATTATACTCAGATTCTCTCTTCCGCTCTGGTAAAGCAATGTCATACACCCGTCCCAGCTGGAGTCATGGAGAGAGGCGGAAGTGAGGGATCTGCCCCGGTGGGGGAAGAGAGAAAGAGGCTGGCAGAGAAGAAGAGAGAGGGGCCTTGTGCAGCCCTAGAGATGCTGCACCGAGCGCTTGCTGAAAAAGCAGCCCTGGCTGATGCCAAGCCACACAACCGGTCATGCCATCCCAGGGCTGCAGGGCCAACATGGGGGAATTGAGGTGTTTCTAACTCCAGCGTGACTAGACGTGGTCTAGTGGGTTCCTGTTCAGTGTCAGGCATTCACACCTCCCTCCAGCACCCTTGAGAGGAGCTCCCTGGGAGAACAAGTCCCAGCACAGCATGGGTGGCAAGTGGGCAGGGAACCTGCCCTCACACACAGAGGGAGCTGTTGAGTGTTGTATGTGACAGGCTCACCTGCCAGCTTTCCCTGCAGGGATCGTGTGTCATGGATTCATCGGAGTCTGTGCTACGCCCCAGCCTTTAAACAGTCTCCTGGGAGTAGCCATTAGTGCACCAGACAGACCCACAAGGGGCCACGCTGCTCCATGAGGGGAGGCCACGCAGCCTCAGTGTCTCTGAGACTGGGCCTTCAGCCTGCCACACACCTGTGTCGCACCCTGAGCTCTGAACAGTGAGTCAGAGACTGCCCCCACCTTGTATGTGCAGGGACTCCAGGCAGCCCTTACAAGACAGGAGGTTTCAATAGGCACCGGGGATACAATGCTGGAAGCCCCAGGGTAGCACAGGGAAGGGTTCGGACTGGTGGTAGCTGGGGTGCCACCAGTCATGCTGCTGTTGGAGCCACCACCTCGCCTTTCTCTCTGTGTCCCAGAGTGAGATCTAATGTCTCTGTGAGCCCAGCTCTGCTCCCAGGCCCTGGACCCCTCTCATCTATGGGTACGTCTACACTGTAGAACCCACCCGCGGCAGTAAGTTGCAGAGCCTGGCTCAGCTGTCTCGGGCTCACAGTACAGGGCTAACACTAGCAGTGTAAGACATCCGGCCTCGGGCTGGGACCCTGGCTCCCAGCCCCTCCCCCCTTACCGGGGTTCAGCACCCCGGCTTCAGCCCAAGCCCCAACGTCTACACTGCTATTTTTTAGCCCCGTAGGGTGAGCCCAAGTCAGCTGACCCAGGCTCTGAGACTTGCTGCCACGGGGGTTCTGCAGTGGAGACGTACCCTGGGCTCTGTAGACACAGCCCTGCTGTATTCACAGGTTCAGCCTGCCTGAGCTCCTGCTGTGAAGCAGTGCAGTTCGGGTGCTGGGGTTCCCGTTGGCTCTGCCAGATCCTTCACTGCCAGGCGTTCATTCCATTGCATCCCTAGTGCCCCAGGCAGTGAGGGGACCCAAATGCCTCCTGCTCTGGCCAGCAGAAGCATTTTAACCCTGCTCCATCCAGCAGGTAACAACACTCAGGCCATGTCTACACTACCACTTACGTTGGCAAACCGTATGTCGCTCCAGGGTGTGAGCAAAACACATAGGTGGTAGTGTGGACAGCGCTGTCAGTGGGCGAGCGTCTCCCCTGCCATAGTTACTGCCACTCGTTGGGGTGGTTTAATTAGGTCAGTGGGAGCACCCTCTTCCGTCAGCACAGAGCATCTACACAAGAGATCTTACAGCGGCGCAGCTGCATTGGTGCAGCTGTGCCTGCTGTAAGCTCGCTAGAGTAGACATGACCTAAGGTGAGGGGGAGGGACCAGCTTCTGGAGGAGCCGTGAAACCACGGCGCTCACCACTTGTGATCGTTACGGATCCCTGGGCAGATCCATGAGAGAAGTGGGTGTCTTCCCAGTGTGGGAATTCCCCCTTCACTTTCAGGAGGACATGCTCTTCCTTTTCACATCCTACCCCAAGCTGTTTTGGCATTTGCATTGCTAAACAGCTGCCATGTTCCTCCCCAGGAGTGGCTTCAGGATGGTGGGCCCAGGCCTGCTTCCTGGTGGCTTCAAACCAAGCATCAGGCTTTTGGACATGGGCTCTGGAACTGGCACCCATAGGCCATTCCACTCCTGCTCTGGTGCACACAGGCCAAGGCAGCAGCTCCTGGCACCACTGCCCGAAGAAAGCAGGCAGGATGGGAGATGGGGATCAAGCCGATCAGCAGCTCAGACTCTGTTTGTTTAAGTAGATAACGAACCTTTAGAGCTACTCACCTCCTTGTAACCCTTATGCTTCCCTAGTCTGCCCGCTTGCCAGCTGAACTAATGTAGGAGACAGACCATATCCAGCCTCCCTGGTGCCCTGCCTGGGAATCTGTGAGGGCCACACACCAGGGATTGGACAGGAAGCTTCAGAGTTAGCAGGATAAACTGCTACAGTATGAGCTAAGCTACCTAGCTGGGGCAGTGACAGACCCTTGCCTATATGGATCCACAGAGGAGCCCTGTAACATGTTCACCAGTGGGTTACAAGTTCACAGCCAGAGGGACTCTTGTTGGCTGTGCCTCAGTTCCCTGGGTGGCATCACCCCAGGAGCCACCTGCCAGGGTGGGAGAGAAGGGACGTCTCTGAGAGGATTGGGGAGCAGCTAAAGGCACGCACCCTCAGTCAGGGAGTGGGCAGCTCCCACACTGCAAAACCCCCCAGCACTGGGAAAGGGACTGACCCCTGGTGACAGGGAGCTGATGAAAGCAAGATTCGGTATTAATGAGGCTCACATCCAAGAATGTTATTGTTCACATCTGGATGGTATGGATCCAGCCCTGGCTCTGTTCCCATAGTCCTGTCCCACTACGAACTGGGCTCATCTGGTTGTTCCAAAGTCCTGGGGGTGAGGTGGCACCAAGGCACTGCACGCTCATTCGCAACTTTAATCACTTTTGTTGCTCTTCTGTGGACTTTCTCCAGTTTGTCCACATCTTTGCTGAAATGTGGGGCCCAGAACTGTTCACAATATACCAGTTGAGGACTAATCAGCACGGAGTAGAGCGGAAGAATTACTTCTTGTAATTACTTGTTGTGGCTTGCTTACAACACCCCTGCTAACACATCACAGAATGAAGTTCACTTTTTTGCAACAGTGTTCCACTGTTGACTCATATTTAGCTACTCATATTTAGCTTGTTGTCCACTATGACCCCCAGATCTCTTTCTGCAGTACTCCTTCCTAGGCAGTCATTTCCCACTTTGTATGTGTACAACTGATTGGTCCTTCCTAAGTGGAGTACTTTGCATTTGTCCTTATTGAATTTCATCCTATTTACTTCAGACCATTTCTCCAGTTTGTCCAGATCATTTTGAATTTTAATCCTATGCTCCAAAGCACTTGCAACCCCTCCCAGCTTGGCATTGTCCAAAAACGTGATAAGTGTACTTTCTATGCCATTATCTAAATCACTGAGGAAGATATTGAACAGAACCGGACGCAGAACTGATCCCTGCGGGACCCCACTCGTTATGCCCTTCCAGCATGACTGTGAACCACTGATAACTACTCTCTGGAATCGGTTTTCCCATCAGTTTTGCACCGACCTTATAGTAGTTCCATCTAGGTTGCATTTCCCTAGTTTGTTTATGAGAAGGTCATGCAAGACAGTATCAAAAGCTTTACTAAAATCAATATATACCATGTCTACTGCTTCTCCCCATCCACAAGGTTTGTTACCCTGTCAAAGAAAGCTATCAAGTTGGTTTGACATAATTTGTTCTTGACAAATCCATGTTGACCCTTACTTATCACCTTATTATCTTCTAGATGTTTGCAAATTGATTGCTTAATTGTTTGCTCCCTTATCTTTCTGGGCAGGGAGTTAAGCTGACTGGTCTATAATTCCCTGGGTTGCCCTTATTTCCCTTTTAATCGATTGGCACTATATTTACCCTTTTCCAGTCTTCTGGAATCTCTCCATCATCCATGACTTTTCAAAGACAATCGCCAATGGCTCAGGTATCTCCTCAATCATCTCCTTGAGTTTCAGCACATTGAAGGACAGGATTAGAATTCAAAAGAACCTGCAGCACTTGGGAGGACAGGATTACAATTCAAAACAGCCTTGACAACTTGGAGATTGGTTTGAAATCAGCAAGATGAAATTCAATAAAGACAAGTGCAAAGTACTTCACTGAAGAAGGAAAAATCAAATGCACAACTACAAAAAGGGAAATAACTGGCTAAGTGCTCGCACTGCTGCAGAGGAGCCGGGGGGTTATAGTGGATCAAAAACTGAATGTGAGCCAACCCTGGGATGCAGCTGCAGAAAAGGATCATATCATTCTGGGGAGTACTAACAGGAGCGTTGTACGTAAGACATGGGAGGTAATTGTCCCGCTCTGCTGGGCACTGTGAGGCCCAAGCTGGAGTCCTGGATCCAAGTATGAGCAGCACGCTTTAGGAAATATGTGGACAAATTGGAGAGAGTCCAGGAGACAGCAACAAAAACAGATTTAGAAAACCTGACTTCTGAGGAAAGGTTAAAGAAAATGGGAACGTTTAGACTTGAGAAAAGAAGGCTGACAATATCTGAAGGGCTGTTATAAAGAGGATGGTGATCTATTGTTCTCCATGCCCACTGAAGGCAGGACAAGAAGCAATGGGCTTCATCTACAGCAAGGGAGATTTAGGTTAGACATTAGGAAAAGCTTTCTGACTATACTGATAGTTAAGTAGTGGAATAAGTTACCAAAGGAGGTTCTGGAATCCCTGTCCTTGTAGGTTTTTAAAAACAAGTTGGACAAACATGTATCAGGGACAGTCTTGGTATGTTTGGTCCTGCCTCAGCATGGGGACGGGGGAAGAATGGACTAGATGACCTCTCAAGGTCCCTTCCAGCCTTACAAGTCTATGATTTGCAAGCCAGTGGGAGATCCAGTAAGAGAACCCAGGAGTCCTGGCTTCCAGTCCTCTGTTCTAACCACTAGGCAACATACCTAAGGAGACAAACAACCAAAACTAATTATTTTTAAAATCTGGGCACAGTTAATTCATGGTGTAACTCCTTGGGGCTTTACCAAGGATGGATTTACCTTTGAGTATTATTGCAACAACTAAACTACAGGGAGTGGTGAGGAAAGTAAGGACTATTTCCCTGTTTCCAAGTATCTTTCACAATACCCAACGCCTCTCACAAGCTGCTCTTTAACCGTTAACCATTATCATACTCTGTAAATCTATGAATCTCCTGGCAGGCAGGTGAGTTTCATTAACCCCAAGATGAAGTGATTTGCTCAAGGCCATGGAGAGGGCATGACAGCGCTCGGGCTCCTGGCTCCCATGCCCGTGCTCAGGTCACTAAGGCACTGCTGCCAAATTCCCAGCACTGGAGAACTGCAAACAGCCGAGCAGCCGGAGAACACGAGTGCACTAGGGGTGATCAGAGCATGGGACTGAGGGGTTGAAAGGCAGCCAAGAAAAGACTGCAGCAGCAAAGGAGTGCCAGCCTGTGCCCTAAGCTCTGGTCATTCCCCAGTTCCCTGCAAGCGGGTGCGCGTCCTGTCTCTGCTCTCTTGTAATCCCATGTCTGGCAGCCTGTAGAAAAGATTCTGCATCATGTTGGGACAGCTGATTGATTGGAAGCTCTGTGGGGCAAGGGCTGTCTCTCACTATGGGTCTGCACAGCACCCAGCACAGTGAGACCCTGATCTTGGCTGGGGCTTGTCATAGGATGGCACCTGGCCCTTTAAGAGGCCAGTGCACCTGTGACTTGTCAGCTGATCCCCCCAGTTGGGGTTAAGGGAGGGCAGCTGCCCCTGTTAGGCTGGAGTTAGCAGAGTTGTCTGAGGGAAGAAGCCTAAGGAAGGCAGCAAGTGGGAGCTGTTGGGGAGAACTGACCCAAGCTGGGGAGCCCTGATGAGTACAAGGCTCGGGCAGTGGCTCCTTGGGGCAGGGGTGAACCAGCTGGGTCAGGAGACGCCGTGCCCAGAAGCTAGAGGCTTGTTTGGGGAGGGTGGACCCCCCTGAGCAGGACCCTGACTCAAGGGCCAGGGGATCAGGGATGGCAGTGCTGCTATTGACTCTCGGGTGGGTGTCTTAGAGGGGGTGTTCCTGGAGAGGGGAATAGGAAAACCCTGCTGTGTATTGTAGGAATGGGAGAGGTGCTTTACCACAAGGCTTTGGGGGCAGCACAGAACAAATTATGCCCAGAGATGGGCTTTGTATCAGACACTTCCTTTCATGGGTGGAAGAGAGGAGAAACTGAGGCAGACACTCCTGGCTTCTTCTGGAGGCTTCCTAGGGTAGTGCCTTGTCATGGGCCCCATTGGAAAGGCTGCATCCCTCTGCTGGTGGCGGATCCGACCGTAGAACTGGCTTTGCGTTTGTGTCCTCACACAGAGGGCAGCTCACACACTTTCCCTGCAACAGGACTTTCAGTTGAGGGTGTGGGGAGAAGGGCAGTAAACCCCCCGGGGAGAGCACAGGATGTGCATCACCCGCAGCAGCTCTGAGTGCCCAGTGGCTGCTGCCTGCTGCCCGCATGCTCAGACCTTTAAAGGGAGGAGCCCACAAAAGAATAAAAGGGCCCACTGGCCAGGAGAAAATGCTGACTGCTGCAGTTATTATGGGAGGAAGGAGCTGGTGACATTTATCTTGGTGATGGTCAGACCTGAAGTTAGGAAGGGATGTCCCTCCAGAGCACATAGGCAGGAATTGCAAGGGGCTGGCCTCCCTTGTCTCTCTTCACTGTGGGGGATGATCCACCCCACAACCCGCCCATACTGTCTCTTAGGGCTGAGCTGCATCTCCCTCCATGTGGGCCCATAGATTTCATGGGGGCTAAACACAACTCCAGGAAGGGGTAGGCAGAAGAGGGCTCCAAGCGACTGGGAGCACATGAACTGCCTGGGTGGATCAGATCAGGGGTCCAGCTCGTCCAGTGTCCTGCCACCATGAGTGGCCAATGCCAGCTGCTCTACAGGAAGGGGCAAGACCCCCTGTAGAGCCCAGTTATGGGGCAATCTGCTCCCAGAGATGGCGCCTGAGCACATTTCCACCAGCCCCGTCCCTTCCCCCGGTTCTCACTCCGCTCCGAGATCGGAGCGGCCTTTCTCCTGACAGCCCAGTGACAGGGGAGCTTGCGGGGAATCATTGGCTGAAGCCCCTTGGGATGGGTTGGGGTCAACTTGCAAAGGCGCTTTTGGCCACCGTTGCATTTGCACCTGCAGCACCAGCCCGTCCTCCCTGCAGTGAGTCACAGTCCCTATCTGTTAAGCTCTTATGTGGGTAACCCCCACAATCAATGCCTGCAAGAATAGGGCTGCTGGGGGCACAGAGAGGCTGGCAGGGGGCTGGCAGGGTGGGAGGCCCTGCTGGATACTCTGTTCTTTCTCTCTTTCTGTGTTCTCTGCTCTGTGTTCATAGCTGGGGGCACATGCGGCTTGTGCAGACCAAGGAATGCTCCTGCCAACCACTGCCAGCCTTGCCCGCATCTGTAGCCATGTGGCAGGAACTCACTCAGGGCAGGGCAGGGCATCCCCTGGGGACCACTGTTCCACAGTTGAACTTTGGGCAATGATGGCGGCAGTGCAGAGCTGCCCTTGCACTTCCACCAGGACTGGCCTGCCATTCCCCTTCACCTCTTTTTTCATCCCACTTCACCCACCGAGGAGCTGCCAGAGAAGCCATCCCCAGGGCATGAGTTTAATTGGTGCTGCTAAGTCCAGGGACTCTGCCACACAGGCTTGAGCACTATCTACCAGCATGCTATCTATGAACTGACTTTACATATCCTCAACCTCTCTGGTAGCAGGAATCAGATCGCATGCCAGATGAGATGGTTTGCATCAGCCATGCAGGTCATTGCACTGCAGAACCTAGCCAGAGCTGGCCCACTCCTGGCCCTGGCCAAAGAAGATGGGCATGCAGCTCTCTGGCCCCGGACCTACTGTGGCTGCTTTGCTGCATGGAGCGGTGGGTTGCCAAGCTGTGCAAACCGAGAGCAGCAAACCACACTATCACCACAACCCGGCTATGCTCCTGCGAGGCAGGGGCCCCAAAGGTTTGTATTTCAGGGGGTGCCTGTCTGAGCCCGTGCAAGGTCCCACCCCTGGCTCTACAACTCTCGCCACCTGTGAGCAGCCCTCCTCTAAACAGGGCCAGGTTTCCACCCTGTAGCTCATGTCTCCTGCTAAATGTAGCAAAAGGACTAGCCCATGGCTGGGGCCATCTCAGCCAAAGCAGATAACCACCCGAACCCCCATACTAAATCCAAGCGAGAAACCATCATCGCCTCCTCTATATCACCATCTTGGTCAGCCCTGCAGCTTCCTGGCCAGTGGAGCGACCCCAGCCCCCAACGTGCTCAGCAGTCTAGGCTAGCACCTACAATACCAATATATGTGTCACTGGGAGGAACAGATCCAAACCAATACCACTCCAGAGAGCCCTGCACAGAGACCCCAGTTGTGTGGTGCACTGGGTTGGGACTCAGGAGACCTGGATTCTGGAGCTAGTTCTGCCACTGGCCTGCTGGGTGACCTTGGGCAAGTCACGTTGCTGCTCCATGCCTCAGTTTCCCCATCTGTAAAACAGGAATAATGATCCTGACCTCCTTTGTAAAGCGCATGGAGCACAGCAGCTGAAAGGGGCTCAGTATTATTCTCACGCTAGCACACAGCCTCACCACAGCAATGTGCACAGCTAAGGCAGAATCAATGACCCTAGACACAAAGCACAGTCCACCCCCGAGGGGAGTGACTCTGTGATCCCAGGGATGTGGGGAGACAGAGGCCTTTTCTATGCCAGTGACTGAAATGCTGGGGAGTGCAGGGAGGAGACTGCCTTGGCTGATCAGGAAAAAACCACCGTGCCTGCTTCCAGGGCTGCAACAAGGGCGGAGGGAGGGAACGAGGTCCAGGCCGGTCCCAGTCTTTCTGGGGCGGGGGGGTGATGGTCCCAGCCTATTTGTCACACCCACCCCCCACTTTCCAAACTCTGGGCTGGCGGTTCCTCACGCTGCCTCCTCCACCTCTTCTGCTTCTGGGTTCGCGCTGCACTTGCCAGGTATCCTTAGGAAATGCCTGGTGTGCCCCTGCCTGACTCTGGGGGAAGGAGAGAAATAGCCCTGATGGCGTCACGTTCTCGTCTCCAAGACTCAGACTCATAGGTCAGAAGGGACCATTGTGACCATCTAGTCTGACCTCCTGCCCAGCCCACAGAACCTCACCCACACTCCTGTAACAGGTTTCAGAGTAACAGCCGTGTTAGTCTGTATTCGCAAAAAGAAAAGGAGGACTTGTGGCACCTTAGAGACTAACCAATTTATTAGAGCATAAGCTTTCGTGAGCTACAGCTCACTTCTTCAGATGCATATCGTGGAAACTGCAGCAGGCTTTATATATACACAGAGAATATGAAACAATACCTATTCCCACCCCACTGTCCTGCTGGTAATAGCTTATCTAAAGTGATTTCCAGCACAAATCCAGGTTTTCTCACCCTCCACCCCCCCACACAAATTCACTCTCCTGCTGGTGATAGCCCATCCAAAGTGATAACTCTTTACACAATGTGCATGACAATTAAGCTGGGCTATTTCCTGCATAAATCCATAAATCCTGCATACTCCTGTAACAGACCCCTAACTCTGGCTGAGTTACTGACGTCCTCACATCATGGGTTAAAGATGTCAAGTTACAGAGAATTCACCATTTACACTAGTTTAAACCTGCAAGTGACCCGTGCCCCATGCTGCAGACGAAGGTGAAAAAACCCCAAGGCCTCTGCTAATCTGACCTGAGAGAAAATTCCTTCCCGACCCCAAATATGGCGATTGGTTAGACCCTGAACACGTGGGTGAGACCCACCAGGCAGACACCTGGGGAAGAATTCCCTGTAGTAACTCCGAGCTCTCCCCATCCAGTGTCCCATCACCGGCCATTGGGGATTAGTCACCTGTCACCGGGAAGGAGGGGCCGTTGCTGAGACGGGAGTCCTCGCCGATCACAGTGTGCGAGCTGTGCTGGGTAGATTGTCCCTGCCTCGGTTGCACACCTGGGGGCTCAGTCCCATTTTTTACTGCTTCCACACCTGTTTTGCTGTGCTAATAAAGGCCTAGGAATGGACTAGAACGGCGCTCTGCCTGAAGGTATCAGACTGTTGCTCCTTGCTGCCACTGTGAGGATAGATTGGAGAAAGCGGTGTGGGTGCTGCGTAGTAAGGAAAGAAAGGACTTAACTGCCATCTGCTGGGGAACACTCTTGTGTTGTTTTAAGCTAAGAAGCGCTCACCGTCAGCTGCGTCTCAGGGGATATGGACATTACAAGCGCTATGGCAGAACAGCGGCACTGTGTCACTCTGGTGTAGACACTTGCTACAGTGGTGGAAGAGGTTCTCCCATCCCCAAGAGGTGGTAGCTAGATCGCTGGAAGAATTCTTCCATCAACCTAGGGGTGTCTAGGCTGGGGCTTAGGCCAGCTTAGCTACCTCTCACAGGGTTGTGAATGTTTCACACCCCAAGCGATGTAGCTAGCTCAATTTAAGTTTTGGGTGTAGACTGGACCTAGTAACTTCTCAGGACAAGAGAGAAAAATTCAAAGTTAAGGCTACCTGGAAAAGCGCAAGCAAACCTCCACTGTCAACTTGCAATGCAGCACTAATGCACCCCAAATAACCTTAACGCCGACCTCTTCACCATGGCAGAAAGAACAGAGGGGACAGGCAGCGTCCCAACCAGCATCTCTCTGCAGTGTAACAGATTTTGAGGACTCCTGTGAGAAATTCACTGACTGTAGGTGTAGCTGAGCACATAGTCGGGCCTATGAACTCCAGCGAGCGTGAACAAGTACAGCTCACAGCAGAATCTGATCTTGAAGAATCCCAAGAGATTGCAGCTGCAGAGTTGACACATGGGGTGCGAGGAGATATTTAAAGGTACGGCTGCTCTGTAGTGGTAGGTGTAATTTCCAGCTTGGGTGAAGGTACAAGCGCTAGTCTGATCAAGCTAGTGTGCTAGAAAGATCAGTGAAGCCCCAGCAACGTGGGCAGAAAGACGGGCTAGGCCTACATACTTAGAGTCTCTGAGGGGTTTGTATGGCAGGGGAGGGGGGAGTAGCCCGAGCCGCCCCAGCACTGCTGTAGCTTTGCTGCTATTTCTAATGGACTAGGTCAATCAGAGCTCGTGCGTGTATGTCTACTGAGCTGGCCATTACCCCTGCAGCTGCAGTGTGGCCCTACCCTAAGATACACAGGATCCAAACCATAAAGGGCTTTGTAGCTCATTGGACCCACAGTGGGCACTGGAGCCTTGTGATGCCCTCAGAAACCAACAGGAAGCAGGAGCAACCCATGGAGTTTCATGTGTGAAACCCCACAGAGCCAGCCAGCATGGAGAGGTCAAGCCCTAGTCTCTGGGGGCTCCTCAGGCTAGTGCACAGCAGTTCTCTAAGCATGCCCAGCCCACAACATTTTGGCACCTGAGGTGGGGAGCTCAAATGACACCCCCATACCCTCTCGCTTGGGCCAAAATTTTGAAAGGTCTCAATTCTGCCTTCTTCCTGTTCTACTCCTCTTATGGTACTGCTCTGCTACCTACCCCAATAAAGGAGAACTAACAACTTAAAATGCCTTGTACAAAAATTTTAACACTTACATTTGCTGTTTAGGAGTTTGAAAGTTAACTTTTCTTGTCTTAACTTAACTTGTCATAAAAATGGCATTTTTATCTGTTTGAATAATCTAAGTGGTGCTTTCCGTGCCTTCTTGGTTGCAAAGATTTGAACTGCTTCCTGCTGAAGGTCCACAGTCTGGGCCAGCTCATGCTCTACTGAGATGGTTGCAAGGCCGACCAGCCTCTCCTGTGTCATTGTGGAGCGTAGATGTGTTTTTATTAACTTCAGCTTGGAGAAGCTGCATTCTCCACTGGCAACTGTTACAGGAAGTATTAGAAGTATGCACAGAGCAACAAAAGCATTTGGAAAGAGGGTGGTCATCTTATTTGTGCACATACATTCCAGAACTGCCTTTGGAGTTGATCCTGCGGAAATGTATCTTGAAAGGGCTTTCAGTTCATCACCTAAATCACTCGCATCAATATTGCACATGTCATCAGGTGTCAACACTGTCTCTAGAGCCTTGCATTGCTGGTGTAGGTCTTCAGGTATAGCGAGGAGTTTTGGAATACCATACAACATCCCAAATATACTGCTGTGTTCCTTGAGCTGCATGAAATGTTCAAATGACTGTATTGCACAATCTAGCACCTGGTTAAAGAATTCAACTTTGAATTGTTGTTTGGGTCTCTTATGGGATTATCCCATGCCTCATAATCAAAATGTCTTCTTCGGTGACTCTTGTATTCTTGAATGGGTGGGAAAATAGCTTCAGTGTGAAGTTCCTCTGCCAAATTCTATGCACTCTTCTGAATGTTTTGAAATCCCTCAGCTGACTGGTAAGACTGTAGGTATGACCTTTGCTTTGTCCAGTTGTTCCATTGCTCCAGATATATCAAGGTCAGCCCCTTGGAGTCTCTTGCTTACAACATTTATTTCAAACAGTATGTCATGCCACAACACTAAGCCACACAGAAATTTGAAGTTATGTAAGTTTCTGGTGATTCCATTTCCCTCTGCCACTGTTCTCCCACGAACTGTTCCTGTCATAGCATTATCCTCCATAATGGCAACTATGGCATAATCTATCTTCCCAATTTGGTGTTTGATAGGCTTTATTGCCTCCACTCAACTTTCCTATCGTGTGGCACTCAGTGGTTTCAGTGTCAGAGAGGATGTTCCCAGATGTTGCTTCAAAATTTGCCGTTGATGAGTTGATGCAGAGAAAAATACATAGATGCTTTGAATTGCATTAAAAATTCAGCAGCCTCACTAGAAACTGATGCTGCATCACTGACCACCAAGTTCAATGAATGAGAACTGCATGGGACAAAAAAAGCTCGAGGGTTTAACTTTCGGATCCGTGTCTGCACTCCTCTGTTCTTCCCTCTCATGTTGGCACCATTATCGTAGCCCTGACCTCTCATGTCAGCTATCGCAGTTCTCGTATCTTCCAGCTTTTTAAGAAGCACATTTGTCATACCAGCTCCTGTAGAATCATCAATGTCAATACATTTTAGAAAATGCTCTCTGACAGTCACCATTGCAGGGACATTTTCACTAGGTTCTGTTGTTGTTACAAAAAGCACCATTAAAGTCATTTGTTCCATATGGCTGATGTTAGGTGTGCAGTCCAGAATAACAGAGTAATATCTTGCTGACTTCAGATCTACCACAATCTTCTGTTTTACTGGCAAAAAAAGTCACTGTATGATCTCATTTTGAACTGTTTTTCCAAGGTAGTGGTGTGTGTACATTTCTTGGGTGAAAAAAGAAAAGGAGGACTTGTGGCACCTTAGAGACTAACCAATTTATTTGAGCATAAGCTTTTGTGATGCATCCGATGAAGTGAGCTGTAGCTCACGAAAGCTTATGCTCAAATAAATTGGTTAGTCTCTAAGGTGCCACAAGTACTCCTTTTCTTTTTGCGAATACAGACTAACACGGCTGTTACTCTGAAACATTTCTTGGGTGGTGACTCTTCTTAGATGCTCCTGGAGTACAGCATCAAACTCAGCCATCACCTCCACAATTTTAAGAAAGTTTCCATTGTTTGGCACATACAGCTGATCTGAAGTGCCACACAGTGCTAGGTTTTGGGTAGCAAGCATTCTCACAATGGCAATGAGCCTTTTCAGAACATATTGCCAGTAAAGAGACGCTGATGCAATCTTCTCTTGATGCTGATCATCTATGGTGGCCTTTAACTTTAGTCTCATCTCAAGCTCTTTCCACCTATGGAATGCTCTCTGGTGATTTGCTGCCTTCTCATGGCATGCCAGATTTCTTGCCAGATTTTTCCAGTCCTTTGTTCCTGTAGAACCCAATGTGGCTGGAACATTAGACTGGAAGAGTCTGCAACAAAAACAGTATGCAGCATTCTGGGGTTTTGAGTACATAAGCCGTAGCCTCTCCACTTCATCACCACTTGGGATTTCACGCCAGTAATGTGTTGGATGGAAACTTCTATTTTCATTGCCTTTGGGGAACATGAAGTTTTTCCACTTCCTATGGCCCATGCAGTACAAGGAAGTCCCTCAGGCTACTGCTTAAGTGAGACAACAGTCCTGGATCATCTAGACTTAAGGAACTAAACTCAGCAGCAGCTGTTTCTTGCACCTCCACCACACTCTTCTCTGATCTACACTTTTCTTCAGGAATGTGCATGGTTACATCCATTTGACATGGAGATATGGATGCTGCAGTAGCTGCCAGGTCACATGCACGCTGACTTACTGGAAGATCAGGCATCTCCTCACCACTCACATCCTCACTGGGGTCAGAAGGCTCACCATGAACATTTGTGTCTATGTATCTCAGAAGAGCTCCTTCCTGCTAAGATAAAAAAAGCTTCCTTTACTTTCTTTTTCTGAACGCTGCCCCAGAGGGGCATGTCACGGTGCGGGACTCACCCCTGCAGCGCCTCCTGCTGGTCTCTCAGGGAATTAGCTCTTCCAGCCTCCAGAGCACCCTCTGCAGGCTGATGTCTCACTGCTGCTGGCCACCATGTCCCTCCCAGACCCTTGTGCCCCTTTCCCTGGGGTGCTGCCCTCTGGCAGTACCCCCACAGATCTGGGTCTCCCCCTCCCAGGGGAACCCCCACCCACTATCCCCACCTTGCCTCAGTCTATGGCTACTGCCAGCCACCATTTAACCCCCACACACTGGGGCAGACTGTAGTGTATAAGCCAATCATTACTGGCAAGGCGGGTTTGGACCTGCTGCCGCTGCCTCTGCCTCCCCATGGGCTACCCTGTGCCACCCCAGTACCCAATCTTAGACTGTCTGCTAGGCCTGCAGCCTGGGGCTTTTCCAGTCTGGAGTCTCCTAGCTCCTCTGGCCTTCCCCAGCCTTGCTCTACTTCAGGTACCCTGGTACATTCCCCCAGCAGCCAGGCTCATCTCCCTCCACAGCTAGAGGAAACTCTATCTGCTCCTGGCCCACTGCCCTCTTATAAGGGGGCCAGCTGAGCGCTGATTGGGGTTTGGCCACAGCTGAGCCTTCTTCCCCCAATCACCTTGGAACTGCTTGCTCCCAGCCATAGCCCTCTCCTGAGCTGTTTTAAGCCCTTCAGGCAGGAGCAGGTGGCCACACTGCTCCAGGAGGGAGAGGTCAGTCTGCTCAGGCTGCCCTGCTGGCTGGAGCTTTCTCCCTTCTTGGGCTGCTGCTGGCTGGAGTTCCCTCCTTGGACTGCTGCCGCCACTGCTGCTGAGTGTGGGGGGGCGTTGCCAGCCTGCCCCCCCTCCACCTCCAGAGGGAGAAGCCAGGACCCCACCACCATCACCACTGCCACCATCTATGGGTCCCTCCTGCCTGGCCGGCTGATTGCTGCTGCTGCTGTGGGAACCGCTGCTGCCCTCGAGAAGGAGGAGGAGGAAGGGGGTTTATTCACAAACTGAGTGACTTTTGACATCTCTGCTCCTGGGGGGGGTGGTGACTTTATTGCTGCTGTGGGGAGCAAGGGGGAGAGGCGTGAAGCCCTCCCCTTGCCCATCTGCTCCCACCTTATCACCACCCCCACCATCATCGCTACCCCCTCCACCACTCCACATACCAACCGGACCTGCTCTTTGCCCCTTAACATGGCTGATTGTTTCCCCCCCTTCACCACCTAAGATCGTTTGCAGCAGTGAGCGGCAATAGATGGAGCTACACAAGCACACGTGGGCGCACGTGTCTCCTTACCTTGGACTTTGGACAGGATGGGTTAAAAAGGATTACAAGGGAGAATGGGAATGGAAAAAACTTGCAGCCAGAGGGAACAGGGGATAGACTGGAGAATAGCACCGTCACTAGGAAAAGGCAGGTCTATGTGATTGGGGACTCTTTATTGAGAAGAATAGATAGGCCTGTAACCAGAGCTGATCCAGAAAATAGGAGGGTGTGCTGTCTTCCAGGTGCTAAGATACGGGATGTAGACCTGAGGTTAAAAAGGATTCTAAAGGGAGCGGGAAAGAATCCCCTAATTATCCTTCATGTGGGAACAAATGATACGGCTAGATTCTCACTGGAAAGTATTAAGGGAGACTATGTTAGGCTGGGGAGGACGCTTAAGGAAATTGAGGCTCAGGTGATCTTTAGTGGGATTTTGCCTGTTCCTAGAGAAGGGCAACAAAGGTGTGACAAGATTATGACTATCAATAGATGGCTTAGGCAGTGGTGCTATAAGGAGGGCTTTGGGATGTATGGCCATTGGGAGGCATTCATGGATAGAGGACAGTTCTCTCGGGATGGACTTCATCTGAGTAGGGAAGGAAATAGACTTCTAGGATGGAGGCTGGCACAACTGATTAAGAGAGCTTTAAACTAGGAATTTGGGGGAGATGGTTGGGAGATGTCCAGGTAATCTCCACGCCAGAATTTAGCATAGAGTGGAAAGAAAATGAAGTAAGAGTGGATACAGCTGTAGGTAGGAGGAAAGGCAGTGTAGATACAAGTCTAATAGGTTATACTGGTAGTAAAATAACCGTGCCTAATAGGGTACAGAATGTGAGTGAGGCCAAACAGCAAAAATTAAGATGTTTGTACACTAATGCAAGGAGCCTAGGTAACAAAATGGAGGAACTAGAGTTACTGGTGCAGGAAGTGAAACCAGATATTATAGGTATAACAGAGACCTGGTGGAATAGTAGTCATGACTGGGCTACAGGTATTGAAGGGTATGTGCTGTTTAGGAAAGACCGAAATAAAGGTAAAGGTGGTGGAGTAGCACTGTATATCAATGATGAGATAGAATGTAAAGAAATAAGAAGCGATGAAATGGATATGACTGAGTCTGTCTGGGCAATAATTAAATTGGGGAAGAAAACTATTAGAGCCTCCCCTGGGATAGTGCTTGGGGTGTGCTATAGACCGCCGGGATCTAATTTGGATATGGATAGAGCCCTTTTTAATGTTTTTAATAAAGTAAATACTAATGGAAACTGTGTGATCATGGGAGACTTTAACTTCCCAGATATAGACTGGAGGATGAGTGCTAGTAATAATAATAGGGCTCAGATTTTCCTAGATGCGATAGCTGATGGATTCCTTCAACAAGTAGTTGCTGAACCGACTAGAGGGGATGCCATTTTAGATCTGGTCTTGGCGAGTAATGAGGATCTCATAGAGGAAATGGTTGTAGGGGATAATCTTGGCTCAAGTGATCATGAGCTAATTCAGTTCAAACTGAATGGAAGGATTAACAAAAATAAATCTGCAACTAGGGTTTTTGATTTCAAAAGGGCTGACTTTCAAAAATTAAGGAAATTAGTTAGGGAAGTGGATTGGACTGAAGAATTTATGGGTTTAAAGGTAGAGGAGGCCTGGGATTATTTTAAATTAAAGCTGCAGAAGCTATCGGAAGCCTGCATCCCAAGAAAGGGGAAAAAATTCATAGGCAGGAGTTGTAGACCAAGCTGGATGAGCAAGCATCTTAGAGAGGTAATTAAGAAAAAGCAGAAAGCATATAGGGAGTGGAAGAAGGGAGGGATCAGTAAGGAAAGCTACCTTATTGAGGTCAGAATATGTAGGGATAAAGTGAGACAGGCTAAAAGTCAAGTAGAGTTGGACCTTGCAAAGGGAATTAAAACCAATAGTAAAAGGTTCTATAGTCATATAAATAGGAAGAAAACAAAGAAAGAAGAAGTGGGACTGCTAAAAACTGAGGATGGAGTGGAGGTCAAGGATAATCTAGGCATGGCCCAATATCTAAACAAATACTTTGCCTCAGTCTTTAATAAGACTAAAGAGGATCTTAGGGATAATAGTAGCATGATAAATGGGAATGAGGATATGGAGGTAGACATCACCATATCTGAGGTAGAAGCGAAACTCAAACAGCTTAATGGGGCTAAATCGGGGGGCCCAGATAATCTTCATCCAAGAATATTAAAAGAATTGGCACAAGAAATTGCAAGCCCATTAGCAAGAATTTTTAATGAATCTGTAAATTCAGGGGTTGTACCGTATGATTGGAGAATTGCTAACATAGTTCCTATTTTTAAGAAAGGGAAAAAAAGTGATCCAAGTAATTATAGGCCTGTTAGTTTGACATCTGTAGTATGCAAGGTCTTGGAAAAAATTTTGAAGGAGAAGGTAGTTAAGGACATTGAAGTCAATGGTAAATGGGACAAAATACAACATGGTTTTACAAAAGGTAGATCGTGCCAAACCAACCTGATTTCCTTCTTTGAGAGAGTAACAGATTTTTTAGATAAAGGAAACGCAGTGGATCTAATTTATTTAGATTTTAGTAAGGCGTTTGATACTGTGCCACATGGGGAATTATTAGTTAAATTGGATAAGATGGGCATCAATAGGAAAATTGAAAGGTGGATAGGGAATTGGTTAAAGGGGAGACTACAACGGGTCCTACTGAAAGGTGAACTGTCAAGTTGGAGGGAGGTTACCAGTGGAGTTCCTCAAGGATCAGTTTTGGGACCAATCTTATTTAATCTTTTTATTACTGACCTGGGCACAAAAAGTGGGAGTGTGCTAATAAAGTTTGCAGATGATACAAAGCTGGGAGGTATTGCTAATTTAGAGAAGGACAGGGATACCCTACAGGAGGATCTGGATGACCTTGTAAACTGGAGTAATAGGAATAGGATGAAATTTAATAGTGAGAAGTGTAAGGTCATGCATTTAGGGATTAATAACAAGAATTTTAGTTATAAGCTAGGGACGCATCAACTAGAAGTAACGGAGGAGGAAAAGGACCTTGGAGTATTGGTTGATCATAGGTTGACTATGAGCTGCCAATGTGATATGGCTGTGAAAAAAGCTAATGTCGTCTTGGGATGCATCAGGAGAGGTATTTCCAGTAGGGATAAGGAGGTTTTAGTACCGTTATATAAGGCACTGGTGAGACCTCACCTGGAATACTGTGTGCAGTTCTGGTCTCCCATGTTTAAGAAGGATGAATTCAAACTGGAACAGGTACAGAGAAGGGCTACTAGGATGATCCGAGGAATGGAAAACTTGTCTTATGAAAGGAGACTCAGGGAGCTTGGCTTGTTTAGCCTAACTAAAAGAAGGTTGAGGGGAGATATGATTGCTCTCTATAAATATATCAGAGGGATAAATACCAGAGAGGGAGAGGAATTATTTAAACTCAGTACCAATGTGGACACAAGAACAAATGGATATAAACTGGCCACTAGGAAATTTAGATTAGAAATTAGACGAAGGTTTCTAACCATCAGAGGAGTGAAGTTTTGGAATAGCCTTCCGAGGGAAGTAGTGGGGGCAAAAGATCTATCTTGCTTTAAGATTAAACTCGATAAGTTTATGGAGGAGATGGTATGATGGGATAACATGGTTTTGGTAATTAAATATTCATGGTAAATAGGCCCAATGGCCTGTGATGGGTTTTTAGATGGGGTAAGATCCAAGTTACCCGGGAAAGAATTTTCTGTAGTATCTGGCTGATGAATCTTGCCCATATGCTCAGGGTTTAGCTGATCGCCATATTTGGGGTCGGGAAGGAATTTTCCTCCAGGGCAGATTGGAAGGCCCTGGAGGTTTTTCGCCTTCCTCTGTAGCATGGGGCACGGGTCACTTGCTGGAGGATTCTCTGCTCCTTGAGGTCTTCAAACTACAATTTGAGGACTTCAATAGCACAGATATAGGTGTGAGGTCTTTTTTAGGAGTGGTGGGTGAAATTCTGTGGCCTGCATTGTGCAGGAGGTCAGACTAGATGATCATAATGGTCCCTTCTGACCTAAATATCTATGAATCTATGACTTAGAATCATAGAATATCAGGGTTGGAAGGGACCTCAGGAGGTCATCTAGTCCAACCTCTGCTCAAAAGCAGGACCAATCCCCAATTAAATCATCCCAGCCAGGGCTTTGTCAAGCCTGACCTTAAAAACTTCTAAGGAAGGAGATTCCACCACCTCCCTAGGCAACGCATTCCAGTGTTTCACCACCCTCCTAGTGAAAAAGTTTTTCCTAATATCCAACCTAAACCTCCCCCACTGCAACTTGAGACCATTACTCCTTGTCCTGTCCTCTTCTACCACTGAGAATAGTCTAGAACCATCCTCTCTGGAACCACCTCTCAGGTAGTTGAAAGTAGCTATCAAATCCCCCCTCATTCTTCTCTTCTGCAGACTAAACAATCCCAGTTCCCTCAGCCTCTCCTCATAACTCATGTGTTCCAGACCCCTAATCATTTTTGTTGCCCTTCGCTGGACTCTTTCCAATTTATCCACATCCTTCTTGTAGTGTGGGGCCCAAAACTGGACACAGTACTCCAGATGAGGCCTCACTAATGTCGAATAGAGGGGGACGATCACGTCCCTCGATCTGCTCGCTATACCCTTACTTATACATCCCAAAATGCCATTGGCCTTCTTGGCAACAAGGGCACACTGCTGACTCATATCCAGCTTCTCATCCACTGTCACCCCTAGGTCCTTTTCCGCAGCACTGCTGCCTAGCCATTCGGTCCCTAGTCTGTAGCTGTGCATTGGGTTCTTCTGTCCTAAGTGCAGGACCCTGCACTTATCCTTATTGAACCTCATCAGATTTCTTTTGGCCCAATCCTCCAATTTGTCTAGGTCCCTCTGTATCCTATCCCTCCCCTCCAGCGAATCTGCCACTCCTCCCAGTTTAGTATCATCCGCAAATTTGCTGAGAGTGCAATCCACACCATCCTCCAGATCATTTATGAAGATTTTGAACAAAACTGGCCCCAGGACCGACCCCTGGGGCACTCCACTTGACTTTCCCTCCCCCCAGCTGTGTTTGGCTGGTGGGGTCCCCTCCCTGCTCTGCCCCCCAGCCCCCTGTGCTAGTTTGCCCCCACCCTGCAGCCTGCCCAGCCCGCTACTTGCTTTGTTCCCCTGGAAGTTCCCCTTCTGTTAGTTTTGCCTCTCCAGTCCCGGCCCTTCCTCGTTTGCTACCTGCCCCGCCCCAAACTTTGGATTTTAGTTTGGTTGCCTTCCCTGCCCTTTTATTTGTAGCTTCCATGTGTGACTTGCCTAGCTTTTCCCTTTTCCCCCTGCCCTCCCCCCCACCCCTGGTTCAGCTTTCCTTACGTGCGTCCCACGCTTCCCCCATAAGCGCTTGTGTCCTTTTCAGTTCCCCCCGCACCGTTCACAGTCCTCCTGATGAAACTGTAGTCCCTCCCCGCCACCCCCCCTCCAGCTGGAGGAGCTGGTATCCCTGCCCCATAACTGTGTTCCTTTTCCGCCCCTGCTGGCACCCTCCTCCCCTGCCTGCAGCCTAGCGGGGAGGAGTGGTCGCTTTCCCCCACCCCAAGGGCGCCCTCCTTCCCTGCCTACAGCTTAACAGGGAGGAGTGGTTAGCCCCGTCCCCCACATTCCCCTGCCTTTCCTACTGGACCCTCCTCCCCCGCATATTGCTTGAGCGGGGAGGAGCGGCTGCCCTTCACGCCCTCACCCCCATATTAGGGCTTCCTCTTGCCATCATGGAGGAGGACCCTGTCCCAATCCTTGTCCCTATTTCTATTCCTTCCCCTGCTCCTGTCCCTGCCCCTGCTGACCCCGTGGTACCCCCCTCGCCAATGCCCTTGCCCACCACAGCTGATGCCCTCTCGGCCACCATTAGCCTAGACTCCGCCGCTGCCATGGCCATCCCTTCTACCAGCAAAAAGGGCCAGGGGAATAAAAAGGGCAAAGGCCCCACCCGGAAAACAAAACCTCCCGTTGGCAGGGCTGCCGTCCCTGCTGTGGCCCCGACATCTGCTGCGGCCCTTTCCTCCCAAGCTGTTCCCTACACCAGCTCTGGGGGCGCTCCATCCCTAGCCCCCAGAGCGTACGCCCAGGTTGCTACCGCCCCCCTCCCCCGCCCCGCATGCCGCCACACCATCTGCCCCCACTGCCGCCTCTGGTACCATTCCTGGCAGCCGGGGTCCCTTCCCCTCACTGACCTGGAGGCACAGTATCCGCTGCCTCCTGGTGCCCGCCTCACCCCACATTGAAACGTACGTGTAGGCGCTGGTGAGGGTGGTAGGGTCCACGGCCATCGTGGCGGCCTCCAAGATGTATGGTAAAGTTATGTTCTTCCTAGTGTCGGAGGCCGCCGCTCAGGAGGCGGTAGAGAAGGGCCTGGCGGTAGGGTGCGTGTTCTTCCCTCTAGAACACCTGGAGGACTTGGGCATATGGGTGGTATTGACCTCCGTCCCGCCCTTCCTGCCCAACGCTGCCCTGTTGCCTGCCCTCTCCATGCTGGGGAAGCCCATTTCCGTCATCAGCCCTCTCCCGCTGGGCTGCAAGGACCCCACCCTCTGCCACGTTCTGTCCTTCCACCCGCAGGTGCAGATCCAAGTGCTGCCGGCGGCACGTGGCGGGGTGGCGCTCGAGGGGTCCTTCTTGGTGCCCTATCAGGGGGCCCATTACCGGGTCCATTGTTTGACGGGAGAGGCCCGGTGCTTTCTCTGCCGGCTGCCAGGGCAGGTCCGGAGGGACTGCCCCCTGGCCTGGCCTGGAGGAGAGTCCGGGACACCCAAAACCTGGGAGGGCGTCGGCCCTGTCACCGCCAGCGACCCTGGCAGCCCGGCTGCCGCTGCTCCTCCTCCATGGAGGAGAGGGTGGCAAGACCCTTGCCAGCTGAGGGAGAGGGCCTGCCACCAAGACAGGGCGGTTAGCCTCCTCTCCAGAGAGTGATGCCATTGAAGACCCCAGCAAGCCTGACTCTGTGGCTGTGGGCAACAAGCTCGTAGTGACGTGCCTGGCGTCAGTGAAAGCCCCCCTCCTGCCCTGAGCCCTGGTCGAGAGGAGCCGCACCCCAGCAACTCAGCTACTGGGGACCGAAATCCCAGCTCTGTCCCCGCTCCTGTCTGAATCCCTACCCCTGTTCCTGCTTCCGCCGCTGATCCTACGTCGGCCCTAGCCTCAGTCCGTGCTCCCGCTTCGGTCCCTACCCTAGATCCAGCTCCTGCTCCTTTTCCAGTCCCTGTTCCTGATTCTGTTCCTGGCCCTGCTCCTGCCCCCAAAGCACCCATTGCCCCTCTCCCCTCCACCTCCCATGCTACTGCCGCCCCTGAGGTTGTCTTGTTTTCTCTGTCTACAGACAACTCTCAGGGGCAGTTTTCGTGTCCCCTCTTCCCAACGTTATGGGGGCTGCACTATTCCCTCCACCGCCCCCTCCCGTGCCGGGGATGGGGATGGGCTGCCTGGCGCAAGTGCACTGGCGCTCCACTCCTTGCTTGCCTGTCTCCCCAGACCGCGAGGATCTTTCAGGGGCCTCACTGGAGGATGGCAGCGGGTTGGCTGCCGCCTCCCCCTCCTCGCTGAGGGAAGAACTGCGCTGTTTTCTATTGGACACCCGTGACTCAAAGGACAAGGTGCAGCTCGCCCTCCAGCGCTGGGGGGACTTCCATCATGTCCTCTGGGCCATGAAGGCCCTTCTGGGGGAGGGGAGAGGGATCAGGAGGCAGGGCATAGTGGCATACTGGCGGGCCCATATGTAAGCAGAGTCAGGATGCGGGACCTCAGTGAAGTATGTGGGTCACATCATGTCCCAAGAGGGTGTGAGTGCTGATCCCGATAAAATAGAAGCACTCACTCCATGGCCATGGCCAAGTAACTACAGAGAACTCAAGACCTTTCTTGGATTTAGTGGCTACTACCACAGATTTGTGAAAAGCTATGCTACGATTGTAAAGCCTCTGAATGATCTTACCAGGGGATACCAGCCCAGCAAGAACAAATCTAAGACCAAGAATAAGGGGAGGTCCCCAAAGCCTCCTGTGCAGAGACTCTATGGCGCCTTTGAACCATTTGGGCTATGGTGATGTGAAAGGGCTTTTCGAGAAATCATTACTTGCCTAACTCATGCTCCAGTACTAGTTTTTGCTGACCCAAGCAAACCATTTATCCTGCATACTGATGCCAGTTTGGAGGGTCTGGGAGCAGTCCTGTACCAGGAAGTGGAAGGCAAACATAAACCTGTAGACTTTGCCAGCCGAGGACTGTCTGATAGTGAAACTCGCTATCCCACCCACAAGCTGGAATTCTTGGCCTTGAAATGGGCCATCACTGAGAAATTTCAAGACTACTTGTATGGTGCTCAGTTCCAGGTGTGGACAGACAACAATCCACTGACTTACATGTTAACAAGTGCTAAGCTGGATGCTACAGGGCAGAGATGGATGCCCGCTTTGGCTAGCTATGAGTTCAGCATTCAATACCAATCAGGGAGAAGCAATGTAGATGCAGATGCCTTGTCCAGGCATCCGCAGGCACCAGAAGTTGCTGTGATACCCACAGATGGAGTGAGAGCTATTTGCAGTGTGAGTCGCCAAGAGCTAGAGGTCCGTGAGAGCCTTCAGGGATGTGTTGCAGAAGCTTTGGGCCTGCCCTCTGAATGCATGCCTTCTGCTTTGGTGAACTATATTGCATTAGACCAATCTCCCTTGCCCATGCTCAATGCAGCTGACTGGCAAGAAGCCCAGCGGCAAGATATTGACATTCGTGATACACTACTTGCCAACAGGGAGGGGCGAAATCCAGCTGCTGTTGTCCCACCTAACCCAGAGGGTAAACTACTATGGAGAGAATGGACCAAACTAAAACTGATTCAGGGAGCGCTACACCGAATGACCACCGACCCTTTACAAAAGCAACGAGCACAACTAGTACTGCCAAAAGAGTACAGAGCCCTGGCCATGAGGGCCCTGCATGATGACTTGGGGCATTTAGGGATGGAGAGGACCCTGGAACTTATTCGTAGTAGGTTCTATTGGCCCCGAATGTCTGAAGATGTTCGCAGGAAATGTGAGACTTGTGCTCGATGTGTTCAACGGAAAACTCTGCCCATGAGGGCTGCATATCTCAAGAACATCACCAGCACCAAACCTTTGGAACTGGTATGCATTGATTTCTTGTCTGTAGAGGTAGACAAGAGGAATGTTGGGAACATTCTAGTAGTGACTGAGCATTTTACACGGTATGCGCAAGCATATCCCACATGTAATCAGAGGGCCACCACTGTTACTCGAGTATTGTGGGACAAATATTTCTCAGTCTATGGATTCCCAGCTTGGATACACTCAGATCGGGAGCGGGATTTTGAGAGTCACCTTCTGAAGGAGATGCTGAAGATAGCAGGAATTAAAAAGTCTAGGACAACGCCTTATCACCCCCAAGGTGTTTCTCAGCCTACTAGATATGTTGGGAACTTTGCGACCAGAGCAGAAGGCAACCTGGAGCCAGCATGTCGCATTTCTGGTGCATGCCTACAATGCCACAAAGAACGATGCTATGGGAGTCACCCCATATCTCTTGATGTTTGGCTGAGAACCAAGATTACCCATAGACTTGTGCTTTGGTGTATCAGAGGATGGAGATAGCTATGAAACTCATCAGCAATATGTATCCTGACTAAGAGAAAAGCTGTGGGATGCTTATCACTTAGCTACTGCTGCGGCTCAGAAGAATGCAAACAACAAACATCGATATGATGCTAGAGTGCGTTCGCAGGAGCTCCAGCCGTGGGGACAGAGTCCTGCTGCAAAATTTGGGTATTGCTGGCAAACACAAGATAGCTGACAGATGGAAGGCAATAGCTTACCTGGTGATGGAAAAGCTGGTAGACCTGCTGGTCTACAAGACCAGACCTGAAGACGGTCCAGGGAAAATAAAGACGGTGCATGTAAACCTTTTGCTCCCTGTGGGGGAATTGGTAAGCACCCCTTATGAGATGGGCCACAACAGGGCAGCCCGGCAGAACAGAAGTGCTAGACCAAAGTCACCATCCAACACGGACAGCGGGGCCCCTGCAGCTAATCTACCCCTATTCAGCACATCCAAGAGTGAGTCTGAGGAGGAAGACACAACCATGGTGTATCCTGGAATGGAGACAAGATTTCAGTCTCGATCAGCTGAACCAAGAGAGAGCTCCCCCTCCTCCGCCCTAAACCCCATGGCAGAGGTATTTAGGCCCATTACTGGCACCCCTGTGCTGCCGATGGGACCCCCCTGTGATGATGCACACAGGTTATTGGACAGTGGAGACATCCAGGGGGAGGGGGCCCTAGTCACGTTGGACCTTCCACGGTCAGAACTGGAGATGCAGGGGCCTATGCCAGTAGCCGAGGGATCCTCAAAGGAAACCTCTCCATCCATCGCTCAAGAAGATGTCCTGCCTACCCCTGCAACAGAAATTCTCAATAGACGAGACAGGGTAATAAGACCAGTAAAACGGTTAACTTATGAGGCACCTGGGGTGACTAGTGAGGAGCCAATACACTTAGCACACAGGCTTGGGAAAGCTGAAGTGGGCTTTCTGAGGCCCTTTGGAGGGAACCAGTGAATTGGTATAATAGGGAGTGTGATTTGTCAGGACGACAAATTCTCGGCTGGGGGGAGGATGTAAGCAGCTCTACCCTGACATCTGGTGGCGAGTCATGGTGGGTTGTGGAAAAGAACTTCAGGGGCTGATCTCATTTGCATAGGCACACCCACCCTGCCTAGATGTATTTGAGCATAAGCTTTCGTGAGCTACAGCTCACTTCATCAGATGCATACTGTGGAAACTGCAGAAGACATTATATACACAGAGACCATGAAACAATACCTCCTCCCACCCCACTCACCTGCTGGTAATAGCTTATCTAAAGGGATCACTCTCCTTACAATAAGAAAAGGAGTACTTGTGGCACCTTAGAGACTAACCAATTTATTTGAGCATGAGCTTTCGTGAGCTACAGCTCACTTCAAACATCTGATGAAGTGAGCTGTAGCTCACGAAAGCTCATGCTCAAATAAATTGGTTAGTCTCTAAGGTGCCACAAGTACTCCTTTTCTTTTTGCGAATACAGACTAACACGGCTGTTCCTCTGAAACCTCTCCTTACAATGTGTATGATAATCAAGTTGGGCCATTTCCAGCACAAATCCAGGTTTTCTCACCCTCTGCCCCCCCCCACACACACACACAAACTCACTCTCCTGCTGGTAATAGCCCATCCAAAGTGACCACTCTCTTTACAATGTGTATGATAATCAAGGTGGGCCATTTCCAGCAAATATCCAGGTTTTCTCACCGCCCCCCCCTTTTTCCAAAAACCACACACACAAACTCACTCTCCTGCTGGTAATAGCTTATCCAAAGTGACCACTCTCCTTACAATGTGTATGAAAATCAAGGTGGGCCATTTCCAGCACAAATCCAGGTTTTCTCACCCCCCACCCCCAAAACACACACCCACAAACTCACTCTTCTGCTAGTAATAGCTTATCCAAAGTGACCACTTTCCCTATAATGTGCATGATAATCAAGGTGGGCCATTTCCAGCATAAATACAAGTTTAACCAGAACCTCTGGGGTGGGGGGGTAGGAAAAAACAAGGGGAAATAGGCTACTTTGCATAATGACTTAGCCACTCCCAGTCTCTATTTAAGCCTAAATTAATAGTATCCAATTTGCAAATGAATTCCAATTCAGCAGTTTCTCGCTGGAGTCTGGATTTGAAGTTTTTTTGTTTTAAGATAGCGACCTTCATGTCTGTAATTGCGTGACCAGAGAGATTGAAGTGTTCGCCGACTGGTTTATGAATGTTATAATTCTTGACATCTGATTTGTGTCCATTTATTCTTTTACGTAGAGACTGTCCAGTTTGACCAATGTACATGGCAGAGGGGCATAGCGGGCACATGATGGCATATTCACATTGGTGGATGTGCAGGTGAACGAGCCTCTAATAGTGTGGCTGATGTTATTAGGCCCTGTGATGGTGTCCCCTGAATAGATATGTGGGCACAGTTGGCAACGGGCTTTGTTGCAAGGATAGGTTCCTGGGTTAGTGGTTCTGTTGTGTGGTATGTGGTTGCTGGTGACTATTTGCTTCAGGTTGGGGGGCTGTCTGTAGGCAAGGAATGGCCTGTCTCCCAAGATTTGTGAGAGTGTTGGGTCATCCTTCAGGATAGGTTGTAGATCCTTAATAATGCGTTGGAGGGGTTTTAGTTGGGGGCTGAAGGTGACGGCTAGTGGCGTTCTGTTATTTTCTTTGTTAGGCCTGTCCTGTAGTAGGTGACTTCTGGGAACTCTTCTGGCTCTATCAATCTGTTTCTTCACTTCCGCAGGTGGGTATTGTAGTTGTAAGAATGCTTGATAGAGATCTTGTAAGTGTTTGTCTCTGTCTGAGGGGTTGGAGCAAATGCGGTTGTATCGCAGAGCTTGGCTGTAGACGATGGATCGTGTGGTGTGGTCAGGGTGAAAGCTAGAGACATGTAGGTAGGAATAGCGGTCAGTACGTTTCCGGTATAGGGTGGTGTTTATGTGACCATTGTTTATTAGCACTGTAGTGTCCACGAAGTGGATCTCTTGTGTGGACTGGACCAGGCTGAGGTTGACGGTGGGATGGAAATTGTTGAAATCATGGTGGAATTCCTCAAGGGCTTCTTTTCCATGGGTCCAGATGATGAAGATGTCATCAATATAGCGCAAGTAGAGTAGGGGCGTTAGGGGACGAGAGCTGAGGAAGCGTTGTTCTAATTCAGCCATAAAAATGTTGGCATACTGTAGGGCCATGCAGGTACCCATAGCAGTGCCACTGATCTGAAGGTATACATTGTCCCCAAATGTAAAATAGTTATGGGTAAGGACAAAGTCACAAAGTTCAGCCACCAGGTTAGCCATGACATTATCGGGGATACTTTTCTTGACGGCTTGTTGTCCATCTTTGTGTGGAATGTTGGTGTAGAGGGCTTCTACATCCATAGTGGCCAGAATGGTGTTATCTTGACATCTTCATCAAGTGGTCAGTTTAGATGAGCTATTACCAG